>NC_068939.1:96593860-96918774 GCF_016801865.2 Culex pipiens pallens
AGTCGTCCTTAATCCGGCGGCCGTGTCCGCTAAAGAAAATGCTGACGTGTCCCCGGGATCTCCGGTGTCCATTCCGGCTGGCCTCGGCAATGACGTTGTAGCCGTGTCCGACGATGCTGGATGTGCGTCCACGGGATCCTCGGTGTCCAATCCGGCTGGCCTTGGGGATGACGATGGCACTTGCCGTGTGCTTGTGACGAATTGCATGGACTAGACAGTCGATATGTGTGTAGAACGTGTGGATGTTTGTTCAGCACATACAAACTCCTGCTGAACCATCGTCCAACTATCCATGCAAATCCTGAATGAAAATACAAATGCCAAAACTGCAAAACGTGGTTTTGTTCATCTAAGGCCATGAAGGCACACACACACACACTGGGTTTCAAGTGCAGCGTGTGCGGCAAGCATTTTGCAGACAGAAGATCGAGGAACCGCCACCAAGCCGAGCACGCTGGACCAAAATTTGAGTGCCAACACTGCGGAAAAAATTCAAGCAAAAAAATTATATGTACACTCACAGCAAGCTTTGTAAAGGAAACACAGTTTAAAAAGCAGACGTCCCGACTTGGGATGGAGAAGCGAAGAGGTCTTCTTATTCATTTTTATTTTCTTGTTGTTGTTTTTGATAATTTGATAATTTTCCTCTTATTTAGAATTCCTGCCAAACAACATCGCGCTTTCTTGACAACGCAAATTTTCTTGCCACACAACTTCAAAACAGTGATCATGTCGACAAATTAGGTTTTACGCCGACTCGATTTTTAGGTTAGAAATTTGACAGTTCGGCTGCACTGTTTACATTTTTTGCACGTGTGTCTAAGTAAAAATGTGTGTGCGTGTGCGCTCGTGACGTCACGCTGTAAAACCTAATAGCGTACAGGCGCCCAGGTGTAACCCACACAATACCAAAAACATAATTCTTATATAAAATGCTTTGTACAGAACAAATTGGTTGAAAATAAGATTCACAGCATTTTTTAAGGATTTAGCCGTTTGGGAGCTTTGCAGTTATTTTAACAATTTGGATCCGGTCACAGGAGTCAAGGTCACAGGAATTTCGAAGAATATTGTCTTAACTAGCTGTTGTTTATTTGAATTTTTATTTTATCTAAATATTTTTAAATTGCTTTTCAATTTTTCATCCGTACTGCATTGCACGACATGTTTCTGCGTTACTTTGCATCCTGTGTTGCAACGTAACAATCGACTCCCAATGCGACAATAATTAATTACTTTAATTAATTTATCTTCATACAAACACATTTCACCGTGCTCTTTATTTTATGTACACAGAACGTAGAACGTAGAAAATAAGTTACAATATTTACAGCTCAACAGGGAAGGAAAGATTTATCGTCGCTCCACAAATAAAATCATGAAATTGATTTATTTTTGATCCAACTAAACACCGTACTGCACATGCATTTATTTATTGCTATTGACTAGTATGAGTGAGCACGTTTTTTTTGTTCAGTTGCAACTAGCTGAAGGGCGTAAATCTCCGTGACCCAGCCGGATTGGATCGTACGCCATCCTGGTTCGATCACTGCTCGATCATCGACGCATTAAAGTACGAGTTTTGCATCAGATACAGCTTATCGATGTGGGTTATGCTAGTTCCGGACAGCAGTCCGTTGATGTTGTTGTTGTTGTGATTTACTAAGCTGTTGTTGTTGGCACTGGCGTTGCTATTGCTGCTGTTGTTGAGGGTGGTCTGCAGGTCCAGGTTCTGCAGCGACATGGTGTCCGAGGTGGCTTCGTCCAAATTGTCGAAGCTTTCGTCCAGCGAGATGTCGCTGCTGCACATGCTTGCGTCGGAGTTTTCGGCGAAATCTGGAATTTGGGAGAGAAAGACGTTATAGTTTTTTAAACTTCAAAAGCTTAAATGATTCGGACTTACCAGGAGAGTAGGGCAGATTGGGGTTCAGCGGTTGTCCCGACGATCCGTACGACCCTTCGACGCTCAGGTAGTGACCGTGGTCACTGCTAGGCGATTCCAGCTTGATTGACTTCTCATCCTTATCCGAGTGGTTCTTGTCCGCATCAGCGCTGCTGTTGTGGTTAGATTTGCTCTTTCGGGAGATTTTCTTCATTTTGGCGCGTTGATTTTGAAACCAAACCTGGACGACCCGCACCGAAAGACCGGTATCTTTTGCCAGTGCTTCCCGCACTTTCCGGCATGGTTTGGGTGACACGTCGAACGAAGCTTTGAACTGGCGCCGCTGGGCCGACGTTAGTATGGTGCGTGGCCTTTTGGGACCTCTGCGACCATCTCGCGACCGCAATCCGTCCTCCATCAGGTAGTCATCATCACCGTACAGGTGGTGCGAGTGAATCGGATGCAAACTGCTGTACATGTCCTTTTCGAGATCATGCTGGCAGATCAGCTTGCCGGACTTGAGCGAAAACGGTTCGCCCTTCTGCAGAGGCCTATTGCACGTGTAGCACAGGAAACAGTTCAGGTGGAACACGTGGTTTTTCGCGCGCATAACCATCTCGTTGGGCGCAATGCGTTCTCCGCAGCCGTAACATTCGCGGGATACTTTTGGCTGGTGCTGTTGGTTCTGCTGTTTCTGTTGCAGTTGAGAAAGGCCGTATATTCTGAAATGAACGAAAAAAAAATTTGAGTACAAGGTACGCGCTGGTTGGACCGGTTTTTTTTGGACTAGACTATCGCGGCGAACATCTATTGATGTTCTGGCAGGTATGCTTGGACGAGGCTTGTGGTTTGATTTTGGCTCGATAAGAAATGAGAAGCATTGCACTTTTGGACGGGAAACTAGCAAACTTGTTGGAGACGAAACTGACGAGTGCCAATTTTGTGATTGAAACCTTCAGTAATTCTTCGTAACATTGTTTTTTTTTTTCTTTTAAATGAAATAAAACTCACAAAAAAGTTCTAATTCAGTCCATGCAACTACATCATAATTCAAAATTCAAAAAGCTTTGTTAAATTTCAAATAATTAAATCAAAACTTTAACATTTTGATAAATTTGTTGATAACTCGAACTATCTCCAGATTTAAACTGTTTTACAATTTTAATGTTGATTCAAAAACTAATTACGGATTAAGATTCAATAAAAAAAAATTGTTCAATTATTCAATTATATGTGTTATTGTTTTCTTACGGAAAATTTAAGTTTAATTTTTTGGAACTTTTTGATAGGTATTTCAACATATTCAGAATCTTCGCATAATTTCACTTATGTTTGAAGTATTTTAGTGGTAAATTTGATTTTTTAAATTGCCATTTAGAAAAAATATTTTAAATTTAAAAGTGCTCCGAAAGACGTTTCGAAAAGCTACAAAAAAGTTTCTTTCAAATTTTACAAAAAAAAAAGCAAGAAAAAAATTAATAACAATAATAGTTTTAAACCATAGAAAAAAAATCAGGCTGAAAAAGACGCTGAAGCCACTTCGTATATTAAGTGTCCTGACTTCAATTGCCATGGCAATGGTAGACACGAATAATGGTCTCACGATTTAATAGAAACGCTTTATGAGCCCGTCCGCCAAAGGCGTGGTTAGAACCGCATAAAACTCACCATATAAACCAAGCAAAACAATGTAAATAGGCCAAAGCCGAAGTAGAAACAAACAGTCCCTCTTTTTCATTCCTATCGTAAATATCAACTGACGTGAGCAGGACAAACTGTTTACACTTCGGATTTGGCCTATCCAAATTGTTTTGCTTGAAAACATTCCCATTCGCGTAAACTACCAACGAAAGATTATGGTGTTTATTTTGCTCGTCTTTTTTTGGCTCACGGAAAAAAACGGTGGTTTTCCACCCATTTTCCTGGAGAGGGCGTGATGTGGTTTTCTTTGCCGTTTCTTGGAAAACTTCCAGAACGATGACGACGTGGCGATGCGTTTCGATGATAATCATAATCCTTGTTAGGGAAACTTTTTCATCTTGTTTTCTTGCAGAAGTTGGAGTTTTTTCTCCCGGGAAAAGTTACGTAGCGAAGATTTAAAGAGGTTGTGGTGGGTACTACACTGCCGTTCTACGCATAATTGTCCCATATTCAAAAAAGTGCAACTGAGAAAAACTCGATTGAAATTTTTCGACCGATTTCTGTGTTTCTACGCATAATTGTCCCGTGGGTTCCTGTTCGCCCTATGTGTCCCTAATCGCCCCAGTTAGCATTTTATCACCCTTATTTGTGATTCTCTTGCTATAAAAAAGGTAAACAAGACATAATGCTTAGTAAAACTAATGATTCCGTGTAGGAAAAAACTTGGTGGGACAATTATGCGTAGAAGTTTAACGATGGGACAAACAGAATTGGTGTTGTTTTTAATGAGTTTCCGAACAAAGTACCAGATTTTATGTGTTTTCCTTAAAGTACACATCAAACTAAACTTAAAAATGTCATAAAGTCAAAATCGTCCAAAACTGACATGGGACAATTATGCGTAGAACGGCAGTACACATGTATCATGATTAAGTTATTCCAGGAAGAAACTCGTCGGCGGAATATTGTTTGCCAGGGAAAATCACTTAATTCCATTAAATTGTGTGCGCAGCTTACCGGTAGTAATCGTCTTTGCAGTAGACTTTCGTGTTCTTGGTAAAGCAGGAATGGTTGAGCTGGATGTTGCAGATGCAGCAGAGCAGACACTGCTCGTGCCAGTACTGGTCGGGGGAAATCTTCATAAAGTAGCGGTCTTTGATTTTTTGGCCACACCCTTCGCAGATTTCCTGCATCTTTTCGCATTTGATGGTTCCGACGATGTCTGCAAGAGATAGAGAGACAAAACGTAATTGATTAATAACATCGTATAACGGTGGTACGTGTACCTGAGAAATGAATTTTGCCTGAGTAATCAATCCTCTGAAAATTTAAGGCATATTGGAAAAGTTTAACCAGATTCAAAAGTATTTTACAGCGTTGATGACTTTTCATTAAAATTGGAAATATTCCTTTTTTTATTTTAAAATATTTGGTTTTTTCCATATGAAGGTTTTAAATAAATAAAATAAAAAAATAAATTATTCGCTCTACATTGCCTTGGTGTTCTCTATCATTAAAACATTCGTAAAAGTTAAGTTGAGTTTTAAGGAGAAAGATAACTAAAATTTCTTAATTTCAAACGTTATTTTCTGTTGCAGATCTGTTGCATTTAACAAAAACTAATTTGATTGAACTCATATTGTTTTAAAATTTCCCGTCCACTTTTACCTTCAGTAGTTTTTTTTTGCATTTTTTTTCAAATTCCGTTCTTTAACTTTGCATGGTTTCAACTTCTTAGCCTTAGCCTTAGTTCTTCAAGAAATATCCTTTGGCTATTGGTGTTTTTTGAATTTTTTTTTGAATTAAATATACTTTATTGAATCTTTCTTATAATAATTACATTTGGTTTACATAATAAGTGGTCAGCTGTGGCTCTTCAGCTTTAGTTTGCTTTTCGTGATTTAAACACTGTTCATTTTCTTAACTTTAAAAGTATATGATTTATCATTTTTGTAACACTAGGTACAACGAGGAAAAAAAAATTTAAGAAAACATAACCTAACTTAAAACTAACTTAATCTTAACATAAACTAAACCAATCCTTGAATCAAGGGGTATTCAGATATAGCACATTTTTCCCTGAATTTCAAACATTTTTCTTGAATCTTCTGATCCAACATTTTTACTTCTGCTAATTCATGAACCTCACTTGATCTTGTCCAGCCAGGAACATTCAAAACCATTTTAAGTACCTTGTTTTGGACTCGCTGGAGCTTCAATTTATGAGTTCTAGCGCAACACTCCCAAACAGGTACTGCATACTCAATAACGGGGTAAATTATTTGTTTGTAAACTGCTAGCTTATTTTTCAAAGATAGCTTTGATTTTCTGTTAATTAAAGGATACAAACACCTGATGAGAATGCTGCACTTGTTCAATATTTTATCTACATGCTGCCGAAACAATAGTTTCGAGTCAAGTATGAGACCTAAATAGACAACTTCCTTTGACCAGGGTATTGAAACATCATTCATTTTAATCAAAACATCATCCTTTGGGACAAATCGGGCCGATTTGGAAAGTGGAAAAATGATGGTTTGAGTTTTGGCTGCATTTATGCGAATTTTCCAGTCGCCAAAGTATTCGGAAAGAACGTCAAGACCCTTCTGAAGACGGCCAACTAAATATCTGGTTATTTTACCCTTATAAATAACGGTAGTGTCATCAGCAAAAAGTGACAACTCACCATTACCAGGAAGAGTAGGCAAATCAGATGTAAAAATATTGTACAGAAGTGGGCCAAGAATACTTCCTTGGGGAACCCCAGCATCAATGTTGAATAATCCAGAAGCAATCCCATTCAGAAAAACCCTGAACGATCTCTCCGAAAGATAGTGCTGGATAATTTTGATAAGATACATTGGAAAACCGTATAAATACAGTTTATGTATCAAACCATCATGCCAAACATTGTCAAAAGCCTTCTCAACATCCAACAAAGCCATAGCAGTTGATTTAGACTCAAGCTTGTTCTGCTTGATGATTTTAGTTACTCTCGTAAGCTGATGAGCAGTATTATGTCCCTTTCGGAAGCCAAACTGCTCATTCAAAATTATATTATTATCGTTGGTAAAATCCAAAAGCCTTGAATAGATGACCTTCTCAAAGAGTTTGGACAGACTACTCAAAAGACTAATGGGACGATAACTTGTTGGCGATGTTGGATCTTTTTGAGGCTTCAAAATTGGTATGACTTTGCCCAGTTTCCAATTGGTGGGGAAGTAACCAAGTTGCAAACATTTATTGAAAATATTGGCTAGATGTTGAAAGAACTGATCACTCTGTTTTTTCAACACTAGATTAAAAATGTTATCAAAGCCTGGAGCTTTCATATTTTTCATTTGTTTAACTGCAACTTTGACTTCCTCACCAGAAACATGGGAATCTGCAGGAAATTCAAAGGTAGAGTCATTGATTGTTGAAATACTATTGGCAACTGATGTTTCTTTACGGCTGGTCATGGAAGCGCCAAGATTATGTGAACTAACAAAATGAAGCCCAAGTGCATTTGCCTTTTCCTCAGATGTAATCAAGGGAGAATCCTCAACAATAAGAGGAGGAATAGGCTTTGGTTTGTTTTTAAGAACTTTTGAAAGTTTCCAAAATGGTTTTGAATAATTCCCAAGCTGGCTTACATGTTTTGAAAATTCTTGATTTCTGATATTGTCAAGTCGGTCTTGTATGATTTTGTTCAAATTGTTCACTGAAATCTTTTTGTCATAGTCCCCAGTCCGTTGATATTGTCTCCTATAAACATTCCTAAGTCTAATCAAGTGTTTAGTATCTACGTCAATATCAGTTACCTTAAAATTAACAGGAACCTCCCGAACGTTGGCAGCCTCTGCTTGGTTGATAGCCTGCTGGATCACCTCCAGCGAACGATCAATATCAGCAGAAGTTTCCGGGTGTTGATCATAGTCGATGTTGCTGTCTACCACTTGCTGAAACTGCTGCCAGTCAACGTTGTGGTAATCTTTCCGGGTTGGTTGCCGCTGCGGAGTAACGGAAGCTCCAACCTCCACAACCACCGGATAGTGATCAGAACTCAACTCTTCAAACACCTCAGGATGAGCCACGTTCTCAGCCATATTGGTAATGAAGAAGTCGATGATTGAGTGATTCCCAGACCGAGCCACCCTCGTTGGACGATCCGGACTCACAACGTTGTAGTATCCGTTTTGCAGATCGTTGTGCAGAATCACTCCGTTCCGATTCCTCCTGCTGTTGCCCCAAACTTCATGCTTCGCGTTGAGGTCACCAGCGATGATGTACTTTGCGCTCCGCCGTGTCAGCTTCTGGATATCGCTCTTCAGTTTTGCTGCTGAACCATCTCTGGAATTCACCTGACGTGGGCAGTATGCAGCAATGAAGAGTACTGGGCCAGCAGAAGTGGGAAGTTCCACTCCAACAGCCTCGATGATGTCCAGCTTGAAGTGTGGCAGCCGGCGTGGCTTGAGATCACGATGAACAGCGACAAGCACACCTCCTCCTCCAGAGGTGGTCCTGTCGAGCTGCGTTGCGATCTTGTAGTTTTGCAGATAAACTTTTTCACCGGGCTTCAGATGAGTTTCCGTGATGGCAGCTACGTCGATCTCCTTCTCGCGAAGAAAATCCACCAGCTCTAAGTTCTTCCTCCTAATGGAGCAAGCGTTCCAATTCAGCAGCTTGAGGGACCTACGATCCATACTGGATGACGAACGAGGTCAGCACTTCAATCTGCTGGGTCTTGGTTTTGCATCCACGCAGTGCAGCGGACATCTGTTGGAAAATATTGAGGAGTTCGGTTGAGGTGTAAAGATCATTACCATTTTCCTCAACTGCTGGTTCTTGGGTTGGTCTTGGCTCCTGGCTGAAGCCCGGTGGTGGCGGTCTCGGCTCCTGGCTGGAACCCGGCCGTGGATGATTCATCTCAGCTCTCTTCCTGGGATCCAACGGCAACGGTGCCAAGTTTGGGACCTGGCGTCGCGGTTGAAGAGGTGGAAAATTTTGCTCCACCAGGGCTGGAGGAGTTCTACGACGCTGAGGCTGATTCTTCGTCGATGCTTGCTGCCGAATTTTCACGAACTCAGCTCTCTTGGGGCACTTTTGGTCGGTTGACGAGTGCTCACCGTTGCAGTTGAGGCACTTCACCAGCGAATCTTGGATGCACTGGGATGTGATGTGCGCATCGGTACCACATTTGCCGCAACGACGCCTTAGGTGGCAGTTCTTACCTCCGTGCCCGAAACCCAGGCAGTTGAAGCATTGTGTGACGTCACGGTGCACTGGTCGGTATCGCTCCCACGACACGATAATGTTGAAAACCGCTCGGATTGCCTTCAGCTCAGGAAGCGTCGTCGATCCCTTAGCCAAATGCAGCAGGTAGAGCTGGTCACGGTACTTGATGTCTTTGTTGCGTCGGCTCATTTTGTGCACGGCCAACACATCCAGTTTCAAAACTTTTAGCTCGGCAGCTAATTCCTCCACTGGCATGTCGTACAGACCTCTGACGACGATTTTGTACGGCTTATCCATGGCGACATCATGGGTGAAGTACTCCGCCTCGTTTTCGGTCAAGTAATCCTTGACCAGTTGATAGTGCTGCCTGGATTGCACCAGCACCTTAAATCCGTCCTGACACAGACGAATGTTGCCTAGGACTTTCCCAGACTTGATGAGTTCAACCAGCCCCGCTCGAAAGTCGATCGTTGCTGTTGATTGCCGCACATAAAAAGGAGGCAGTTTCTCCTTTCGCTGTTTCACTTCATTCTCCTTTGCTTTCGCTACCTGGTCCTCGTCAGGCAGTCCAGCAAACTTGTTGTTCTTCAATAGCTGCTCCTCGTGCGACGAAGAGTTCTCCTCCTCCTCATCCATCGGTACAGTACCGTCGCTCTTTTTCGTCTTTTTGCTGTTCGATGTCACTTCCAAAAGCACCTTCCTTTTGGAAATTCCCGGTTTTTGGCCATCAGTTGAGGCCTCAACCTTCCTTTTGGAAATTCCCACTTTTTTGCCTGCTTGAGCCGCAGGTAGGGCAATATTGCCGGCGTTTTGCGCCGGGACGCGACGAGTCATGTTGATTCAGACAACCTTCACCAACGAATGCTCGGATAACAATGGCTATTGGTGTTTTCATTTATTTTCCTGGACACTTTTCTTTTTTTCATCGGTTTTTCACATTTTTGAAATAAAATTAAAAAGTTAACAACTTGCAACAAATTGCGTCACATAAAAACCTCTATTAACTTTGTTTGAGTTATACATTTACAGGCAGCATTTTCTTAAAAAAGTTCTATAAAGGACTGTTTTTCAAAACCAGATATCACTCCTAAAGTTTAATTCAGGTCCACATTACCTCCTTGCCCTGATATACAGGATTTCGTTTCAATAAAATTACAATTATAATTACAATTACAATTCTATTAGAAAAGTCTAAAAAAATTAACGTAATTTTTTTACCTTCATAAGTTTTTCCATGGTGCATTAAAAAAAAAACGAAGTTGACTTTATAGCTGTCGGCCACCATTGCTAGTACCAACCACTAGTGTCTTCCTTTTTATCTACAAGGACTTCGCCGCCCTGGGCTCCTAAGTGTATGAAAGTATGGCACGGAGCGACGGCGCCGAATACCCATATTTACACAAAGAATTTTAGAGCGCCCGCCGCGGGATTCGAACCGGCGACCTCTGGATTGTGAGTCCAGTGCGCGGTCCGATTGATCCACACGGGCGGGACATGGTGCATTATATTTATGATAATGTATGTATTTATCAAATATCTTGTGTAAAGTCACAGAATTGGAGTTTTTTTTTTTGGAAAATATTAAGTTTAAAATTATTTCTTTAAGGAAAAGCACTTCTGAAAAAAATCTTCTTAACACCGTCAGTGGGGGTGACTACGGATCAAAAAACGATACACTTCTCGTAATTTCTCAATAACAAAAACAATTTTAATATCATCGAAAATCTTTGAACGTCGAATTGTTCTTAGATAGTTTAATAACATTTTAACAAAATATGGTAAAATTTGATGAACTCTACCTTAAATGCCAATCGTTTGAAAATTGACCCAATCTCACCCTTTAGATTGGGTGCAAAAAACGTACCTCAACTTTAGACAGCTGCCAAAATGACAGGATTTGTTCCAGGAGCTAAGTCATCTTATGATGTCCAATACACAACCCTTTTAAGGTGAAGCCGTTGAAAAATGATCTGTATTGAATCCAATTTAACGAATTTCTGCACCAAAATGAATCAGCATGTGCCGGTTGGTGCCTTCTTGAAGCCACTGAAAGAATTTTTGATCTAAATCAATTGTACGTCAACATTTCGATAGCGGTGTGCTCTCTTATACTAACTGACATTTTGGTAGTTGCGAGAAAATAGATTTTTAAACTTTGAATTACTGTTTCTGGAAAACTATTCGACAAACAATTGTTCTAACAATTTTAAAGTATGCACCTGACATTACTTAAAGACATTGTGAAATATAAAAACTTTAGAAATGCTAGAAAAATTTTGGCAGGGAAAGTACGAAAAAAAATCATGCTTGCAATTGGCACAAGTGTGTTTTGGGAGGTAATTTGTATGAGTTAGCACAAACGTGCACAGGGCTTTGGTACAAAAGCGTGCAAAGTAATTTTATTGTTAAAATAGTTCAAATTAGTTGTTTCAATGTTATTTTTTCACGAGTTGGTTAATTTAAGCGTAAGAAAAACTATTTATATCAAAACTTTTTTCAAACACTTATTTTAGTTTGAATTTGGTAGGAAAATTAACCTTTTGGAAAAAATAGCATTTAAATCAAAATTTTTGCTTGAAAAAATTAGTGAAATTATATTTTTTTATGAATATAATGTAAAACCATCCATAATACATCAACTATGACGAATACTAGGTTGATGTATTCCTAAAAACATAAGAAAATTATGTTGTAAAAACTTTTAGCTCGTTTATTTTATTTCAATTATATCATACGACCTTTCAAAAACGAATGGTATCCAAGGCACAAACCGTTATTTAGATTTATGGTGAATTGCAGTTGGAACAAGTGTGTCTCATGCAATGGAATCGATGAATGTATTGAATAGAACAAATGTGCCTCAAACAAATTAAATACGTAATATTTTTAAGTATGGACGACCCATACAGTTGTGCCAAGTGTGCACATCAACTATGGGAGATGTTGTTACGTAGTTTTTTGCATGGACGACCCCTGCAGTTGAGCTAAGAGTGCACAACGACTTGAATAATATTAAATTGGACTTTTGGGTTGGGCTAAGTGGGTAATGGGTTGGGGAAAAATGTTGTTACGTCGTTTTTTTTTGCATGGACGACCCCTGCAGTTGAGCTAGAAGTGCACAACGACTTGAAGAATGTAAAAATTTGACTTTTAGGTTGGGCTAAGTGGGTAATGGGTTGGGGAAATTGTTGTTACGTCGTTTTTTTTTTCTTGGACGACCCCTGCAGTTGAGCTAAGAGTGCACAACGACTTGAAGAATGTTAAAATTTGCCTTTTAGGTTGGGCTAAGTGGGTAATGGGTTGGGGAAAAATGTTGTTACTTCGTTTTTTTTTGCACGGACGACCCCTGCAGTTGAGCTAGGAGTGCACAACGACTTGAAGAATGTTAAAATTTGACTTATGGGTTGGGTTAAGTGGGTAATAGGTTATGGAAAAATGTTGTTACGTCTTTTTTTTTGCATGGACGACCCCTGCAGTTGAGCTAGAAGTGCACAACGACTTGAAGAATGTTAAAATTTGACTTTTAGGTTGGGCTAAGTAGGTAATGGGTTTGGGAAAAAAAATTGTTACGTCGTTTTTTTTTTGCTTGGACGACCCCTGCAGTTGAGCTAGAAGTGCACAACGACTTGAAGAATGTTAAAATTTGCCTTTTAGGTTGGGCTAAGTGGGTAATGGGTTGGGGAAAAATGTTGTTACGTCGTTTTTTTTTGCATGGACGACCCCTGCAGTTGAGCTAGGAGTGCACAACGACTTGAAGAATGTTAAAATTTGACTTATGGGTTGGGTTAAGTGGGTAATGGGTTGGGGAAAAATGTTGTTACGTCTTTTTTTTTGCATGGACGACACCTGCAGTTGAGCTAGAAGTGCACAACGACTTGAAGAATGTTAAAATTTGACTTTTAAGTTGGGCTAAGTAGGTAATGGGTTTGGGAAAAAAAAATTGTTACGTCGTTTTTTTTGCTTGGACGACCCCTGCAGTTGAGCTAGGAGTGCACAACGACTTGAAGAATGTTAAAATTTGCCTTTTAGGTTGGGCTAAGTGGGTAATGGGTTGGGGAAAAATGTCGTTACGTCGTTTTTTTGCATGGACGACCCCTGCAGTTGAGCTAAGAGTGCACAACGACTTGAAGAATGTTAAAATTTGCCTTTTAGGTTGGGCTAAGTGGGTAATAGGTTGGGGAAAAATGTTGTTACGTCGTTTTTTTGCCTGGACGTCCCCTACAGTTGAGCTAAGAGTGCACAACGACTTGAAGAATGTTAAAATTTGCCTTTTAGGTTGGGCTAAGTGAGTAATGGGTTGGGGAAAAATGTTGTTACGTCGTTTTTTTGCATGGACGACCCCTGCAGTTGAGCTAGGAGTGCACAACGACTTGAAGAATGTTAAAATTTGCCTTTTAGGTTGGGCTAAGTAGGTAATGGGTTTGGGAAAATTGTTGTTACATTGCTTTTTTTTGCCTGGACGACCCCTTCTGTTGAGCTAAGAGTGCACAACGACTTGAAGAATATTAAATTGGATTTTGGGTTGGGCTAAGTGGGTCGTGAGTTTTTTTTTAATCTTTTTAAGTACTTTGTATAGGATGCACAACGACTTGATGAGCTTCATTGTGCAGGAAACATGTAAGCAAAGTTTCAGCTACGTAACAACATTTTACAAGTGGTTTCCAACCCAAAAGACCAAATTGAAAACATTCTTTAAGTCGTTGTCCACTCTCAGCTTAACTGCAGGGTTCGTTTATGCAAAAAAAATACTACGTACCGTTAGTGGGGGTGACACTGGGTCTGGGGGGTGAGATTGATTCAAAATATTTTTTTACGGATTTTACCATTTCTCAGGTGCGTCTCTATGACTCTAAATTCTGTAAAAATTGTATAATATGATATAGTAGCCCAACTCAAAAGTCCAATTTGAAACATTATTCATGTCGTTGTGCACGCTTAGCTCAACTGTAGGGGTCGTCCATGCAAAAAAACGACGTAACAACAATTTTCCCCAACTCATTGCCCACTTATCCCAACCCAAAAGTCCAATTTGAACCATTCTTCATGTCGTTGTGCACTCCTAGCTCACCTACAGGGGTCGTCCATGCAAAAAAAAACGACGTAACAACATTTTCCTCCAACCCATTACCCACTTAGCCCAACCCAAAAGTTCAATTTAATATTCTTCAAGTCGTTGTGCACTCCTAGCACAACTGCAGGGGTCGTCCATGAAAAAAAACGATGTAACAACATTTTTCCCCAACCCATTGCCCACTTATCCCAACCCAAAAGTCCAGTTTGAAACATTCTTCAAGTCGTTGTAAACTCTTAGCACAACTGAAGGGGTCGTCCATGAAAAAAAACGACGTAACAACATTTTTCCCCAACCCATTACTCACTTAGCCCAACCTAAAAGTCAAATTTGAACATTCTTCAAGTCGTTGTGCACTCTTAGCACAACTGTAGGGGTCGTCCATGAAAAAAAAAACGACGTAACAACATTTTTCCCCAACCCATTACCCACTTAGCCTAACCCAAAAGTCCAATTTGAAACATTCTTCAAATCGTTGTGCACTCTTAGCACAACTGTAGGGGTCGTCCATGAAAAAAACGACGTAAAAACATTTTTCCCCAACCCATTACGCACTTAGCCCAACCCAAAAGTCCAGTTTGAAACATTCTTCAAGTCGTTGTGCACTCCTAACACAACTGAAGGGGTCGTCCATGCAAAAAAAACGACGTAACAATAATTTTCCCCAACCCAATGCCCACTTAGCCCAACCCAAAAGTCCAGTTTGAAAAATTCTTCAAGTCGTTGTGCACTCTTAGCACAACTGAAGGGGTCGTCCATGAAAAAAAACGACGTAACAACATTTTTCCCCAACCCTTTGCCCACTTAGCCCAACCCAAAAGTCCAGTTTGAAACATTCTTCAAGTCGTTGTGCACTCTTAGCACAACTGAAGGGGTCGTCCATGCAAAAAAACGACGTAACAACATTTTTTCCCCAACCCATTACTCACTTAGCCCAACCTAAAAGTCAAATTTTAACATTCTTCAAGTCGTTGTGCACTCTTAGCACAACTGTAGGGGTCGTCCATGAAAACAAAACGACGTAACAAAATTTTTCCCCAACCCATTACCCACTTAGCCTAACCCAAAAGTCCAATTTGAAACATTCTTCAAATCGTTGTGCACTCTTAGCACAACTGTAGGGGTCGTCCATGCAAAAAAAACGACGTAACAATAATTTTCCCCAACCCAATGCCCACTTAGCCCAACCCAAAAGTCCAGTTTGAAACATTCTTCAAGTCGTTGTGCACTCCTAACACAACTGAAGGGGTCGTCCATGCAAAAAAAACGACGTAACAATAATTTTCCCCAACCCAATGCCCACTTAGCCCAACCCAAAAGTCCAGTTTGAAAAATTCTTCAAGTCGTTGTGCACTCTTAGCACAACTGAAGGGGTCGTCCATGAAAAAAAACGACGTAACAACATTTTTCCCCAACCCTTTGCCCACTTAGCCCAACCCAAAAGTCCAGTTTGAAACATTCTTCAAGTCGTTGTGCACTCTTAGCACAACTGAAGGGGTCGTCCATGCAAAAAAACGACGTAACAACATTTTTCCCCAACCCATTACTCACTTAGCCCAACCTAAAAGTCAAATTTTAACATTCTTCAAGTCGTTGTGCACTCTTAGCACAACTGTAGGGGTCGTCCATGAAAACAAAACGACGTAACAAAATTTTTCCCCAACCCATTACCCACTTAGCCTAACCCAAAAGTCCAATTTGAAACATTCTTCAAATCGTTGTGCACTCTTAGCACAACTGTAGGGGTCGTCCATGCAAAAAAAAACGACGTAACAATAATTTTTCCCAACCCAATGCCCACTTAGCCCAACCCAAAAGTCCAGTTTGAAACATTCTTCAAGTCGTTGTGCACTCCTAACACAACTGAAGGGGTCGTCCATGCAAAAAAAACGACGTAACAATAATTTTCCCCAACCCAATGCCCACTTAGCCCAACCCAAAAGTCCAGTTTGAAACATTCTTCAAGTCGTTGTGCACTCTTAGCACAACTGAAGGGGTCGTCCATGAAAAAAAACGACGTAACAACATTTTTCCCCAACCCTTTGCCCACTTAGCCCAACCCAAAAGTCCAGTTTGAAACATTCTTCAAGTCGTTGAGCACTCTTAGCACAACTGAAGGGGTCGTCCATGCAAAAAAACGACGTAACAACATTTTTCCCCAACCCATTACTCACTTAGCCCAACCTAAAAGTCAAATTTTAACATTCTTCAAGTCGTTGTGCACTCTTAGCACAACTGTAGGGGTCGTCCATGAAAACAAAACGACGTAACAACATTTTTCCCCAACCCATTACCCACTTAGCCTAACCCAAAAGTCCAATTTGAAACATTCTTCAAGTCGTTGTGCACTCCTAACACAACTGAAGGGGTCGTCCATGCAAAAAAAACGACGTAACAATAATTTTCCCCAACCCAATGCCCACTTAGCCCAACCCAAAAGTCCAGTTTGAAACATTCTTCAAGTCGTTGTGCACTCTTAGTACAACTGCAGGGGTCGTCCATGCAAAGAAAACTACGTAACAACATTTTAAACTAACCTACAGAACCTAAATACACTCATCCTAATCAATGGGTCGTCCAATAAAAAAAAACTACTCCACTAAACCATTTTAACACACTACACCTAACTGATAATTCCTTCTCGCTTCCAAATGTGCACACTTGTGCTATTTGCACGGGGATGCTTCGGCTGTCATCTGCATACAATGTCACTGAAGCCTAAAAAGTACCAAAGTTTTGGTGTCTAGTGTCAAAATTATGGGGAGTAACATGAAGAAAAGGGCGCAAAATCGAAAAGACGAAAATATTTTTTTAATTTATTTTGAGGAGAGATTTTAGCAATGTTTTTGCACAATATTTGAATATTTTTTAATGGTTTCAGTTCGAATAGACACAACACAACAAAATTAGTTTCTAAACATGAACTTTTATGTCTAAAAACAGCTGTTCATAGAAGGCTTTCTTGTCGAAAATTCTATAAGTTCAAACAACCCCTGAATTTCAGGAAGATTGGTGAGCTCCACAACGTCCCTAACAATGGGTTGTGCCTTGTTCGTGGACTCGCTCTTAAGGTTTCCCAACAACATGGTTGAGCTCACATATTGGTTTAACCGCCTCAAATTTTAGATTTAAATTAACATTATGATGATCTGTAAGTTCATTGGACAAATAAGAATTTGCGGAAGACATTTCAGAGGATTTGAAAAAGACACCTGCTGGGAAGCTTTGCCTGAGACCTGATGCTAAACATATATTGTTGTTGGCGGCATTTTTGGTTTATTTAATGAAAAGAATCATTTTGAGCAGCTACAGGATCATTTTCGAAAAAAAATTGAATAAAACTTATTGTATTTTGATTTGTGACCCTCTGAAATGTTATTCCCGAAACAGCGCCACCAAACATTTGGTGGCGGCTTCAGCAAGCTACGTCAGTATCACGGGCCTGGCTATTTGCCTTCCAAAATAGTGCTCCATAATATTGCTCAAACTAGTAAGGACACCTGGCAATTTACCATAATATTATAGTGTAATCGTATTTTTATGGATTTGCGTGTTTTCAAAAGGTCAAGCCATGATGAAAAATAAGAGAGCACATCCATGATGCGTTCGAAAATGTCAGTTAGTACAAATGGTTGCAAGGCGATATCTCCGCGTAGGAAACGAATTTTTCAGATCTGTTATAAGCGTTTTGTAGGGAATTTAATTAGCTAAAAGATGGCATCATTAACTCATTTTGGCCCAATTTTCAGTTAGAACATTAGAGCACACCGCTATCGATTTATATAATTTTGTGGAACAGTCATTGACGTCCTAGTCGGCAATCATTGATTAATGACGATTTGCATAACTTCGCAAGGAATGGGATAATCATTCATTACCAAAAAGTATCAGCACATGTAGGGCACTATTCTAAACAACTTGTAGAAGGAATTTTGTCAAAATATTGATAGGGACGCAAAATTTATATCTTTGAACGAAAAATCTTGGCAATGATGGAAGTCTTCACGTTAACAGAAAATCTAAAATCCGTAAAAAATTACTTTGACCCAATCTCACCCCCAGACCTAATGTCACCCCCACTTACGGTGTATAAAATTTCGATGAGAAAAAATTCACGGTCCATACAAAAAGTAAAAAATATCCAAAAACAATTCCTTCAAGTAAGTGGTTATTTAACGTCAAAAATAATAAATCGTTGCCTCAGTGCTCTCTTGTACGAAGCTTGCTAGTTTTTTTACCCTGTTAGAAAAAATATGATTAAAAAAATTCGGTAAATGAAATATTTAAATTAAGTGAAACATAGCAAAATAACAAAATCTGTAAAAAGCTTATCAACGAAATAAAAAAAAAACAGCAAAAAAGTCCAGTGAGCTTATCAGTCGTATATGTTTTCGCCACAGCGTTGAATGGTTGTTTTACCACATATTGTCCAATGTCGAACATGCGGTGGCACCTGTTAAACTTCCACGGAATACAAATGAGCAAGTGGGTGGGTTCAAAGGGGTGGGAAAGGCGAACGGTTGATTTTTTTTCCAAACACGTACAAACAATATGTTTTTGCGTTATGTTCAGGTCAATAGGAAAAACAAATGAGTATGTATTCGGGAAATTTGAACTGAGGTGCAAAATTTATAGATGTTTATGTTGGTTTTGAGCTTTGATTTGTCTAAGGCGATTCAAAACCAATACAAAAGATTCACTGTACATGGTGACCAAAAGTTTCATTTTCTTCAAAAGTCCTCTGATATGCAAATGAATCAGCAAGAAACACTATCCCTTCTGATCCAAAGCGCTTCCAGTGTGCAAGCTTCTCTGTTTAAATATTTAAACCGAAAACACTCTCATTTCCTTTGACAAAAGGTTCTCGCCCACAAGGAAACATAAACCAAGGAGAGCTCGCTCGCTAGCACGGAACCGGCGCCAATATCCCTTCCAAGCCAAATACAAACACGACCGAAGAGCGCACGGATCCTTGCCGTTGGGCGGAGCAATCTTGAATTTTAATCAGTTTGTCTTGCAAGCAATTCAAGAGTCGTCTCTCCGGGTGCAAGGAGAACATTTTAAACTTTAATCACTCCCCGTTTCGAGTGTCGTCTCTCGGCGTTGTTCAAACATCAGCTGAGTCGGTTGGGTGCTGGTGGCGGTTATGTTTTTTCGTGGATCTAATATCCGCCAGGACAAATGCAATCCAAAGAGATGCTTGAGTGACTAATGTAAGCGACCGACGGTATTGAGTTGCATATCGATTTTTCGACCTGTTTGAAGTTTCAGCACTTGAGCAAATGTTTCCACGAAAAAAAACTAGGTATTGATCCGCGTTATCTTTCATCTGAGGCACACCGCGTTCATATCTATTTGCCAACTTTATCACATGGTTGCAGCACGCGGGAATCCAAACAGATGATGATATCACAGACAAACAGACGTGACTCTCCATACAAATTATTTTTGAAATCCATCGTCCTTCATCAAATCACCAAATCACGGCGACGCCAGCGCTGCCTGGTGAGCTGATGCCGAAGCGCAGCCCAAACATACCAATACAAACCCATTACTGTCATGTGCCACGTCAGTGTATGCGTGAGACAATCAAGCCTAAACGATTGTAAACATTAACAGCTGATCAAAATAATGTTGTTGTTGCTACTCGATGAAAAGAATAAAAATCAACACCGAAGGCCGAAGATGACGGCGGGTTGGTTCCGTTTCCAATAGCAGAACCTTATGAGCCAAATCATGTGGCAGCAACGACAATGACGCACCACAACCGCAACGACAGAGACCAAATCACTGGTCCTCCCAGTTGCTACCAAGTTCTGTCGAAGATTTCTCCTCCACCGAAACCTCGAATCATCACACCTGACGCCATCATCAACATGAACACGGTCACGTCAAACAAAAAAAGCAAAAAGTGGCAAAGATTCCAAAAAAACGCTGCCGCAAAATTTACATCGAAATAGAACCACAGAAACTGAACTGGAAAAAGATTGAGTGGCGCAACATCGCCAAAAGGCTGACCATGGCAGTAGCAGCAATCTGAGCAGCAGTCCACGAAGGGTAAGCAGGTTGCTCCCAAGGAGATGACTCCACCACAGGATCCGGCTTCCTCCGCAGTAGCCGGCGCCTCAGCAGCAACCTCGACATCGGCAGGCAGTTGAGCAGGCCTACCTTGAGGCCTACCGGGTTAATTGTGGGACAAGAGGCTAAACAAAAACACGCATCACACACACTGAGAAAAGACGGGTGAGCTGTCACGACAGCAGCGCCATCAGCGCCGGGTGAGTGGATGCCGAAACAAAATTGCATTTGAAATAACCGTTTTAGGAGGACGATGGTTCGGCACTCGAGTGTCCCGTCTGTTTGTCTGTGATGATATGTTCGAAGATAACGCGGCTGAAAAGGGGAAATTAATTATGATTTATGGCCTTTTTCGATTGCGTTTATATCATATAGGGAAATTTGGCTTCTGTTCAGAGATTACTCAGCAACAGGTAAATTTCGTTACAAGGGAAGTTTGCTTATTGAAAATATTTCACTTTTATTTAGTTAAATTGCTACACTACAGAAATGTTTTTTTTTATTGTTTTGATATATTAATGCAATTGTTATATCACAAGTTCGAAATCTGATCGGCCCCAAAAACCAGGGGACAAAAGATATTTTTTCGAAATACTTCAAAATGTTAACAAAATTTTGAGTGCAATCAGCTCGAATCATTTTAAAATGCATTCCCCTGTGTTTATAAACATTTTTAACATGTTTATTAAGTTCGTTTAAAAATACTTTCCATTGTAGCGTATTTCCGACCGAGCCACGTAGCCTAGTGGTAACGCTCCCGCCTAGTAAGCGGTAGATCGGGGTTCAAATCCCGGCTCGGTCCAACACAACTGGTGATCGTTTCTCTTCTGGATTCAATTGCTTAGTAAAGGGAAGGTAGTGTATCGTCAAAAACTGGACCTTATCACGACAACTTAGGAAGGCGACCTATGGAATGTTAACGTTAACCTTAACATGTAAACATTAAGTTGGGAATTAAATTGCCATTGAATCCGCTTTGTTAATGCCGGCCCCGGTACTCTTCAAGGGTGTTCCCCTCAGGAACTGAGAAAATTTACTTTTACGTATTTCCGCACGCAGAAAAAAGTTTTGTAGAATCAGCCTGTACGAGGTTCGAATCAACAATTTTTTTGTTGAATATAATCAACGCCGATTTTGCGTTGAACAAACCTTGATTTTATCGGATCAACAAAAGTCTTTTGTTGTTTTGAAAAAGCTGCTTTGACGTTTAGCGTTGATTCAACAAAAATTATGATTTTTAAATCAACAAAACGTTTTGTTGAAGCAAATATGCTTATTTTTCTTCTGTACAGCACCGCAACAAGTTTTTTTTCACAAAATTTTGTTGTTTTGTTGTCAGAACTTATTTTTTTTAATTTTAAACTAATGATTGCAAACAAAGTGTACTATTATATAACGCATTCTCCAACAACTTTTTTATATAGAACTGTTGAAATTCTGGCTAAATTGTTTTGTTTCACATTTGTACTCATAATTATGGATAGGGGGTCATCCATAAACCACCTGGACAATTTGGGGGGGGGGGGGGGGGGTATGGCGTTAATCCACGCTCCATACAAAAAAAGAAAAAAAGAGCCTTTTTACGACTTATTGGAATGGTTATTCAATGACCCAATGAGGGGTAACAACATGTATTGCCATGATGGCATTTAGTTACAACTTTTAAAATTCGTTTCCAACCGATATCAATGTTCAAAATCATTAGCACATTCAGAAAAAAAAATAAAAATATGCAGTATTTTGTTCCCCAAAACCGGAGAACATCCAAATTTTTCACAAAAAAAAAAAAACATGAGCCATACTGCCGCTCTAATCGAGTCCGTCCCATATGTAAAAACAGCAAGCCGAGAAAAAAGCATTTCAATGTTGTCCCGCCCATAAGGCTACGTGTTAGAATTTCACGAAAAAGTGGATATTATACGGGTTTCTAGAACAAGGTACTAAATTTTATAGGTTTTTTCTGATAGTTTACATGATTTCGAACCAAACTGCATCATTACCTTAAAATTTACGAAATTACATATGGGACGGACAAAGTTGAATTATGCGAACATGGACAGTAAATACCTTAACAAAAAGTGAACTGGCAAGAATTTGATTGGAGAATGTCTTTGCAAAAAAATGAAAAAAATATAAATATTGAAAAAACAAGGCATAATTTCAGCATTTACATGGAAAAAGTGTTTTAAAATGCATTTAAAAAAATGCACACTAGAGTAGAGACAAAAACTTTAGATAAAATTTGTACCAGCCAAAATTTTAGCAACAAAAATACTAACATAAGAATTGTATGAAAAAGCAGAGCGACATGTGAAAATGCGTCGTTTAATTAACAGAAAGAATATTTTTGATTTCTGTTGTAAGCATCTTTTAGGTAACATCTTATGCAACTTCACATAGAGTTAAAATTTTTCAAATTGGTTAAAATTTATTTTTTCAAAACATTAAATAATGCCTCAAAACAGGTGATTCATGGAAGAAACATAAAAAAACACTAAACATAATTAACTATCTAAAGCAAAACTAGGCAACCAGCAGTTGTTTATTTAAATTTCCAGTCGCAGTTTACACCAAACTGGACATTCGCTTTTTAAAATTGCGATTGACAGGTGAGTAACATCGGCTCGCTTTGATCATTTTTTGAGAAAATTAAAATTTCCCAAGCCAGTTTGACAAGTCGCAATTGAGGTTTTGCAGCGCGACTGCGTTTCAAATGTAGGTGGCGCCAAAATGAGGTTACTTGCCTAAAGTCGTATGCCTTTCTGTCGATTAAAGAACAAAATCGCTTATTTCTCATGATTCCCTGCATCAATCATCATGAAACTGGTTGCAAAAGACGAGAAAAATTTTTTGCTTTAAAATAATGAACATCAACTTTTGGGCGCGCAAAAATTTGTGACCTTTTTCTTTAAAAAACATGTTTTGGAACACGAAAAAATGAGTTTCCCCGTATATATCAGTAAAATAAACAGTTATATAGTTGATAAAAGATGTGTTAACGTATATTCAACAATTTGTATTGATTTTTGACAGACTTTCTTGCCAAATAGTCCAAATTACTATCTTTTTCTAAATTTACAGTTTTCTCATAGAAAAATCAAACAAATATTGGAAAGTTATACACCAAATTGTTGGAAATAATTTTTCTCACCCGAATCCGGCATAAGTTTTATAAAAATGTTGATTAGGAAGGAAAAAACACATTTTTTCTAAAAATCATAGGTTTACGCTATTTGTTCATAGGTGGCGACACGCGTCTTTTAGCTTTGCTGCAAATTCTCTATAGCAATAGAGAATTTGCAGCAAAGCTAAAAGACGCGTGTCGCCACCTATGAACAAATAGCGTAAACCTATGATTTTTTGAAAAAATGAGTTTTTTCCTTCACAATCAACATTTTTATGAAACTTATGCCGGATTCGAATGAGAAAAATTATTTCCATCAATTTGGTGTACAACTTTCCAATATTTGTTTGATTTTTCTATGAGAAAACTGTAGATTTAGAAAAAGATAGTAATTTGGACTATTTGGCAAGAAAGTCTGTCAAAAAATAATACAAATTGTTGAATATACGTTAACACATCTGTTATCAACTATATAACTGTTTATTTCATTGATATATACGGGGAAACTCATTTTCTCGTGTTCCAAAACATGTTTTTTAAAGAAAAAGGTCACAAATTTTTGCGCGCCCAAAAGTTGATGTTCATTATTTTAAAGCAAAAAAATTTTCTCGTCTTTTGCAACCAGTTTCATGAAGATTGATGCAGGAAATCATGAGAAATAAGCGATTTTGTTCTTTAATCGACAGAAAAGCATACGACTTTAGGCAAGTAACCTCATTTTGGCGCCACCTACATTTGAAACGCAGTCGCGCTGCAAAACCTCAATTGCTTCGATTATTTTTGCGACGCATTTTTGTGTCTCGTATTATTTTCGATACAGTCCTTAGAATATAGAATTTATTTCAGCCACTGGCCTTATTGTCTCAATTCAAAATGTAGTTTGATTCGCCCTAGTTGATGGTACTTTTTATTCGATATGATTTTACACGTTTAACAAATCTGAATCGATCCTTAATATCAACGAAAATAAATCAAACTATCTTGTTGAAATGTTTAAAGTTATTTATTAATTGTCCCAAATCATTGACACTTAATCAAATCTAAATTTGAAAAATGCAAATGTTTCGCAAACATATAAAATTAATTTACATAACTCAGCTGTGATGCAATGCAGTGGTAAAAATAATATAAATTTATTACAGTAACCTTGTAACTAAACATCATACACCAACAACATAAATAATATACAAAACCCCATAAACGAGTATATAAAGTCCGTTGTCCATAAGTCCAAGTACGATTAAGTAGCACTTTTAAAGCACACTCACTACACTACACTCAGCACCCTTTCGTTACCTGTTCGCTCGTTGCTACCGTCTGCTGCCGGATTATCCCGCAGCAAATTAGTCTCCTCCGCCGACGTTGGCTGACCCTGTTGTTGTGGTTGCGGTATTCCTGTACTGAGGTTCAGGTTGTGGTAAAATTCCAACATTCTGGCGACACTTTTGGCTATCCTTTTGCGCTCCCCTGGCGGTTTCGACGACACGCTAATTAACACTTTTGCAACACTGGCTTCGACCATTTGCACATGATTACTGCCCCACTGCTCCGAGTTTTCAACCTCTCCATGTCGCAGTGCAAGTTTCCTGAGGAGTGGAAAAGATCCGTAATGTTTCCAGTGTTTAAGAAAGGTGCAAAACGGTCGGTCGAGAACTACAGAGGAATTACGTCGCTGTGCTCTGGTTCAAAACTTCTCGAGATCGTGGTCGGGGAAGTCATCATGTTTAACTGCCGACCGTTCATCAGTTCTGAGCAGCATGGATTTACACCTGGTCGCTCCGTCACTACTAATTTGATGGAATTTACCAATTTCTGCATTGAAAATCTGGCAGCTGGGCGTCAAGTGGATGCTGTCTACACCGACTTGAAAGCCGCATTCGATCGAATTGACCACGACATTGCCCTTCAAAAATTTGCAAAACTCGGTTTCTCTGCACGTCTTTGTCGCTGGCTTGAGTCTTATCTCAAAAATCGGATCATTCAGGTGAAAATTGGAACATCGCTGTCGATGGAGTTCTCCAACGGTTCAGGAGTGGCACAGGGTAGCAACCTCGGCCCGATTGTTTTCAACACTTTCTTCAACGACTCCAACTCTCTCTTCAACGACAACTGCAATCTCTCGTATGCTGATGACTTCAAGATCTTCCTCGCTATTGACAACTTACCTGATTGCTACAGACTGCAGTCCTGCCTAGACAAATTTGCCAACTGGTGTGCGTTGAATCGTTTGGAGCTGAGCGTCTCTAAATGCACTACGATATCGTTTCATCGCAAGACCAGCCGGGAGGTTTTTACATTTGAATACACACTGGATGGACACGCACTCGAACGTCTGAAAGTAGTGAAAGATCTAGGAGCTCTACTAGACGAACCCTTATCTTTTCGCCCACAACAAGCAGCAGTCGTGGACAAGGCCAACAGACAGCTTGGTTTTCTGTTTAGAATGACCCGCGAATTCGACGACCCCCTCTGTTTACGCTCGCTGTACTGCGCGCTAGTCCGCTCACACCTGGAATCATCGGCAGTTATATGGGCTCCCTACCACCAGAATTGGATCGATCGTATCGAAAGGATCCAGAAAAAGTTTGTCTGGTTTGCCTGTAGGAGAATGCCATGGACGGACCCAACTAGACTACCACGCTACGAGGCACGCTGTAACCTGATTGGACTCGAGACCCTGGAAAATCGTCGGACAATATCGAAATCTATCTTCGCTGCTAAAATACTGACTGCGCAAATCGACTCCCCCAATCTGTTAAACTTACTTAATACCCAAATTTCTTCTAGGGACCTGCGAAATCGTCCAAACTTCCTCGCACGACCGCGTGTCAGGACCGAGTTCCACAACAACTCACCAGTTCGATCGATGTCGGCGGCGTTCAACGAAATGTACTTCCTGTTTGAATTTCACGAGCCCATTCCAAGATTTCGCGAAAAACTACGCATCGAGTTCCAGGAGCGCACAAGAACTTTGCTTGGTGCGCCTCGCCAGGATCCCGTCGTTGGCCGGTTACGCATAGGACGACAATGACTTGACTAATTTTTAAAATGTATTGTAATTTACCACGTATGTTGTCATGTTATCAATCTCGATGTAATTTATTTTAAAAGAAGTGAGGTTTTGTGCCTTTGTGAGAATGATTCTAATGTTTCAACTCACATCGGCTTTTGCCCTCGCCAACCAAAACATCCATGTAGACCCTTGGTTCGATGGATTAATAAATAAATAAATTCTTAAAAAGTTTGTCTCAACTTTATCCCAACTTTGGTGCTTAAAAGGTAGGTAATGGGGGAAACTCGGAAGATCGCAAACTAGCAATAACAAACTGCACTACCGAACGAACGCAAGAGAGCACGCAAAAACCACGTCCGATCGCGACGACGTCCTCCGATAAAATGCCAACTATGTGCACCATGGTGAGACAGAAGAGCCCGTCCCCGTCCGGCGGCAGATCCATGGAAGAACCGAAATAAAAACGAAAGAATAATCAAAAGTAGGGAATGGATATGTGTGTGGAATCGAAAAATGTCAACAGCAACGTGCCCACGGCCACGGAGTAGGGGAAGAAACATCTGTACCGATTCCCTGGCGGTGCTATCTGGCCGGAGGGTGCCGCCATTAAAGAGGAGGGAAAATCCGAGGGGAGTGAGAGAGGACAGAGTCAGACTCGGAAAAAGGCGCGCAATCTGTTACGGCCACACACATGTGAAGCACGACGATCGATACCGATTCCAAGCATTCCTGCGACAGCCAGGCTGTGGAAAAACTTTTTGCGCGAAATGAGGAGAAGTCGTCCTATTTCCTGGCGGTTGCCTAGAGGAGCGCATGCTCAAACGATTAACATCGCAGCAATCGGGTGAAGGCGCCAAGGATACTGTTTTCAACAGAGAAAGAGAGAATAGTCCAAAGAGAGGATAAAAAGAGAGAGCGTAAGCCACGCCTTTGCACTGAAAAGAGCGAAAAAACATCGCATGGCTTGTATTGCATGGAATCGTTTCTCATTTATTTTATTAGTTTGAACTTTTAAAAGGTTACGTCGATGCACAAGAGTTGAATTGACGCGATCTACAAAATAATATACAGTAAGAATAGTTAAATCATGTAACAAATTATGCAGGAGAGCAGCATAGCTTCCAGACTGAAAAAAAAAATCTGAATGCTTATAATTTTTAGGAATGGAATAAATTGCCCAAATATACATTTTTAAATGCGTCTTACCAATATCACAACAAATATACTACATTAAGCAAAGCAAGTCGAAAAGGGTAAAAAGTTACATTGATCGAAAGAAAATATTTTATTAGTCCATAATAACCTTCTAACGCCCATGGTTAGGATAGAGTAGTCATCAATGAGACGGGAACAATGATAAAATGGCCCTCACAAGTTTCAACCAATCAGGCTTATATTTGGGGGATAGGTATGTTTACTGGATACTCGTCTGCCATAACAGTGGCTTTGGTTATGGACGCTCCCTTAAAAAGTCATTCATAAATGTTTGATTCATTTAAAAGTAAATTATGGTCAGCAAAAATACTTTTTCGCTTGTAGGTTTTGGACGATTTTGACTTTATGACAGTTTAAAGTTTAGTCTGATGTGTACTTTAGGAAAAACACATAAAATCTGGTACTTTGTTGGGAAACTCATTAAAAACAACACCAAGTCTGTTTGTCCCATCGTTGAACTTCTACGCATAATTGTCCCACCAAGTATTTTCTTACATGGAATCATTAGTTTTACTAAGCATTATGTCTTGTTTACCTGTTGTATAGCAAGAGAATCACAAATAAGGTTGATAAACTGCTAACTGGGGCGATTGGGGACACATACTGCCGTTCTACGCATAATTGTCCCATGTTCAAAATAGTGCAACTGAGAAAACGCGATTGAAATTTTTCGACTGATTTCTGTGGTTCTACGCATAATTGTCCCGTGGGTCCCTGTTCGCCCTGTATGTCCCTAATCACCCCAGTCAACACTTTATCACTATTAATTGTTATCCTCTTGCTATACAACAGGTAAACAAGCCACAATGCTTCGTAAAACTAATGATTCCGTGATAGAAAATAGTTGGTGGGACAATTATGCGTAGAAGTGTAACGATGGGACAAACAGACTTGTTGTTGTTTTTACAGTTTTTCCTAACAAAGTACTAGATTTTATGGGTTTTTCTAATAGTATACGTCGAACTATACTTAAAAATGTTAAAAAGTCAAAAACGTATAAAAATGACATGGGACAATTATGCATGGAACGGCAGCATAGGTCTAATATGAACCCACGGGACAATTATGCGTAGAAACACAGAAATCGGTCGAAAAATTTCAATCGCGTTTTTCTCAGTTGCACTTTTTTTAACATGGGACAATTATGCATAGAACAGCAGTATATGGGTTTAAAATATAAATACTTCTTAGTATAACTTTTGTAAATTAAAGTTTTATGTTGGCAAAATTGCTTAAAAATGTTCAAGGCAAGTCACCTGCAATGGAACAATACAAAAACATGATTTTTTATCAGAAATGTATTGATTTTCGTAGAGTGTCTCATTGTTCCCCTGCTGTCTAGTTGTTCCTGCCAAGTGCGTCTACCTACAATGAGACTGTGGCATAACTCTGGCTGTAGAGGTCGAATCGATCTCATATTTTGGACAATGTAAGAACACTATAAATGAAAGAAAATGCAACAAAAAGCTCATTAAGATATGAATAAATATAAATTGTTGAATGTTAAAAACCAAAAGTGTCTAATTGATTTTGAATGTTGATTTGTTCAGATTGATCACCTTTATTTTCTAAAAACTATCAAAAGTCAAGCAAATAAATTAGGCCGTTGCAAATATTTTTCGAAGTTTATGTCCCTCGGCTCTTGCCAAAGTCGCGAAGGGGGGGGGGGGGGGGGCAAAAAAAAAAATAAAAATTGAAATGACAAGTCTTTATTTCAACATTTCAATGGAAAAAGTTTTTCAAAATGCATAATACACCTGCCCAATTTTTTTGCAATTATTAGTTTCCAAAGCATCTAAGTATAACCGAAATTTTTTTTTTGTCCGAAAAAAACTTTTCGCGGTACTGTGCATCGGAAATTCACCAAAATTCAAAATATTTTCATTTGATCCCAAACATGCTTAATATGATTTTAAACCCACGAAAATGCATTTTAAATTGTTTTCAGCCGATTACACCTATATTTTCATAAAAATTTTGAAGTTTAAAAAAAAAAAAAAATTTTGCCCTCAGCCCGATTTTGAAGGGTGATTATAACTTTTATTTCAATTTACTATGTCTGGCCCCTGAATTGAGAACCATCATTGACAGTCATTGCCCCAAGAGTGAAGGACACCTTCTACGACCTTAAACTAGTTTCTGTGAATTACACTTCTTTTTCCATTTAAGTTTTCATTTTGAAGCAGGGGAGGGAGGGTAGGTGTCATAAACTTTTAATAAAACGGCTAATTTATTTTCGTATACACTTATCTGTTGTTTTCAAAATATTGAAGCAAAAAGTTTTCCAATTTGAGATGAATAAATATTGAAAAAAAAAACTCTGTCAACAAGATAAATGCATTTGAAATCAATGAAAATTTGCAAGAAATACATAAAACAAGAGTTTTTTCTTCTTTGAGCACTTATGTTGATCAAAACGAACTTCTGAACACAGAAGAACTAAAGTTGATCAAAACTAACTTCTGAACACGGAAAAATATAAAAATAGGAAAATGGAGAGTTATGATGAACTTAAGTATGAACCGTTGAAAACATATTTTGAATAATGTCCTAATGTAAAACTTCACATTATAACCCGTTTTATCCTCCGAAGGCAGCAGGGCTCAAACCACAGCTGCACTCAACTAAAAACCGCACTACAAAACAACCAGTCAAGTGTGTCACCGGGGATTCCACACTCCAACGGCTGTTCGGTTTGCACGCGGTTATGTTTCCCAACTTCCGACTGTAATTAGCCTCATCGGACAAAAACCTGGATGACACAAATGTTGACTACATCCATCGGTACTCCTCAGCACAGGACAACACTCGGCTGCGGATCTCCCGGAGTCATAACAATGTTTACTCAAGGATTTATAGTGGCACTTTTAAAAGTCCAAACAATAGCGCAAACAAAAAACTCCAACTCCATGTGGATGGACCCCTTGACGCACACTTGAGAAACAGCAAAAAGGGATGATATCATCATGGAAAAGTGAGCTAATCGTAATTACGGGCTCAAAAAGCAGCAACGCACATATTTTGTACCGCATGAATGAGTGATGTGTTAACAAATTAATAAGGGTTGAAGGATTTCCTCGGGACAATGGAAATCGAGAGTGGCTTTTTCTACACCCGGGGTTGGTTCTCTGAAATGGTTGAATTGCAACCAGCGGCAGCGGAAAAGGAGCGAGAGGGTTGTTTTGCAGTTTTGCAGCAGTTGAAATTAATTTTCTATTCCATAATAGTTCAACCACTTGAGTTTCGAGCATTGCCAAAGATGATCCAGTAATTGTTAGCAAAAGTCCGTTTAGGGCAGATGTTGGAGGGTAAAAGGAGTGAAGAGTTCAGTAAAGATTTATCAAATTCAGCTGTTTATCTCTGACTTATTAAACTAAAAAACGTTTCAATTTTAAACAAACAATGTTGAACATTGTTTGAAAGATCTACACAACCAACACAAACAATGTTGAACAATATTTGAAAGAGCTGAATACAAACTATTTGAACAAAACATAACAAGATTTACCAATCCAATGCATTTTTCCTAATTAAAGCTTTGAATAATAAATGGAACCGTGCAACTAAATGTGAAAAAAGTTTGCACTTCAAGACAAGTCATGTGTATGCATGGGGTTTAAGATTTCAAGAATCAACTCATTGATTAATAAATGCATTAGTTTCGAAACAACATTAAAATTTGTAAAAACTGAAATGCCACAAAAATTTCAAAAAATGGTATCCGAGCTTCGATAGTTTGAGTAATTTATCAATATCATAATAATACATAAATCGTATGATAATAATAACTTGCTTAATAAATAAACTAGACAGGTAAAAATTTGGCTGTTTTTCTGGTAAGCTGTTTTCAGCATCTCAACTATTCTAAGAAGAAAGTGAATCACACTTGTATGCAAACAATAATCCCTAAAGCTAGTCTTTCGATTCAAAACACGTTGTTTGAATAAATATGGAAAAATGGCACCACTCGTGAAAAGCAAAAAAAAACGCAAGTACCCACCTTAAGTTGTTTGCGAGTTCTGCTAAACGACGCGACCGTTTCTCGTTCCAGCGACTGAACTGCTTCCATTTTTCCTCATCTTAATACATATCCGTATCGCGTTTCCCCCCAAGTCGAGCACTAACAAGGGTTGTTTTTCCGCTCGTTTGAGCCTGGCTTTTTGGTGGCGTTTTTCTGCTGCTATGCCGCCTTCGAAGAATAAAAAAAGGAGAGGAATTTCCAGCATTTTTTTCTCGCCCATCCTGCCGCGCCAATTTCTAGTCCTGTTGAATCACATCCCAAGCTGCAGTCTCATCGCCTTCAATTGTGCCATTGAGTTCGAGCGGAGGGTCCAATTTCGAGCCCGGGTACGAGCAGACAGAACGACGATTTGTTCGCATTTTATTCGCTTTGTAAATTTTTAATAAAAATCAACTCGAGAGTCCTGCACCGGAGAAGGGAAATGAAACCGAATAAAATTTATATTCCTATTGGGAGGCCAGCAATGTTATGGAATGGATTGGATCTTTAATTTGATAGGATTTTATTTCCAATCCTTTTGAGATTTTTTACAACTGCATAAATGTGTCATCAAACCATAGTCTTGGCCTAAAAACGGTAGGCCCAACCTTACCAGCTCAAATTTCACTTGTTTGGCTACAGAATAAGTAGAAGTCCTGTTGAACTTAAAACTCTATTGGTTTTTAATCGATTTTCAAAACATTGAAAGGCAAACATTAAGTTTTTGACAAAAACTTTTAAAAATATTTGTACCAGCCAGAAAAAAATAATCTAATATTGAAAGAAGTGAAAATTATTGTTGCTTCGCTAAGAATCGGTCAGAAGTAAAGTTTCCCAAGTGTTAAGGGGTTAAGAGTTCCTTTTAGTACCGCTTTTTATGCTTAACATTTTATCGTGTTATTCAAGTCTTCTAAAAGTGTTTGTATATTTATTTATTCTCCGCCATGTTTTAACGCTTTTCACTCATGAAAAAACAATATTAGCACTTAACTAAACATTTTTACATCTAAACAATTTTACTTAACGTATTCTAGAATCTTCCTACATTACTCAAGATACCTGTCTGTTTGAGAACGTCCAATATAAAAACGTATAATACTCCCGAAGTCGCACAAAAGATGAGTTCGAATCACGTGCCAATAAGCCTGGCAGAAGTCAGCGCCACGTGTCTCGCCATTTTTCCCCGTGCGTTTGTTTTCCCCACGAGAAACCATGACGATTCCCCGGTTTTAAAAAGCAATTTTCTAACCATTTTATTATCTTTAATCATTCACCGGGCGCAACGCAAATATCTAGCCGCTTTGTGCACGATTCACAACTTGCCGCCTAAAGTGAATCGTTTTCCGGTGAGGTGCGTTTGCCTTTGATATTTGCTGGGATGGCTGGGACCGACCTCTGCTGATCTCTTTGCCAGAGATATTAACATTGTGCGCTCTAGACTCGCACTAGGGTTGTTCCTATAAGGAAGAGATGAAAAACTTAACTCACGCTTATTTTAAAATGATTTCTTGAGTTTTTTTTTAAAAGGTCCAATAAGCTTTTGTCTTCCATATGTTTATAGGACCGATTAAAAAAAAAACTCTGGATTTGATGCATTCACGTGATCAATGAATCAAAATGAATGAATCGTTACAAAAAATAGTGTTATACATGGGTAATTCTCTACCAACTCACACGAAATCGGGAAAAGTTGCCCCGACCCCTCTTCGATTTGCGTGAAACTTTGTCCTAAGGGGTAACTTTTGTCCCTGATCACGAATCCGAGGTCCGTTTTTTGATATCTCGTGACGGAGGGGCGGTACGACCCCTTCCATTTTTGAACATGCGAAAAAAGAGGTGTTTTTCAATAATTTGCAGCCTGAAACGGTGAAGAGATAGAAATTTGGTGTCAAAGGGACTTTTATGTAAAATTAGACGCCCGATTTGATGGCCTACTCAGAATTCCGAAAAAACGTATTTTTCATCGAAAAAAACACTAAAAACGTTTTAAAAATTCTCCCATTTTCCGTTACTTGACTGTTAAAAAATTTGGAACATGTCATTTTAAGGGAAATTTAATGTTCTTTTCGAATCTTTATTGACCCAGAAGGGTCATTTTTTCATTTAGCACAAAATTTTTCATTTTAAAATTTCGTGTTTTTTCTAACTTTGCAGGGTTATTTTTTAGAGTGTAACAATGTTCTACAAAGTTGTAGAGCAGACAATTAGAAAAATTTTGATATATAGACATAAGGGGTTTGCTTATAAAAACGCGAGTTATTGCGATTTTACGAAAAAAAGTTTTGAAAAAGTTACTTTTTGCGTTTCTCTTTGTTTCGTTGTCCGTGTCTGTCGCGGGTGACCATGAACGGCCATGATCGATGACGACCAACTTTTTCAAAACTTTTTTTTCGTAAAATCGCGATAACTCGTGATGTTTATGAGCAAACTCCTTATGTCTATATATCAAAATATTTGTAATTGTCTGCTCTACAACTTTGTAGAACATTGTTACACTCTAAAAAATAACCCTGCAAAGTTAGAAAAAACACGAAATTTTAAAATGAAAAATTTTGTTCTAAATGAAAAAATGACCCTTCTGGGTCAATGTAGATTCGAAAAGTACATTAATTTCCCATAAAATGACATGTTCCAAAATTTTTTACAGTCGAGTAACGGAAAATGGGAGAATTTTTAAAACGTTTTTAGTGTTTTTTTCGATGAAAAATACGTTTTTTCGGAATTTTGAGTAGGCCATCAAATCGGGCGTCTAATTTTACATAAAAGTCCCTTTGACACCAAATTTCTATCTCTTCACCGTTTCAGGCTGCAAATTATTGAAAAACACCTCTTTTTTCGCATGTTCAAAAATGGAAGGGGTCGTACCGCCCCTCCGTCACGAGATATCAAAAAACGGACCTCGGATTCGTGATCAGGGACAAAAGTTACTCCTTAGGACAAAGTTTCACGCAAATCAAAGAGGGGTCGGGGCAACTGCTGTGTGAGTTGGCGGAGAATTACCCACATACTTTAAAATTTTACTTTATCTTTCCCCACATACCTTGTATTTTAAATGCTCAAATCACATACTGTGCTCTGCTCAAATTTTCAGAATTATTACAGTTATGCCACAAACCAATTTTTTTTTGCTGAAATTCAGTAAAGTTTTACTAAATTTTCATCTACTGAAATTTCAGTAAACGATTCAGTAATTTATATTTTACTGAATTCTCAGTTAACTGATATTTGTCACTTTGACAGATGATTTACTGAAATTTAAGTAAAAAAGTTGTCAAAACAACTGAAATTTTAGTAAAAGAAACGTCAAATTATTTTGCTGAAAATTCAGTAATTATCTTGTAGCAGTTTGACAAATCATTTGCTGAAGATTCAGCAAGCTTTACTGGTATTTCAGTTATCAAAATTAGATTTTGGTTTTCATTAAAAATACTGTTATTAATTCATTTATTTCATCAATTGTCCAAAACTATAAAAAGACTGGTGGTTAGCATCGAAGCATTTGTTACTAACAGTTTTCTTACCTTTGTTTCTGAAGATCATAATACAAAATTTAAAAAACAACACACTTGAAAGAGGATTTTCTCTCGGCAGCATCCAAACAATAAGTCAGAAGTGACATTTCAGTTTGACAGATATGCAGTTACTGCTTTTTCAGTAATGTTTTTGTTTATCACCGAATTTCAGCAAATGTGATGATTACTGAATCGCATTCAGTTATTTATTTTACTGAAATGGCAACCCAAAATTTGCTGTGTACTCACACCAATTTCTCATTACTGAATTCAGTTAAATTTACTAAAATCTGCACTACTGAAATTTTCAGTAAATGAAAACTTGCTGAAATTTCAGCAAACTTTGACAGCTCCATACAAGTTCAGCGAAAAACTAACTGAAAATTTCAGTAGTGCAGTTTTCAGTAAATATTAACTGAAAACGAACATCAGAATTTGCTGTGCTGTAACACATTTGCTCAATCGATTTATAAATATTTTTCAACGATTTTTTCCCTATTTTTTTTGGTAAAATTTGGAACAGAGTACCACATATTTGGAACACCAACAAATTCGGAACACTTTTGTGATAATTTGTCACTAGCATGCCAAATGTAGCTTTTCTCTCAACCCTACTATTTTTAGGACCATTATTTGGACATTTTCTTGCAATTTCACTAGTAAAAGTAGTTTTTCAAAAACAAAAAACTTCATTTCTAGACTATTTTATCCAGAGCAGAAAACACTGCCACAAATTGTTTGTTCCAATTTCCAATTGTGGAACACCTGAATTTAACTGATATTTTCACAAAAAAAAGTTATCAGACCATGGATAAAACATCACTAAGCTTGAGTTTCACTGGTTACAGTGTGTGAAGGCATTATTATGTTACAAATATGTACTCCTGGAGAGATCCAAAGTTTGTTTACATCCGTAAGAAAAAAGTGTTCCGAGATTTGTGGATTTCAAGGGTCAAAGTATTTCTTCAAAAACTTGATATAAAAGTTAAAAATTGAAGTTGTTCTTTACAGTATTCGAAAGATCGCATGAAAAGCTTTCAAATGAAGGTAAAAACGAATCATTAAGTTCAATTATCGATTTTCTATGATTTTTTGAACATTGACCTGTAAACTGTATCCTATTGATTTTTGTTTAAATTATCTGATGTTTCCATGTGGTTTTTTCTATTGTTTTCTTTAATTGTGTTAATTTCTCAATTTCCTTATCAAAACATTTTCCCATGACGTTCAAAAAAAATTAGACAATGTTTTCAAACAACCACCCTAACTCCTAGCGAGGACGTTCGCTCCTTTGCTTCCTTCCGGTTCGGTTGTATTGATACAGTTATAAAAATATGCTACACATCAAAAGTAAAACACTCTGCCAAGGGGAGAGGCGCGGCGTCCTCCTCCTGGATGTGTGGCGAAAAGGGGCGGCCCTCGTCACCGGTGGTGGTCATGAACCGTTTGAGATTTTCCCGAACCGATACGAGCGGGATGTTTGTAAATTTTGCTCAACCGTTAAACTGTTTGTAGTTTAATATATTAATTCTACTGTTTACAGCCGAGCGCGCACAAAGTCACGTGTCGTCGTCGGTCACACCAGGGAGGGTGGGAGGCAGTTAGCAATTTGTTGATTCTCCTGCAGGGTACCGGGGCCGGCCACGTGAGACTTTGGGACATATTGATTTAAACGGCAGGTCCACCCCGCCCGGAGGCTTGTGTCCTTCCTTTTGTTGGAGATGAATCAGGCCACACCAGCAGGGGTGAGGTGTACGTTTCAACTGATCTCCGGATAATGCTAATAGCCGGCAGCAGGCCCATTGACGACCTCGTGCCGGAGTTCTAGGCTCGAAAAGGAAAGAGTGTGGGATTTTGGAAAAGGGGCGTTCGGCGCTTGGAAGATGAATATTAAATAATGAAGTCATGAATGTGTGAAATTAAAAATGCGACGCGTGCCGATGTTTACGATTTTTATCGCTCTCGCTTCGGTATGTTTGATTCAATTGTTATCAGTTGAGCGGGATGTTTTCTGTATGGAAAAAGGTAAACAGTGAAGGTGTCTGACCGTGAGAATGATTTTTAAGGGGGAAAGTAGCGAATGGATGATTTTTATAACATTATCAAAGATCTTGATTGAAAGTTTTTCGTCTTTGCTGGAATTATTGGCTCAATGTTGTCCGTCGCATAAGTTTTATATACATTTTTATCACTTTTGAGTTGATGATGCATCATTTCTACGAACATTCGAAAATGTTTTAAAAATTTTATACTTTGTTATGTCAGAAATATTTTTTTTTGCAAGAGTTCAATACGTATCTTTAATAACCATGTTGGTGTCTATGGAACCAAATCTTCAAGAAACATCACTTTTTGTGTGTGCAAATCTGTTACGAAAAAAGATGAGAACTGTTGCTTCCGATTGACCGGGAAGATTTGCCGGGTATTACTGGACCGGGGACTGGCCAAGTCCCGCTGTTGATCCTTCCGAACAACTCGTTGCAATCTCTGGCAGGGAGTAACCGACCAAGTGCAGAAACATCCGTGATTCCGGTGATTGTGGCGGAGCTGGTCTTTCCGAGCATCCTTCGATAACCTTCTCCGAGAACGAACTGGCCCACTCCCGCTGTCGACTCGCACAGGGAATCCAAGAAATCGCGTGCTTGTGTACAATCCGACCTTTTGTGGACTCACAAAAAGTTCATCGTGAAGTGGTCCGAAAAAATCTGAACTTTGAACTTGCCAAGCCTTCATCGCCACTTCGCGGGGCATATATCCATAGTCTCTGGCGGATAGGGTCCTTCGGGAACTTGTGTTTGGAAATCTGTCCCGTGTCGTTATTTTTTCATGGAAATCATTTCAACATTATGAAATTATGCCCGAGATTATGCCTTTTTTACCACGCAGTTTGTTTATTTTCAAATTTTGACAGCAAATGCGTTCTTCATCTTCTTTGTTGTTTTCATGTTCGCGTCGAACATTTAGGTTTCATAAACATGGCCGTCGTGACAGAGGGCTGATGGAACCAGTTGTACTCGAGACTGGCATTCAAGAAGGTCGTATTTCATTCAAATATTTTTTATATTTCGTAATTTAATTAATGATCAAAAAGTTGTTTTTTAAATTTTTGCTTAATTTATCGTGATGATCGATTCTACAGACAAAAAAATCTCTATATTGACCATTGTTCTAGGGAAAATCCTTATGAAAATACGGTTTAAAAATAGAAATGTTGAAAAACAAGGGATTAATTTTTTTGTGGTTTTTGGCGAAGTTTATATGAAATACTTGATATTTCAGATTTAGACATATATTTGACATATAATTTGAAGTAAAAGAATTATGGACCACCGGTGCAGACTGATTGTGGAACGATGTTAATTTATAGTATAATTTAAATCATGTTTGTTTGCCATGACAAAACACTCAACCGGAGTCAATTATAAACCTAAACCATGTGGCATAATAAAACCATTGAAAAACTCATTGAAAATCTACTGTGTATTGTCTGAGTGGTGCTCCAAATATTTGAAAATTTTGAGTTGATTGAAGTTAAACAATTGAAACGAAGTTGACTTTATAGCTGTCGGCCACCATTGGCTAGTACCAACCACTAGTGTCTTCCTTTTTAACTACAAGGACTTCGCCGCCCTGGGCTCCTAAGTGTACTAGAGTATTGCACGGAGCGACGAACCAGCAAACTCTGGATTGTGAGCCAGTGCGCGGTCCGATTGATCCACACGGGCGGGAAGTTAAACAATTACCAGAAGTTAAATTTTCAAGGAAAGGCTATAAACCTCTACTTTTTTGTTCAAGAGCTGAAACCAGTATGATTTGTTTCAGAAAAGTAATTTGTCATGAAAAATATAAATTCTACAAGTTTTTTTTTTCATTTCAACTTTATATGTTAAGCCACACTTTTTCAAACTTGTCACAAAGACAAGTTTGAAAGAAATTTTGAGATTGTGGCGTATGGATTTGATTTATTGTACTGTTTTAGCTTTTAAAATTAGAAAATTTATACATTTACTTGAATTTTTATGATTTTTTACCAGCAGTCAAGCTGTTAATTGATCTTAACACTTATTTCAACTATTAAAGTCACTGTCCTATACGGTTTTCATTTTTCAATAAATTTTAAATTTCCCGAAAATTCCCGGGAAATTTGTTTAAAATTTCTCGTTTCCCGAGAAATTTGTAACCCCGGGAAATTGGTCGATCTAACAATTTCCCATAAGTTTACCTTTAACCGCATGTCTACAAAGTTTCATTGATATTGCAAATGTCGAGTAAAAAGTACCTGGAAACTTACTTAGTTGGGACCATATACGTTTTGATTTCTAGTTATCTTTCATTTTTGATCAGTTTGAGTTTGTTTTGTTTATGTTTAAGTTAAATGGGCATCAGAATGATACGCTCGATGCTCATTCCATCAAAAGTTTCAATTTTTATTTAGAATTAGATTGGAACAAATCCTTACAAAACTCATGAGGGCTTATTGAACAATCTGATGTCCTGGATTGATCCGATTTGTTCGCCTAAATATCATGCCACGTCAGAATCAATGTTCTGCTAAATCGTTTGTATCATTAAAACACTTTGCAGCCCTTCAATCGTGGCTTTAACTTTGTCACCATCAACACGGCCCAGTGCCCCTCTGTGTTTGTCAAGTTTTTCCTGCACTGCACTGGCAACCGGATAAGCATAATCACTTTAAATGGTTATTTGAGTAGCATAAAATTTACCGTAACCAATTTCTGTATTCTAACCTTCATGTGTCGTTGGACGCCGGTTTTTGTTTTGTCGCAGTATATCGTTCTATTTCATCCGATTTCAGAAGATCCGCCAGAAGAAAATTTGCCTTATCGGTTGCGCCCCTTTACGTGGATTGGGAAGGGTGCCGAATTATGCACGTATAGTTTGTATTTTTTTACGATTTGTCCAACAACACTTGCTACAACGCTGCCTGGCTGCTCCCTCTTTGACTTTTATGTATTCCGGGGGTGCCCGACCGGGTTGGTTGGGACGGCACATAGGTCGTGGTGGCATAAAATCACACCCGGTTCACGGAGGGTTACCGTGCCGAGGGGTGTAGTTGGGATTGTTTTAAATTTAGATTTCATGACTGTAACTATTTGACTGCTTTATTTATGAATAATTTACAATTCTGTTTCTCCTCTCGAGTCGATGTGGTGAATTTTTATCGAAAAATACCAGTAATCAACATAAAAACTCGATTTTCAGTAAAATTTTGATCATTTTGACAAAGGGTTTACCGACCTAAACTATCTCAACTTTGATTTCGTTTTTCACAATTAAAAATTTGTTTAATTTTCATGATAATTATAAATTAACATCCAGTGACAGTAAGGGAAACTTAGTCTGAAGAAAAGCTACTCTGTATGTTTCAGTAAACACAGTAAAATATAATTTGTCGTAAACTTGTTTGGTTTTGAAAGAATATACATAACACGTCTATAATACTTTAATTGATAATTTAGTTAGAAAGAATATAGAAAAAAAATAATTGTGCATTTTTCATGATATTTTTTTTTACTGTGTCCTTCCAAATGCTAGCCCAGCATGAATAACAAAAATCGTCAGAACAAGCAAAACGAGGAAGGACCTAACCAGTCCCCGGCGAGGGACGCGCGGATAAAATTTTATAAGGTCGTAATAAATTCGCTTCGCCATATTACCGCTGAAGGCCGTATCTGCAACACTCCTACGGGCAAAAGGAATCATCCCCCACCCCATCAACGCCGACCGGGTCCGGATGACACGCAAAATTCCGGATTTGTCACAGCCAAAACAGGTGACGCGCCCTCCACCGCTGCTGGGTTCGTTTTACGTAACGAGGGTTTTTCTGGGGCGACCCCGGTGAAGGCAGAGCGTTGGTCCCTTTTCTCTTTCGACGTTGAGTCGAGCCAAGTGTCACCAAGTCCACCTTACCGAGCACTGTTGGATTTGGGTAAGATTTGGTATGGTGGTAACACGTGCAAGCAATTGATATGACCCCTCAGTTTGGGTTTGAATGCGCCGATATGCATTTCAATTTCGGCACAATTATGTCATCAGAAAGAGTAACGAGATCACTGCAATCTGCTTTGGATCACAGGAAAAAGGAATTAAAGCTAGCAACTTTTTGAAGAATTCAAAACAATGTGTGGCATAACCTTAATGAAAAACAATTTTATATAACCCTTCAACGTGTTAAAAAGAAATGCGAAAGTTTTTATTCCTTACCTTTTAAAATTTTCCAACTCTCATTCCATATTTGCAGAATACAATTAAGTAGCCTCAGTTTATAAGGAGAAGGAAAACCAGGGATGATTTTAATAAACTATGCAAATTCTTGACCAATAAAAACCGAAAGAAAATAACTTTTCTCTTCTCACCCAACCCCCAGCGTTGCTCGATGATCCATATCGCTTAATTACTTTTCCGGGGTGCGAGTGACATCTTGGCTTTTTTATGAGGGCGGATGATCCCCGAAAAATCCTTAAAATCATGCATCTTGAACATCAACGCCAATCCTCCCCCCAGCTCCACCCACTGAATCTCATTTGTGCGTGGAAATTAATTAAAAAGGAAAACCAACCGATCCGCAATTCCTCGAAGATTCACATTAAAATTTTGCCGTTTTCTTTTTGTTTGGGACCAAGTTGATTTGCAACAGTCAAAGGAGAAAAGAAAAAATACGGGCGGAGATAGCCAAAGTATTGACGTTCTATGAATATTTATGCATGGTTGACACATTTGACTAAGATTGAAACAAAGAAAGAAAAACGGAAAAGGGCAGCTTTTGTTTCGATGCTCTTTGCTTTCTGGTTTAATGAATGAACGGTAGGTGGGTGGAAGCTTTTCCTCATTAATGAAAATTTATACAATTTCACAAAGCGAAAACTTTTTTTTGTCTTTCTCAAATTGGGATAAATAGCGCATTTGTGGTGTGATGTGATTTGCATAAAGTTTGATTGAAGATTTATTATAGAAAAAAAAAAACTAAGTGACCTATTGACATTGGCTTCATCCATAAAGTAAGTCACGCTAAAATCGGCCAAAACATTTCAGAACTCAATTTGATCAAATCTATAATTTTTGTGATCAAAAACATTGTTCCAAAATTATTTCGCTCGTAAAAAAATCGCCAAAAATTCCGCGGCAGCTGTTTTGAAAAAGTTGGAACGATGTTTTCGGTCGCAGAAATCACAGTTTTGTTCAAATCAAGTTCTGCAACATTTTAAGGATCATCTAGACATTCTTACAAATTACTGGAAATAAGAATAGTCCCGATTGGTTGAGTTAGGCCGGGAAGCAGCGAGTTGAAATTACCGTTTTGTGGAAATAAAAATGAGCATTTTATGGTCCTAATTTTGTCATGTTCAGAATCTTGGTTTGATTTGAAAAGTAATAAAACCCATTATCACCACTATTACATTATTATGGCAAATGGGATAAATCTTTTAAAATGTTATGCTTAATTTTTTTATTCAGTAAATAATTCAGTAGGGAAAGTGGGGACACTTGATCCTCGGGGACACAACTAGTACAAGCCTGTATCTCTTCAGCATGTGGGTCAAAAAATTAGCTTTATTCTAGAAAAGTTTTCAAAATTGTTTCAAACTCATTGTAGAAATAAATAAAAAATGAAAAAAAAAACATGTTTGGAATGCACACATTCCTTTTTCTAAAGTGCTGCAAAAAACCTTCACGATATCTTTTGACTACTTACTGCAGTTTGAACCATTTTTCAAATGTTGTATAAACAAAAATTACCAGCTTTTGTAAACATGATTTAAAAAAGAATATTTTAAGTTTTTTAATATTTTACATCATTCCTCCATGTACGCACGAGAGCAAGCAGCAGTGAAGTGCTCAGTGCTCTATCGTTTTTTTCGGATTTTTTCGCCGTAATTGATTGTGATTATCCGCGAGTTTGCTTCTCCGGCATGCCAAAGGCCGGCTGTGGCCGTGACAGTTTGAGTACGGCCTCGAAAAACCTGCGAAGTTCGTTTACCGGCCGTGTGCAAAAAGGTAAACAAACCAACGCCGTGTCGGCCGCCATCGCGCAGGGGAGCGTGAGCGCAGATGGAATCGACAAAAAGTTACTACACCCCGGATATGTTCCAAGATCACCAGTGCGAATCCGTTCGGGTACCTCCGGTGCCACGACCAGTGGCACATCAACATCCGCCAACATCCCCATCAGGAACGAGTTCCAGATGCTGAGCGACGACGAAGAAAACAACAACACCGACGGTAGCAGCACTACCGACGACGACGACGACGATGGTCGTTCACGGAAGAAAGTGACGACGTCAAAAAAGAACAATCCTCCAAAAGAACGTACCTAGACCACCTCCAATTTTTGTTTTGGACCCGTTGGCGGACGATGTTGACGAGTTGCTGGAAGGCCTCGGATACTGTCTGAAATTCGGTAAGTAGTCAGTGTAAGTTTACACATTGGACGAAAAGAACTTCGACCTGGTTGTGAAGAAATTGAAGCGTCAAAACTTCAAGTTTTACACATTCGACCCCGTGCAGAAGACTGAAGGGGTACCAAGACCGCCCGATCTCCGACCTCAAGAAGGACCTCTCGGGTGCTGGCATAACACCGCGTGACATGAAAGTCCTCTCGCGGAAGTCAACAGTCACAGGTACACACACACTGTACCTGTTGTACTTCGACCGCGGCACCGTCAAAATTCAAGACCTGCGGTGAACTAAGGCGTTGGACGGTTTTTGGGTAAACTGGCGGTTCTACTCAAAGAACCCGTCGGAAGCAGCACAATGCCACCGTTGCCAGAAACTGCAACCTCCCGCCCCGCTGTGTGCAGTGCGGTGAATCACACCTCTCTGAGGCGTGTGCACTGCCGTGCAAAGCGGACTTGGGGGACAAGGCAGAGCAAACGAAGGCGCGCATAAAGTGTGCCAACTGTGGAGGTAACCATACCAGCAACTACCGTGGATGAAGCGCACGGAAAAACTACCTCGAGGAGCAGGAAAAGAGGAAAAAAAAGCAACAGCGTCCCACCCACTAGCGTGCACAGGGTGGGGCAACTGCCCAACCATCCTTAGAAATTTGTTCTAATTTTAGTCAGGGGGCGTCCATAAACGACAAAATTTTCTAAACGTCCATATAATTGCCCCACCTTCCTCGAGGAGCTGGACACGCTACTGGTCCCACCCTCCTCAGCGAAGTACGAGCGTAACCGTGTCGGCAGCTGGTCATCGTACGGTTCCAGCGGACAACTCAGCGTTCCCTCCTGGATGGGGCGATCGTTCGCCAGCGTGGTCGCTGCCGGCAATGGCAATACGGCCCAGCAAGAAGTTACTGGGAAGATCTCTTTACCCTGCCAGAGTTCTTTGCTCTCGCAGGGGAGATGATGACGCGGTTTCGGACCTGCCGTAACAAGGCGGAGCAATTCCTGGCCCTTGAAGAGCTGATGATCAAGCACATCTATAAAGGATAAAAAACTGTGATCTAGTTTTAAGCTTTCTCTATTTCTATCCCCTTTCCCTTGCAGTTTTAGTTAGTTAATTTTTTATTTTTTTTTACTCTTGGTGACACCTTTATTTACAAGCAAAAACTGTTCCAACATGGGTTATAATGAAACACACAGCTGTAAGGAACTCCAAAACTTTGTTACGTACCTCAAAAGAACTTATTGTACCTTGAGTATTCACCAATAAAACCGAATTGAATTGAATTAATTTTCAATAAATAATTCAGTAGTGAGAGTGGGAAGACTTGATCCTCGGGGACACAAATATTACAAGCCTGTATCCCTTCAGCATGTGGGTAAAAATTAGCTTTGTTCTAGAAAGTTTATGCAAAATTGTCTCAAACTCATTATGGAAATAAAAAAAAAATTAAAAAAATGTTTGGAATGCACACATTTCTTTTTTTAAAGTGCTGCAAAAAACCTCCACGATATATTTTGATGACTTACTGCAGTTTGAACCATTTTTAAAAATGCGATGCGTGCTGAAAAAAGGATTTTTTTCCACAATTACTTTCACTTTCACAGTGCTGCTGTGGAAACATATCAGCTGAAATAAAAAATAGTATGAATGTATGAATGGTACTTGTATTTTGTTTCAAAGATATGAAAATCAACCAAAATAGTTCATAAGCTTTTCCCCCTTTTTCTGAGAACGCATCTTTTCGTCATTACAGGCGAAACATATTCCCTATAGTCAGCAGCTCAGTTCTGTAGCCCAAACACGCGCCAGCGAGCATTTATGCGGTGACAATATTTAGCCTTACTCTTCGTCATCACTGGTGACTGTCGTTTTGTCTATTCGGCTGGTACTTTGCAGCTGAAGGCGGTGGGACACGCGTCTACGGCCACAGCATAATCCTTCGGCGATTAACTTTCTTAACGGTCTTCATTCCCCGATATCTCCCTGCGGCAGGGAGGCGGAAACTGCGAATATGGCTCCTGGCACACTCCCAGCAACTTATTAAATATTTATAGCATCCATCAGTGGTTTCAGCCCATAAAAGACGTAAGCTTAGCGTTCTAAATTAGACATTAATGGTGACGTTTCAATGTTGGCTTTAATGTGTATTTTATTTAAATAAGTAGCTGGTTCACATCACTTGGGAAGAACGGAATTTGAATTTAAGGTGCAACTTTAAACAACAACCATAAGGGGGCGTACATAAATTACCCTCGATGATGGATACATGCTTATTGCTCGTGCAATGTGGGAACCGCAAAAGTACCCCTAAACACCGCGTTTTTCCAGGAGTTCTCATCAAATTAAAACCGAGCAATCCGTTAGGGCCAATTTAACCTTTCCGCGAACCTCCGAAAAACGGATATTGCGTTTCTCGTTTGGGGAAAACCTTTGATTGCAGAGCGAAACTGGCTGATGTTGCACCGTTTGAAGCTTGGTCAGGGTAATTGGCGCGAAAAGTGGCTCCTCATAGTTGATGGCTTCAGTCCTGACGAGTGAGGAAAAACTCCTCGTTGCTGCATGGAAAACCTAAAATGCTCATCCGCAGAACGATACTCGGTAGCTTGTTTGAAGGTTGACCGACCCCGTTCTGCTGCGGGTACGGGGTTTGTTGATTAACAACAGCCAGAGCACTTTCCAAAAAAGACGTTTAATGAATCTGAGTATGCAGCTTTTTTGGCAACACTTGAAAACTCACATATTGGACTCATTTTTATTGGTTCTGCTCTTGTGATGAAAAATGCTACTGCAGATACATATAAGCTTCATTCAGCATTGGTTTTAGTCTGAACATCCTTAGCAATTATTGATCTTTCTTAAAGTGTTTTTTAAGCTAACAATATTCCAATATTTTGTTGATTTTAAAGTTAATAGTTGATAGTTTTACGTACGCACGTTAAATAAGTCAAGCCATGAAATGAATTAACATTCCAACGCCCAAGACTCCCAAAAAGTTGGAACGGTAACTTCAGATCGCTGGTTCTCGAGCATAACTCACCCAATCTTTTCCATTCGTTTTTCCAGTGATTTGTTAGGATGTCTAGATGATCCTAGAATTTGCAGAACTCAATTAGATCAAATCTGTAATTTTTGCGATCAAAAACATCGTTCCATCTTTTTTTTGCGTGTAACAAGAATTCGCCAAAAATTCCGCGGATGCAGTCCTTTTTAAAAAGGTGGAACGATGTTTTCGGTCGCAGAAATTACAATTTTTTTCAAATCAATTTCTGCAAAATATTAGGATCATCTAGACATACTAACAACTTTTTTGGGCGTCCGTGTAAGTTGGACATGCGTTGGGCGTTTCAGTTTAAAAGGTTAAAGTGTTACCAACTACGCAACACATGTTAAGTTATGATTTTTTGAGTGATATTTCTAAACTTTTTTGATGCCAAATCTTAGTTATTCGGGAGAAAATTATGACCAGATCCACCATACGATGCTTTGATGGGTAGGTAATCAAAAGACCTTTCTAAGTTGTGAAATTAAAGTATTTATTTGAAATCCGAAGTCAGTAATTTTGATGGAAATAATGTACGTAAAGATCCAAATTTTCAGTTTAGGCTCTTTTCAAATGGAATTTGTGTAAATGGTTATGTAAAGTCGTTTTTTTGTAATTTATATTTATTCAGATTTTTTTGCCATGTACATTCATTCAGTTAAAATATTATTGAGTGTCCAATCACAATCGATGACTTTTCACCTCAATTATAAATACTAGCAATTTTTGAATAGCTTTCGCTATTCAGTGATTTCAAATGTAGGAGATCCTACATGTACAAAAGAGAAAAGGGATACCTTAAAACTAACTTATAAACTATATAAAGAGCGGATCAATGCAGCTGAAGGCTGCAATGATTTTTGTCAAAATGCATCAATTATCTTATTGGACATAACATCCAAAGTGTTAACTTCAGCTAATTGATGAAGTTCACTGGTGCTGAACCAGGGAGGAAGTTTCAGAATCATTTTCAGAATTTTGTTCTGAATCCTCTGAAGTTTTTTCTTCCTGGTTAACAGTGATGTCAACCATCGCGGTGCTCATTTTTTATTCGCGGCACATTTTTCGTTTTGTGGTGCTTTTCAGTCACGGAATTCGACAAAATGGTGTTCGAAGCATTTGTAGAACTCACCAACAGCAACATTTCTTCAGAACATTGTATAGCTGTAAAATTCTTACGCAAAATGTTACAAGAAGATTTCAGACCTCAGGACCAATGGTTCACGATGCTTTTGTTTGCCCAACGCATTTTTGGTTGTAACTTTTTTTGTTTTCATCAAAAATTAACACTTTGTTCAGCAAAGTTGTACGATTTGGTGTGTTCTACAAGTCCTTCATACACAACTTTGTCAAATTCCGTAACTGAAAAGCACTACAAACAAAAAATGTGCCGCGAACCAAAAATGAACGTCGCGATGGTTGACATCACTGCTGGCTTGTCTAGATCGGCACAGCATAAAACATTACCAGTTTATTCTTGAGACAAAGTCTAGATACAAACATTTAGTATATTGCCGATTCAGAGAAAAATGTCCGCACTCTGCTAAGAAATCAAGGTTTGACTTGAGACATTTTTCTCTGAAATGGCAGTATTTGTTACATTTAATGCAAAGTCATTTATTATGCTTTTCAATGTTTAGAAAATTTTACAAAAGAATGACAAAACTACTTCCTTGATTTTTCCTGAAAGCAGTTTTATACTTCGATGTGTGTATCCAGATTTTTAAGCGAAGATGGCGTTCGAATTGTGAACGCCCGAAATGTCAAAATCACACAGTGGTACCAAAAGTGTGCCATGGCATGACAGCCACATTTTTTTCGAATGTTGGTTCTACTGAGTGATTTTGACATTTCGGACGTTCATAATTCGAACGCCATCTTCGCTTAAAAACCTGGATTGAAATGACATTTGTATTCTATCAATTTCCCATAACCTCTGACCTGGCTAGATCTTCACCATCATATGAAAAATCAATCAACCAGCTCTAAGTAGCGCCTCGTGTCCGGCAGCATGCGTCGTCACTGTTTTTTGTTTTCCAAACCCCCTTCCGGACGACCGGTATACAAATATGTAAAGCCAAAACAGCGCATATTGTCGATGACTAGCGATGATACGGATTATCCGGGAATAATTTTGAGATCTCTCTCTTTCTGCCAACTGGCGGTGACGACCTTATGGCGCTTCGCAGTTCAGAAATCAACTTTTTCAGCACGATCCACTTCCTGCACGAGTTCGAACGACATGTGCCGAAACGAGCAAAGAACATCCAATTTCAAGTGGTATCATGGCGTTTTTTGCCGCCCTCTCCTATTTTTGCCTGGCTCTATAGTCTTCCATTCGAACGCCAAATCAAATAGTCCGCATGGCGCGTTGCTATTGCCTCCGTGTCGTCTGCTGTTCCGATCTTTTGGCCAAACCCGTGCCACGGAAACGGGGCTTAAAGCCCTCGGCATGGGAGTTTTTTTTTTGTTCAGTTGGGATGAGTTGGGGGAACGAACATCACGATGTTTTATTGTCTGGTTCTTCCCTTACGCCGCAGGTATTAGCTTCTAATCCTCGACAAGACTGACTGTGTCGGGATGCGCACTAGGTGGTGCTAGGATAGGATGCTGAAATATTTTACCCCTCGCGTGAAGAGAAAACGTGGCTAGGCTGGCCGGATAAGTCCACGTGGTACCACGGGCTCCCCTATTCGACGACGACGACAGCCGCCCATGAAGGGCACAAAAAGTTTAGCAACGTGGCGTGTGTCGGATGATATCATCACTTCTTCACGGAAAGGAGTTACATCTAAAATTTAACAATCCAAATTAGCTGGCTTGAAATTGGTAAAACAGTAATGTTTTTGGTTGAACTAGCTAAAATTGCAGTTAAATTTACCAATTTGGGATTTCTAACTATATTTCAGTGAGATTCACGATAAACCTTCTTTCCGTGTTCTTTGGTTGAATGTGGATACACTGTGACGTCGTCGATGGATAGCTGCTTGGCATTTCTTAAAGCTGCAATGGCACTTTATGGCAAAAAAGATATTGAAAAGGTTGGAAAATTGTGGACACCGCCGATGGTCGAGAGTAATAAGGCTTCAGATCTGTCTGAGAGCATAAAGGTATTCGACACCAAACACGTTTTCTTTGGCGTTTTGTTGGTTGAATTTGGTTGCCGGAGTTCCGAGTTATAATTAATAAAGGATACAATAGTTAAGCAAGTAAGTACACCCAAAATTCAAAGTCGAGAGAATCGTTCCCTCAAAATTTATTGAGGGCTCAGTGCCAAAATCGATAGAATAATTCTACCAACGCACACCTTCATAACAAATGTGTTCATTCGTTAACTGAAACCGATAATCTCCAACAAGTGTCTTACATTGACATCTGACCGCTCCTGAGTCACCAAGCTGTGTTGGCCGAGGCAGTTAAGTCATCGGGTTAGTCTGTCAAAGGTCTCGGGTTCGATTCCCGTAGTCGACACTTTTGGTTTTTTGTTTGACGGATGAACTTTTTTTGCAAATGAACCTCGCGAGAATAATTCTTTCGCTCATCTCGAGCTGTGTTCTCTGTGTTCGTGAATGGTACCACTATTCTCTCGATTCGAGGCCATTGTTCTCTCGTTCGTTGCTGCCCAGTTTTGGGTGTATCTCAAACTGTTTCTGAATGAATTACCTTTGACCAGCTGCACTTACAGCAGGTTTCAGGGTTGTAAAGATAGCACAACAAGATTGAAACTTCTATGAAGAGTGACAACACTTCAAGGAGTTTGTTTTTGTTTTTATTAAATATCTCAGGATTAAAATCAAATTTTTGGGGTTATGTGATGGTCAAGAGGTGAGGCATTGAAAGCTGCACAAAATGGCAGAAGCAAAGCAATCCACTTTAACGACCCCCTCTGTTGCAAGTTTCTGCTCATTTCTAGGCGTCCGAAGGCTATGTGTGGTGAGTCACTCAAAACCTCTTTTACGCAAATGGACCGACGTTTACTTCCCCATCCGATAGAAGGTCAGGAGGATAAGGCGGCAATTGAACCCGCGCCCCATAGCAACTCAGGGATCGGCAGCCGAAGCCGCTAACCACCGCGCCACGAGGCTCCTGGAGTTTCTAACTAAAGTTAGCCCAAAATGCACGTGCGACAAGATAGCATGACATCGACGACATGATTTTGAACCAACCTGCTATGAAAATGCATATGGGACATTAATGCGAACAGGGGTAGTATACTGCCCATAATGGCATAGTTGACTCACATGTTAGTCATTTTTGCAATAGTTGTGCCAAGATTTTGAGTTGGAACAAGGCAGAACTCAGTGTGGGGGTAATATTTTGAGTTAAACACGAAAAAAACATTACGTACATTCCTCAAAACGAAGTGCTTTCCAAGATTTTGCTTATTTCGGTGAGTTTAATGCTATAAATAATTCCTCATTGAAATAAGCTTATAGTTATATATTGGGGGAGATTCTCGAAATTTGTGATTTTCACTATTTAAACAACTTATTTAGGAAAACTGTTTTTAGAAACATGCTTGCTCACTTCCTATTGAACTATCTATCACCCGATTTTCTAGTGAAAATCCGTAGAACGTAGTTATAATGATTAATGATAATGAAGTTTCTTTCAAAAGCTTTGCAAAATAAGTTATTTGAAAAGTTTTAATCGGCATGTATAATTGTGACACATAATTGTCCCACAAAGTATTTTCTTTTTTGGAATCATAATTTAACGAAGAATTGTTTGCCTTGTTACAAAGTTAACAAAGTAATGAGCGAGTTGTGGCGATATAACCACGGCAAATAGTGTCCAGGGCATTCGTGGAAATACAATTTCCCATCCCAGAGGGTCCCGGAGTACCAAACCTTCTTAGCATGGTGCTCCCAACGAAGACAACCAAAATCTCGGAGCGTATGGTGGTGTGTCCCCACGCTTCTTCCTTCCCTGTCGATTCAGAATTGTGTTGTTGTTTGAACACTCTGTGCTCAAACGTAACCCGCTTCAAACAAATCATGTCTCTGCGATACGGCTTTACCCAGTAGGCCTGGCCGCTTTAACGCTTGTGATGTTTCAATGCATGATGTATTGGCGCACTACAAATGTTAATAAATGACAAGAAGAGTGCTATCGGCGTAATCTTACATAAGGCACTCTCCAGGATCCCTTCGAAAGGTTGGCTGCGCCAGGGTCTGATTAGATTAGATTAGATTGTTACAAAGTTAACAAAGTAAACGAAGCTAAAATCTGTTAACTGGAGTTACAGTGGACTTTCTCGTTGTCGATATTGAAGGGACCGCCGAGAGCGGGAGTTATCAAATTATAGAACGCAAAACCAAAGCAATCTATTTGAAGGGACTGACAATTTTATTGACGGCTGAAGCAATATTGATATCGAGAAGATCGACATCCACAGAGTCGACTGTAATAGGGAAATACAGGGTGAATGGAGAAGGTTGTGACAGTTATGCGTGGAAACACACAGAAGGTTGAAGTAATTTCAATCGCGTTTTTCTCAGTTGCAACTTTTCGACATGGGACAATTATGCGTAGAACGACAGTGTAGTAACTATTTAGGATGTAAAAAGGTCCACCAATCTAGAATGGCTTTATTTTTCCAACGTGTTCGAAATCAAAACCCGAAAACCAAGCGATGTCATCTCGGATAAACAACCACATAAAAGTATCGAATCGAGGCCGCGGTCGCGCTCGCACCAGCCAATATTTGTCACACGAGAAAAAAGGTACAATCATTTATTTACAACACTGTTTGCATTGGAAACTGCTGCCAATATTTATTTTACTTACGGTACTTGACTGTTTGCTCACTTTTGTCGTTTGCGCTTTTGTGAACTGCGATGCTCTTACATATCCGCAGCAGCATCAGCCTGCGTCAACGGATGAGTGATCCGGACGGTCGACGGGCGCCCCTCGGATATTTGTAGACAACAGTCAACCGGCCCTGGAAAAGGTTGACTTGTTTACTCAAATACGGTACTGGATGCCCACAGAATGAGATGTCCTTTGGGTTGTTTGTTTTTGCTCGACGCTCCTCGCCTGCGTTCATGAACATGCGCCTCATAAAAATAAAATCGGGATAAATCCGAGCAAAACAAATAAAGCAGGGAAAATCCCGATGCTTTTGGGTGTGATTTGGTTGTTTTCGTATTCTCAGACTCATCAGTTGATAGGTTGATCGATCCAGACGCATTTATTTCGAAGGAGAATAGATTTAAAGATTCTATTACTGAGACAAACTGTTAAAAAGTCAACTTTAACATGTTCAACAGGTTCTGAGATGGGCATATTTCAAAATATTTTAAATTTTATTTAATCTAGGTATTATTCATAATGTTTAATTTTCAAATTGATAAGTAATCAGGAAGCAAATCTATAATTGTTTACTCCCAGATATATATGGTTTTTATCTGACTGATTCCGCTATGTTATGTTATCTACATAACTCCAAGAATACTGATAAGCGTTGAATGAATCAATAGATCGTCGCAGTTGTGGTTTAACGACCTATAAAAAGTTTGCAAAATTTTATCCGTTTGGCTTGCTTACACCCAAAACTGAGCAGCAATTGTCCGAGAGAATAATGGCACAGTTTAGTTTCAGAGGGTCGAGAGGATTAAGCCCTCAACCGATTGAAAAAAATAAAAATAAACATCCGGTCTAAAACAAAAAAAAATCTATGTCTCTTTCTGGAAAAAAAATCAGGAGTCATGTAAAAACGTTAAGTTTTGGTGAATTTTCAATTCAAAATTGTGCTGGCAAGCTCAAAACAAAAAAAAATATTTACTTAAATCTTGGGGAATCATGTATTTAATATGAGCAATAGGGTGCCCAGAATATGGGACTTTTTCTCAAAACCTCGCTCCACAAGCTGATTATTGTTCCTTGAGCTATTTTAGGACTCTGGGCCAAATATGAGCAAAATTAGTCAACATTTACCCATTGATACTCGAAGGTGAAGTTTGTATGGGAAAAATTTAAAAAATGTATGGAAAACTCAACTTTCTTACGGTTTGATCTGCACGGTGCGCAACTTCCATCCAAATATTCCCAAAAGTGAGATTTTTATTGAAAAATTAATGCTCTACAACTTTGTAGAACATACCAAAGCTGTAAAACTTGACCCTGAAAAGTTATTAGCGATTTAAAAAAGTCATTTTTGTATGAAAAACATTTTTTTCACCAGCTTTAGGCTCGGGTATCAATGGGTTAATCTCAACCAATTTTGCTCAAAATTTGCACAGATGCTTAAAAAAACCCAAAAAACCGTTTTCTGCTTGTGGAGCAGGGGGTCATTTTTTCTGGGCACCCTAATGAGCAAGCATGTAGATACAAACCGATTTGCAAAATGAATTGTTCATATAGTGATAAACTGCAATTTAGGTGGAAATAGAACCGGATCACTAACCTGCCGAGTAGACGATATTCTTTCCATAGTATCTACTTACCCAAAAAAAAATTGGTAATGGCATTCATTCAGAAAATACATTTTTAAGTAACATATCAGCAATTCCCCACGAAAACAGCATGAAAAAAAAACAAAAGTCCTCGGATCGGGCTCAAAATTTGTCTGGGGGTTCCTTGGCCGAAATAATTAGACCCGTATTTTTTTGTCTGGCCATTAGGGTGACCTACGCCGTGTTAGGGTGGTCTGAACAATTGCCATTTTCGTCGATTTTCGCAAAAACCACTTTTTTCGAAAAATCATAACTCCTCGCCATTTTAACCGATTTCAATTGTCTTATACGCAAATGAAAGGTGATAAGTCGGCCTTTCAAAGAAAAATAGTAAGAAGTTTCAAAAATCTAGCCTAACATATGAAAAGGACGCATGAAACTTTAAAATGCCGTTTTGACGGTGTCTGGACCAAAAAGCCTATGTCTGGAAATAATTTTATTGGATTCCCCGGACATTTTTAAATAACATACTAAAAAATGGGAGGAGTTCATTAACAGGATTCCGAGATATGATTTTTTGAAAATAAAATCCGTGTTTTTTGACGCACCGTGCGCAAAAACCGGAGAATGACGAAATTTGCAAAAAATCAACTTTTTTCCCTAAAACTGCGATAACTTTAAAATTTCAGCGATGACCTATAGATGTTTGGGTACCAACATTTTTGTAATTAAAAGACGCAACTTTTGGTACCCAGACATGTATAGGTCATCGCTAAAATTTTGAAGTTATCGCAGTTTTAGTGAAAAAAGTTGATTTTTTGCCGATTTCGTCATTTTCCGGTTCTTGCGCGCGGCGCGTCGAAAAACACGGATTTTATTTTCAAAAAATCATATCTCGGAATCCTGTTAATGAACTCCTCCCATTTTTTAGTAAAAATGTTCGGGGAATCCGATAAAAATATTTCCAGACATAGGCTCTTTGGTCCAGACACCGTCAAAACGGCATTTTAATGTTTCATACGCCCTTTTCGAATGTTAGGCTAGATTTTTGAAACTTTTTAAAACCCCAACACTTTGAAAGACCAACTTATCACCTTTCTTTTGCGTCTAAGACAGCTAGAATCGGATGAAATGACGCGGAGATATGATTTTTTGAAAAAAAGTGGTTTTTGCGAAAATCGATGAAAATGGCCAGTTTTCAGACCACCCTAACACGACGTAGGTCACCCTAATGGCCAAACAAAAAAATACGGGTCTAATTATTTCGGCCAGGGAACCCCCAGAAAAATTTTGAGCCCGATCCGAGGACTTTTGTTTTTTTCCATGCTGTTTTCGTGGGGAATTGCTGATATATTAAACTAAATGTGAGGTAGCACAGTCATACGTAGTAAGTATGAGCAAGCCTTTATCAGCAAACAGGCTGATGTAATATATGGTGGCAGTTCTCGAAAAGACGCCAAACATTCGTCACGCTAAATTTGTTCCTTCTTAATTGTAATGGTGTGGCACTTCGTTTAGAGAAGGTATTAATAGACAAACATTGCTTTAAATAAGTTTTGACATTTCCATGTTTTTTAGTAATGGCCTACAATTTTAATGAAACAAACGAGTCAGAAGTTACTTAAATCTTTGAGAAAGAGTTATTACGTTTTAACTTTATACTGCTACATGGAAACGATCGCAGGTCATTCGTAAATGATAATGGTTCATTACAAATTGAAGTTAAATTCAACAAAAATAAGAGAGATATCTCATCCAGGTTCAGGTTCAGAGATTAATGCAAAGAAATGCATTTCAAATATGGTCCAAGCAATTCTTGCTGATCCCACTGATATTTGGTATTAAAGAACATAACGGCAGTTGGAAGGCTTACAGTTCGCTGTTGATAAAATTTCAAAAATCAGATAAAGGCGATAACTATTACATTGATTTGAATGACCGAATCTACCAAAGTTTCAAAGATTTCCTGGACTTCAACAAGTTTCCGGTTTTCGTACTTTGCTATCCGGATGGAGGAGTTGTGCAACTCGACGATAACGATCAACCTGTGATGATAAATGTTTTGCTGTCCGCCTCTTACGCAGCCGTGGCCGCTTTTGGGATGTTTGTATTGTGGTTTCGGAAATAAATCGAATTTTCGCGGCGACTTATCTGACACTACGCTCCGCAAACTGATCAACTCTAATTTTGAGTGCAACGAGATGTTGTGTTGAACGCGAGGTTAAACGTCACTGAAAAACATTTTGTCGCTCTGGCACCAAACCGAAACGAGCGATTTCCACTCTCGCCGCACTTTTTCTCTCCGCATTTTTTTGTCTAACTAAATAGTATCAGTGCTTGCGTGTTGTTGTCGTAGGTTTTGGATGATGATGTTGGCCATTTATGCAAGTAAAAAAAGTACATATTTCCTTTCGTTTTTAATTAAATCAGCTAAAATCCATCGACATAAGTTTTCGCCAATCAAAACAAGATGGAGGAATCACAACAAACTTGGCCTACACACTGATCGAGTAATACCGAATTAGGCTAGACAGAAAAAGGCGGAGAGAAAAAGCGCGGTGAGAGTGGAAATCGCTCAGTTCGATTTAGTGCCAGAGCGACAATATTTCGTGATCCGTGGAACTTTACAGCTGTGTGATGATAAGCATAATAAAAAATCGTTGAATTAATTTCAATGGAATACACAAGGTTTCTTTCCTTTCGAATAACACTCGATATCCTTTACAAATTGTTTACGAAACCCATGCAAAGGAGCTTTGACTTCAATTTATTTGAGGAAATGTTGACAAGTTGCTTTGGAAATGTTGGAAATTTACTCCGTCCCGGTTGTGATTTGATCGTAATACATCCTCAAATTTTCAGCGCGGTGGTGATTTTGATAGTGATTCTTGTTCTTGTCTTCTTGTTCTTGTCTTCTTGTTTATGTACTGTTTAGGCTGGTACAAATATTTTTAAAAGTTTTTGTCACCCCCCCCCCCCCCCCTTCGAAATTGGCCCGAAAAATCATGGGGCAAAAAAAAATATTTTCACAATAAACTTCAACATTTCAATGAAAATTCAAGTGCAACCAGCTGAAATCAAATTAAAATACATTCTTCTGCGTTTAAAATCATTTTTAGCATGTTTGGGTTTATTAAAAAATCTAGCATTCCATCTGCTTTCCCGATATACGGAGTGAGCACTGCTTAAAACCCCTCTAGATTCAACCACTGACCATGCTGCAGGGATGGGAGACGACAAGGAACTGGACGATAAAAAGGTTTTGTGAAGAGCTATCCTCGGCAAATTATGTGCAATGAAATAAAAAAGGAAAGCAATAGCGATATCATTACCATTATCGTTGGTCGACATTACGACCATCGAAAATCGATTCCGCTAGCCAGCAGTAAATGGCCGAAACAGCTTGATACCATAATCGTTTAGGTACGTCGATTGTCTCACAGTTTGAGAGATTTGAAAATTTGTAAAAATACCATTTGCCTCATCCATTTGCTTTTTACTTTACTGGACATGTTTTTTTAATCAAAATTGATTTGAATATGTTATCAGATATATTATAGTAAAAACGCGAGTATTCGAAGTTCGATTATCCAAATGTTTGTATAAGAATTCAGATAATCGAATTACGAACAAAAAAAACGTATTTTTTATTTTCTTACTTTTCACATCAAATTCTAGTTCTGCAACCCTATTTTAGTCAAATTTGAATTGTTGAATGCCTATTAAATTAGAAAATGTATTTTTTCAATATTTCATCACCTCCTTTTTGGCCTTCATCTTGGATATTTTACAATTTTAGAGTAGTTTAGGGGCCATACTTAAGCTCAACAATAAAAAATAAGACAAATATTTTTTTTTCGTGATTCGATTATCCGAAGTTTAGATTACCCGAAGTGAAAATGTAAACTTGTTAAAAACCCAAAAACTGTAATTGCCGACATAACCACTTTGGGGGTCCTATAGTAACATAAAAATGCTATAACTATTCCTTTGCTGGATATTCAAGGCATAAGAAAGAAAAGAAAATTTTACAATGTTACTTTGGATCGTTATTTGTCATTTAGCTAAAATTCCAATCTTTGAAAAATGATTTTACTTTAAGATTTTTTTTTTACTTTTGAAAAAAACAATTAACAAGTTGACGTCTACTATGACCAACTACGATACATTAAACATCGGAAACATAGGGAAATCGCTCAGTGTGGGCTAAAACATCGCAAAAAAAAAAACAGTTAATTATTTTTTCAATGTAGCAATAATAGAGGTCGATTCATTTTTCTTTAAAAGTCAACCTTATAAATTGGCTATCAATTTCACCCCAGTTACCTACCTAAATGTATAACATCATCTTGCTAGTTAGTCTTCAGGTGTGTAAATATCGAGACATTTTCAACGTCGTGGACTGCCGTTCTACGCATAATGTCCCATGTCATTTTTTGACGATTCTGATTTTTTATTATTTTTTGCAATTCCGTCGTGAAACTACTTACTTTTCCTGTCATTCGTGAACGACGAAACAGCCTACTTTTCTGTACCAAAAATAACAGAATTGAATAGTAACCCTTTTCAAAACAAATGCTGAAAAGTTCTACTTTTCAGCACTGAAATGGATGCTGAAAAGTTGAACTTTTCAGCACTTGTTAGGAATAGTTATACCTTTCAATTTTTTTTTTATTTGAGCGATTCATTGACTCAATGCATGGACATTTGTCCTATAATTCTGTCCAAAGGGTGTTTTTCGGAATTGCAAAAAACGTTGTATGGAACTCGTTGCAAAACTTGATTTTTCATCACTCGTCGTATTTATCTAACTCGGTGAATCTCGTTAGATAAATGTACGACTCGTGCTGAAAAAATCCTCTTTTTGCAACTTATTGCATAAACTACTATTTAAGTTTAGTTTTATGTATATTTTCAAAAAAAAAAAACACATAAAATCTAGTGCTTTGTTCAGAAAATCATTGAAAACAACATCAAGTCTGTTTGTCCCATCGTTGAACTTCTACGCATAATTGTCCCGCCAAGTATTTTCTATCACAAAATCACGAGTTTTATGAAGTATTTTAGCTTGTTTACCTGTTTACCTGCAAGAGGATTACAAATAAGGGTGATAAAATTCTATCCGGGGTGATTAGGGACAGATAGGGCGAATTTTTTTTATCAAAATTGATTTGAATATGTTATCAAATATATTATAGTAAAAAATCGATTATCCGATGGTTTGTATAAGACTTCAGATAATCGAATCACGAACAAAAAAAGCGTATTTTTTTATTTTCTTACTTTTTACATCAAATTCTAGTTTTGAAACCCTATTTTAGTCAAATTTGAATTTTTAAATGCCTATTAAATTTGAAAATGTATTTTTTTCAATATTTCATCACCGCCATTTTAGCCACTGGACCCACTGCGTAGAAACACAGAAATCAATCGAAAAATTTCAATCGCGTTTTTCTCTGTTGCCCTTTTTTGAACATGGGAAAATTATGCGTAGAACGGCAGTGGAGATGTCACAATTTTTACGAAACAGACATTTATTATGTTACTCAACGTCATTCCGGATAGGTCCACGGCAAAATCACGCTTCATAATTTTTTTTTTTTAATTTGTAATGTTGTTACAAGAGATAGGGGGGCAAAGTCAAAAATTTTGCATTACGTAATAAAAGAACACTCCTCATGGAGTATGCAGACAGCTGTAAACATTATGCGAAGAAAGATATGAAAGTGTGGTAAAATTAAAACTCGTTCTTTTTACACAGGACAATTATGCGTAGACAGGTAGTGTAGTGATAATATATTATGAAATAACGAAACTATTTTTTCCAAATATTACTTGATTTTATTGTGTTGCTATGAGAATATTGTTGGTATAATTGAGCTACATAAACACATGCGTCCGAACTTTTGAATATCTTCAAAAACGTATTTCACTGACTCCAGTCCCTCAGCAATTACAATCACCATTTATTTACACAACCATATTTTTACAAACGTTGCATTCGATTTTCACCAGTCCATCACCATGTCGATTTACGCCCAACCGCAGAGATTTGCGCAGCTGTCGAAACAATCCTCTAAATCAATCACATGCAATCGCCGGATTATGCACCTAAAGAGCTAATCAATCAGTCATCAATCTCAATCGCTGTCCAATCACGGCGGAAGTTGACCAAGTTGTCGAGGAAATTAGCATCATCAACCGTCATTCGGGAACGGGGCGCGGAAAATTCTTCCGAACCACGCGAACGAGCTCCTATCGATGATGGCCATTAGCATAATTGCCCCCTGTTCATCAAATGTAACAATATATCGATTAACATTTTGTTACTCTTTTCCTGCCACCCTAACCACGTGCACTCACACACACACACACTTGTTTTTTTCCAGTCCACGTGAACCGAAGAGATGGAAATTGAATCACTCATTTTATTGTGTAGAACCACGTGTTTCGAGCGTTTTGATTGATTTACGGCTGCTGCTGCTGCTGATGGTGATGAGGGTGGTGCTGCTGCTGTTGTAGTGGATGTAACGGAAGACCGTGATTTCCGTGATGTGGCGACGGGACCTGGCCCGACGACATTGGATGGTGGTGATGGTGCGGGGGCAGCAGGTGGTGATGGGGGTGGTGCATGTGCCCTGCCGGGGGAAGGGACGGTGGATGGGGTTGGTCAGCGGAAGGGCCACCCCCGTCCGATGGCGGTGGAGGATTGCAAAAGTATGAATTCTGCATCGAGTAGAGCCGGTCGATGGGGTTCAAAAGTTGGTTGGCATGCGGAGGGGTCATCGATGTCGATGTCAGTTGTTGCAGTGAAGGGTACTCGATGCCCATCATGGCGGCGCTGAGTGGAATATTTTCGCTTTTCACGATCGTCGATGGGTCTGCAAATACATGGAGAGGGAAAAGGTTTCAAGCTGTGAGAGTGTTTCGGGCATATATAGGTGACACATTCCGCCGTGACGTTGCAACGCTTTGACTTTTCTTTTTTTCAGTATTTCGGCTGTAACTCAAAAAATACTTAAAAAAGGTATATATGTTATTACAGATTCGGAAAGGGCATTAAATTTCCTATAAGAAGCAGTGTTGAAACATTATTTTATGCAAATATTCTATTTTTGAGAGGGGAATATGTAGCGTGACGTTGCAACGCGTGACTTTTTCTCAATCCTGACCCAATTTATGTTTTGCCATTAACTCTGCTCTGTTAAACGGCAAATTTTGAGTTCTTCTTCCATTTTTAATGTAAAATTGACTAACAAATCGAATGCAATCATTAGTTTTTCGAAAAAATCAAACCTCGATTTTTAAAGACCACTTACATTTCGTGACGTTGCAACGCTCTGTTTTTGAAAACAGGGTTTTTCGTTGCGTTGCAACGTCACGAAATTTTAGTTTCAAAATATATCATAGTTTTTGTTAGTTTGAACAACTTTAGGTTAAGATTTTATTATAAGACATTAATACACAGTACAAGGATATGTGAATTGACTGGCCCGCCCATGTAAGACCCCCTCCCCCCCTCCCCCTATACCGCTTTCACAGTAGCAGTACGATTTACGCAGTTTTCCAATGCGTTTCAAAGTAAAAATAAATATTTGTATTATTCCATTATCACGAAGGACCCCCCCCCCCTCACCCCTTCACTATCCATGTAATGGGACGTCCATGCATTACGTAACGGGGTAATACCAAGGGGGGGGGGTCCAAGATTTATACAAAAAAAAATATCGGAAATGTATTACCAGGGGGTGGAGGGGGTCTAAAAATATAAATGTTTTGTTACGTAATGCAAGAACGCTCCCTTAATATTTTAATGGTTTTGAGCAATTTACAAAACACGTGGAAGTTTTAGAAGGGAGGAAAGGAGCTTCAAGTTTTCAGGATGGCTGAAATTTATGAATAAAGTGCCCATATCGTTTGTTGATGGCCCCTTAGGAGTGATCTGCAAACAACGTAACTTATTTTGTTGACTTTTGTGCTTTTTAAATAAAATTTGAGGAAATAATAAAACTGTTTACCTGCGCAACATAACATATTTAATTGCGAACAACTAAACGATGCATACAACTAATTTAGGTAAGGGTTCGTCCAACAACAAAGTGACAAAATTTTGTAAAAAAACAATCGAATCGCGTGATTTTTATTGATAAGGTAATTTCACTGTAATTTGGCCTACATAAGGGTGTGGGATAAAAAAATCGTTGCGTTGTATGAGAATGAACCCTTACGTAAATCAGTTTATCATAAAGGGGCCATTCAGTTACCACGTGATTACTTTTAAGAAAGTTTTAGAATTTTTACCCCTGGTCTATCGGTCTATTTTGATTTGTTCAACAAGTGTCATAAAATATCTACTTTTATTCGAGTTGCATACAAACTTAAGTAACGGAATTTGTGAATGACCCATGTACAATTCTTCTGTAAATATGCTCGGAATCATTATATAAAAAATATATAATATTTAGTATCCTTTTATTTTCAAAAACCAACTACGCATACACCTTTTTTGCCATGTGACTAATATGATTTAAAATTTCGTGACGTTGCAACGCAAACTTAAACCTGTTGTAACTTTGGATCTAGACAACCAATTTAGTCGCTCTAGGTTGCATTTGAAAGCTCTTTCCAAGTACAAAGAGCATCCAAAATATCAAAATGATTGAATGTTTAGTTTTCTGTTGGCATAAACAACTGTCCCTTTTTCGTGACGTTGCAACGCAATAAAATGGTAAACTTACACTAGTTTGAAAAAATACTTAACTTAAGATAAACTGCAAATCCATGACATTTCCGTTTAGTACATCTAAAAACCTACAAAATGCAATCAAAAGAATAATTTTTGGATTTTATTTCGCTGAAAACCAGGAGTTTTTAGAAAAATGTTTTAATACGATGATTTTATCACGAATTGATGCATAACTTAACCAACTTGTACAAAATTATATTCAAATGATCAATTAATGAAAACCATGATTTTTGAAGCTTCAAGTAGTCTAGAATCGAGGAAAAATATCCAAATAGCTCATACACGCTTTTCAAAAATTCATCCCAAGGTGTACATTGCCGGAGAATGTGTCAGGTACTTTCTGATTTTGAAAAGGCAATCATTATTTTGATATCGGAACTGTGCGTTCGAATTGAAAAGATCAAAATATGTTTAAAGAGTTATATTGTTTTTAGTTGATAAAAATTGTTTTGTCACTTAATTTTTTTGAACGATTTTGAGGAGGGCGCAACATCATATTGGTAACAACCTTATTAATGCTACCGGTAAATTTTTATTTAAATTTTAATGATTTCATGAACACATTTTTTCTCCAAACTATTGCAACCGATTGTACAATTTTTCTTAGAAAAAATAACTCACGGGACCAAACATCATACAACCCGATTTTTTTAGTTGGCCTAGAAAATACACTGTGCGACTGTCCAGTTTAGAAGAGAGTGTTCTGAGAACTTTTAACAAATAACCGAGTTTTCATAGAATTCCAAATTTCAGCTAGAAATAAAAGTGCTGGCCATAAAAGTTGCAATGCTGACTGTAGTCTAAATAGGGACAGCAGTGTTAAGAGCTCTTAAAAGCTAAAAATTCGGAAACCAATGTACTACTTTTATTGTTCTGTGTCTGTTCTAGTCGAAACCAATAAAAAATGCTAAAATATTGTGGAAAAACAACGCAAAAACTGCTGTCCCAATTCGTTCCAGATGACGGTATCTTAGAAGATTAACTAATCTCAACCCCAGATCCAAAGTCATCCCTGATGATAGTAAAGCCTATTTTTTTTTGGGAGGGTGATCCAGTCGCACATTGTTGATGTCGAATCCTCTAAACTGGGAACTCGTCCTGTCACGTTCGTCAGTAGTCTTGTCGTACATTACAACTAGAAACAGATTTGCCAATAAATTAATATACTTCGACCAACTAAACGACGCTGTATGGATCTGACTCTAGAATAAATGCACAGTTGTGTGTTATTCATAATCACAATTCATTCAAGTCCAAATATTCATTTGCGGATAACTACCTAACTTGAATTGAATTTTTAATTAATTGCCAAACATTCTAGTTCGTTTCATTTAAAACCTGTCTGGTTTCTTTTAAAAACCAAAAAAATAATAGATTAACAGTTCATACTTTACAAGTCGTGAATTGAAAAAGAGACGACCATTTGATCGTCAGAATTCCAGTAGATTCTCGATTCGCATTGGTCGATACAATCATAATCCGACAACCGTTAGAAGGCCTTATTCATTTATTTTCAACATGTTGTTTAGCGAAGTTGGTTAACAACAAGAGGCAACGCCATGATATATTACCCAGTGAAAAATGTTTCATGAATCCAAAATCTATTTATTTTTAATAAATCATTGTAAAAATCCAGAGTTTTTTCTTTAAAGGACTTATAAGTTATTGTCTTTTATATGTTTATAGGGCTCAATAAAAAAAGTCGAGAAATATGTATATATATGTATAATTTGGACCAGTAATTTGAGTAATTAATTCGCAGACTGGCAAGTAATAAACGCTTCTGGAAACCCTTGGCGGGATTGCTGATTTGCGGAAAAGTGATTCAACGGCATTTTTTAGGCAGCTAATTTTATAACTAAACAGCGAAATTTTAGGAAGTGCGATTCTACAAAAAGTAGTTGAAACTGCAAAATAATTGTAACAATTCGCAAAAGTCAACCAGCCAGCTGCTGATGGAGCGACTCCACAGCCAGACCATTTTTCCGATTGTAATATTTGACCAAAATTAGAAATCCTCGAATGTTTGAAGACACATTCAAGTAAATTAAGATTTAATTCAGGGCTGTGGAGTCGGAGTCGGAGTCGGAGCCGGAGTCGGTGGAGTCGGGTCTTTTTGGGGACCTGGAGTCGGAGTCGGAGTCGGAGTCGTCAAAACTCTAACAGCTGGAGTCGGAGTCGGAGCCGGAGTCGGCTAAATTTTAAGAGCTGGAGTCGGAGTCGGAGTCGGAGCCGAGGATTTCTGATAACCCGGAGTCGGAGCCGGAGTTATCTTAAATTCAACAAAAAATATGTTTTTTTTTATTGTTCAGTATTTCCTATAGAACAGCTTAATTTACAAAACATCTTATATTTTTGATTGATTTATCAGATGTCATTGTGTTTTTGAAGCTTTTTATTGTGATTGAAAAGCTCTAATTGTGTTATTACACTATAATGACTAAAAGTAACCTCTTACCCAAGTATATAGTATCATAAAATAAAAAAAAATAATAAAAAACATTGGTTATGTAGTCAGACATATCTAATTGATTCTTGAATGCTTCCTTTTGCCTATATTTATGTGAACTTTCAATTTAAATTTGACCAAATTTCATCCAGTTATTTCTGAAAAAAAGTACACACATAGTCATCATTTACCCCGATAGCATATGTCTTGGTACGAGGTACATAAAAAGATTAAAAATAGTAATCACTGTTTTTGCAAATCGAAAAAGAGTCACTGACAGTTTAACTTTTGTAACAAATAATCAACGATAATAACAATCTCTTACTTGGAACTCAACATGCGCATTTTGTTTATCACTAAGTACAAGAAAATCAATATGTTGCATTTAAAATAATTGAAACTAACAAAAAATATCAAAAAAAAGTTGCAACAAATTTTGAATTAATCATTGGTTGTTGATGTTGATGTTGATTTTTGTTAAACTATTTTGATATCGTTACAAATTATCGTTGAACAAATCTCAAGAATTCAGTACAAAAATGAACTAATAAAAAAAATGTATAGAACAAAATGTAGGATTTTATTTTTTTTTTTCAAATATTATACAAAAAACAAAATCAAAATATTATCAACTGGTACGAATTTACCATACCAATATGACGCAAGGTGATAATCATTGCATAGCACTGTACATAAAAAAAATATTTGTGACCTAGAAAATATTTTACTTGTGGATATTTGTTTTTTATTATATTTTAAGTTTTTTCATATATTTTGATGGAGGCGCATGATCATTCATAAAGTTTCGTTTTTGGTGAAGATTCACGAAGTATCGTGCTCCTTCAGCCATGGCGTGATATCCATGTACGTCTTAAAAAAACAAAAAAAAATGTTTCGTTTAAAATTGTCATTTTAAAAACAAGGTGCCTGTCACTGTGCTTTTTACAAGTGTCAGCCTGAAAGTGAGCAAATTGAATTTTAATGTTCAATACATCATTAAGGCCAGGTTTCTTTTAGTTATTCTTTCAAAAGTAACAATTTAATATTTAAATTTATTAGCTTTGAATTTTTTTTTCAAATTTGAGGTTAAGCAAATAAATCCAAATTTACTTACAAAGCTGTTCTTCTCAAAATGCCTCTAAAACTGAAGATATTTTTTGATTTCTGTTTCCATAACGTATAAAACTTGTAACCTAGAAACTTTTTTTTCGTTTTGTGTTTCGAACTTATTTTTTTTGAGAAAAAACATGACGCTTAGAGAGTATTCAAATAATCCTATTTATCAATGTTTTAAAAATAATTAACTAATAATAGTTAACTAACTTTTGAATCATTTAAAAATATGTGGAGTCGGAGTCGGAGTCGGAGCCAACCATTTGTTGAAAGCTGGAGTCGGAGTTGGAGTCGGAGTCGGCTAGAGTTGGTAGGCCGGAGTCGGAGTCGGAGTCGGAGCCAACCATTTGTTGAAAGCCGGAGCCGGAGTCGGAGTCGGAGTCGGCTCATCTGAGAAAGCCGGAGTCGGAGTCGGAGTCGGAGTCGTTTGAAATATGACCCGACTCCGCAGCCCTGATTTAATTTGCGTCAAAGTCGATAACCAATTCAATCAAGGCCAAACCAAACGTTTTTATTTAAAAAAAATGCATTTCCACCAATCGGCGACCTGGCACAGCGTACAAAGCCATACAATTTGTCACGGAGAAACTTTCTCTATTGAGGGCTAAAAAAAGTGCTCTACAAACTCATGGGCATAGGGCAAAACATGATAAAAACACACAAAAAACAATATCCCAATAAAGCAAACACCTTCACAAAACGTCCCATGCCCCTCCACCCTTCGGGGAGGGTGTCCATTGTTTGTCCCCTTGTGTTGTTTTGTTTTTGTTGTGACAAATCGCTCATAAATATTTATGTTTATGGCAAACACATTCTTGCAACGTATATATGCTCCATGCTCCACCGGAGAGTTTTCCGCTCACGCGCGGGCAAAAAAGTTTGCAGCCGTCGCCACCGACCGTCATGAGGCGCGGGTTGTGGTGACAAACTTGTTCCGGCCACATGCGTTGCGGGATATATGTTTGCACGTACAGGTGGCTAATCCATTACACGACTCCATAATCTGCTGATGCCGCACAGATTTATGTTTGGTTGGTGATTTTTCTTCTCTTTTTTTATGAAGCTAGGTTGTAGGAGGAATGTTTTGATATTTTGCGATATTTTTTTAAATTTTGATATCAATTTTTTGATACCGTCAGTGGGGGTGACTATGGGTCAAAAAACGATACAACTCTTGTAATTGCTTAGTAACAAAAACAATTTAAATAACATCGAAAATCTTTCAACGCAGATTTGTTCTTAGATAGTTTACTAACATTTTCCCAAAATATGGGGGATTTTGATGAACACTACCTTAAATGCCAATAGTTTGAAAATTGACCCAATCTCACCCCTTTAGAGGGGGTGACATTGGGTCAAATGAAACTAAAGTGATGCTCAAATACAACGATATGGTAAAAACAAGTCATCCAACAGTGTTTTTTGTTCGAGGGAATCGTATTGACACGCTACAATGTTTGAAGTGGAGATTTTCAAACATTTGGGTAGTTTTCGAGCAATTCCAACAAAAATATTAGAAAAATGATTTGCGAAAGGTCATTTTTTTTGCCAAAAACGTACCTCAATTTTAGACAGTTGCCAAAATAACAGGATTTGTTCAAGGAACGAGATTTTTTCAGCGAAGTCATCTTAAGATGTCCCCTACACAACCCTTTCAACAGAATTCATTTTCATTGAGAAGAACCTGAGAAATTGTAAAATCCGTAAAAAAATCACTTTGACCCAATCTCACCCCCATACCCAGTGTCACCCCCACTGACGGTACAGTTTAAGCCAAATGTTGATTTCTTCGAAGAAAAAAAAATCAAACAACACTTAAGCGACAATCAGACTACACGTATGATCAAAATAATCAAATTTCCTTCAAAAAGTTCACCTTTAAATTCACTACGTTCCCAAACTTTAAGGGTCACAACAGCAAGAAGTTAAAGTTAATCGATGCTGCTTTTATGGCGATAATGCATTGAGGAGTGGGTGGTCCCGTCATAAGGCCGCAAATATTTTTTACTTCTTTATAGACGCTGGTTTTCTGAGGAATTCGATAGTCTTAAAGTTTTGTAGGAAACTTTTTAAAATGTAAAGCATGGATGGGTTTTCAGACCTTAGAGCAAAAGGTAATTAACAACGATTATGAATGATTATAAAATTGATTAAAAAACTAAACGCATAATTGGCCTAATTTTTATCACAGTTAAAGAGTATTTTACAATAGTTTTTTTACTTTGTGAGGAAATATACATTTAAAAATCATTCTCAGCTATCATGCCTCGGTTACGTTCAAAGATGTGCCAGGAATAAAACTGCGAAAATCAATAAAGAATTTTGCTTGCTCCTTGGTCGTCTTATTCCAGAGGGTGGAAGAAGGCATGCTGTGAATGCTTATTTTTTGGAAAATACTTTTGCATATTCTCGCAACACACAGACAGGCGGTATTAAGGAGAAAAAAAAACAAGTAGGGGAGCTGGGGGTAAGACGGCCAGGCGGGGTAAGACGGCCACCCAACTGTTTTAATAAGTATACTAATGAATATTACTAAAATGTTTAGCAATACTGTTCCTCATGCTAAATAATGCATATGGAGTCACCTTTGCCAGAAATATTGTTTGAAATAGTATAAAAATAGCTCAAAATAAACAAATAATTTTTGAGCTTGAAACTGGATGTAATTTTGATGAATTACAACTTAGGCATTTTTGTTAAATAACAATATGTTTTCCTGTCTTCAAATATTTTTTCACGTTAAATTGAAGTTTTCTCTAGATTATGTCTCTCGAAAAAGTTCAAAAAATGCGATGAACTGTTTACAAAAAATGTTTTAAAAAATAATTTATTTGGGGGCAAGACGGCCACCTCCTCCGGGGGTAAGACGGCCACCCGTAATTTGTAGATTTTATTTGATATAGGTTATATTTTTGACGGTTTTTGACTATTAAGACATATTTGTAGATAAAGGAAAAGCATTTTCAATAAAACTATCAAAATTTAATCAAAATGCTGTTAACTACCGTTTCGACAACATTCTTTACTGTGATATAGAAAAACTCATTGAATAGTATGAAATCCTATCAAACTTTTTATAAAAATCGCTTATTTAATATTGTTTACATAATTTTGATTTGCTTATTCTAATCGAAATACACAAACTATTTTTTTTGTATCAAATTGTGTTTGTTTTGTATAAAAAAATCATAGTTTTTCATAAAATGTGGTCTCAATGATATGAAATTCACTGAGCCAAAATATGAAATTTTTTAAACAGCATTTTTCTTCACATTTGAAACCTGATTTTTTTCAACCAAAATAGTTATGATGTTCAGAGAAGTCTGTTGAACCAACCATGTAGGTGTTTGGGTGGATTTAGCAAAGTTATTAAGTTAATTTATAGCACTGGCCGTCTTACCCCACATGGGTGGCCGTCTTACCCCGCGTATTTCATATATATACGATTTCAATTATTTTTTTAAAATTGCTGAAAAGTATTGAAAATTGGTTTTTAGACCAACTAATTTATGTCATTTCTATAATGGACTAGTAGTAGAACAATATGTACGTAATTTGAGATCAAAATAATCTGTTGTGTAAATTTTATTAGACTTCTCCCTTAGGGTGGCCGTCTTACCCCCATCTCCCCTATTAGCATCCAGAACGGTTGTGCAAGATTTAGATGGTGTTGAAACGTTTCGGTGTCCTGTCCTCTTCTGTGCAATGGTTTCTTGAAGGGGGGGGATGCTTGGATACACAGATTTCACCATTGGAAACCGTATAAGAGAGCTGACAGACGATATTTGTGGAAGGTATTAACAAGGAATTTCATTCATTTTTCAAGGCATATTCAGCGTAGTCTAAGCGAGAAATAATTCGTTTTCTATGAATCTCGATTTCACCAAACATTTTTGACGTTTTATTTCCCTTGAATCAATCTCTCAGCATTTCCGAGGAAGATATATTTTTATATTTTTCAACGAGTTTACCTACATAAGTTTTTTTTTTTCAAAGCCACACATGTTTTCGAAAACTTGCTAAACTGTGATTTGTTTTGGGCGAAAACAAAATTGATTATAAGCCTGATTTTAATTTTTTTAGCGTAAAGTATCACGTTATGCTACTTTCAAAAAAATGTTAAACTTTAAATTTATGAAAATATTTTTTTCATACCCATTTTCCTCTGTGGACCCAAAAGTCTGGATTTGATTAAAAATAAATAAACAAGCATTGTGTAATGCATTCCGAGATAATTTTCCAGGGTGTATCCCATTTGGCATAATGCCATTTGGCATAATGCCATTTGGCATAATGCCGTTTGGCATAACGCCGTTTGGCAAAATGCCGTTTGGCATTATGGACGTTTGGCATAACGGTCATTTGGCATAATGGTCATTTGGCATAATAATATTAAATTTTCAAAATTATTTAAATTTTTTAAACTGATATCAATTGGGTCTGCAGTTTGAATGAGGACAGCATTGTTTAGTACACTTGACATTTAGGAAACGATGCACTTTTTTGAATGTTACAGAATTTATAACACCACCGCTGAAAACTTCAGTTTTTTTGGCAGCTGTTTGCCCACTGTGAGTTTTGGCTCGAGCCTCGAATCAACCTGGTTCGAGATCGAGCCTGAATCGAGTTGAGACTCAAATAAAATTCTCAGTGGGTGGTTACATGAGAGTCGCGACGCCTGCCTCAATCTTTTCTGCAGTAGCAGCAAGTGCTGCCAGAAGAGCTTAAAGAAAAAGTTGAAGTTTCAGCGGTGGTGTTATAAATTCTGTAACATTCTTAATATTTGACGAATCCTTTCGCACTCTTCGGCAAAGTTGTTCCCTGGAACACGAACTATGAGCTCGTGAGGTTGACGAAAAATTCAAAAATCATTAAGGAACTCAAAACCAAAACGCACCGATTATACGGATCTAAATCCAATTTAAAGCGGTGTATGCACTTCGGAAGGAATCGGTCAAGAAAAATTTCAAATGGGCGGGCAGCTCTCCTTTATTCTGCTGTTCGTAAAGTTCGTTTCTTGACCCCTTTCCTTCCGATTTCCATACTGGCCTTAAATTTCAAAGTCAGGTCCTGTCACAACCAAAACGAAACTATTGGCACTACGCCCCCCGGGGCATGGCCTTCCTCTAACGTGGGATTTCTGCTCCAGCGCCTCTGACGAGACAGGAGAAACCGGGACCGACGTTTTACTTCACCATCCGATAGAAGCTCAGTGGATAAGGCGGGAATCGAACCCGCGTCTCATAGCATCATCGGGATCGGCAGCCGAAGCCGCTACCCCTGCGCCACGAGACCCACCCTGTCACAACCAATCAAGCTCATATTTGGGATTCGGGCTTATTATGCAGGGGATCATGCCCTGAAATGTACGCAAAATTCACTCATTTTGTTACATCCTACCAACATATACTCATTTATATTACAGGGTGTATATTAATTGAGAAAATTTAAACAATAATAGTTTTGGAAACTAGTTTTTCTACGATTTGATCAGCAAGTGGCGCTACTTCCATTCGAATATAAAAGTGAGATTTTTATTTGAAATGTAAAGCATTCCACTTTGTAGGAACATATTAATTCACCGTCTTCAGCTTTGGATCCAATCTAAAAAAGCTGGGGGAGTTATCCCTTCTTTAAAAATATTCACCTATATCAGCAGTCAAACAGTTTTCCCTTCTTTAAAGAAGGGAAAATTCTACTTGTATCAGCAGTCAAGAGAGTTTTCCCTTCTTTAAAGATCAGCCTTCCGTCGGATGGGGAAGTAATTGTTTGCCCGGTCTAACCTCGAGGTTAGGTCGTTAGCTCAGTCCAGGTGTAGTAGTCGTCTCCCTGGGTCCGCCTCGAATTTTCCATCTATTTCACAAGTTATTTTTAAAATGAAAATGACAATTTTAGTATTTTTTGTCCCTCTGCTTTTTCAGAGAAATTGTGAGGGGAAGCCTAATTAACTTCAGTTTTATTCACAAGCTTCAGTTTTATTGGTTTCAGAGCGAATTTTGAACACTTTTTTTATATTTTGTTGAAAATATGTACACCTGGAAGGAATCCAGTTTTGTTGACATCTCTAAGAATGAGTGTTCGAGATTTGTGCATTACGGAGGTCAACGATTTACCGTAAACTGGGATGACATTGATGGAATTTCGATTTATTTTTGGAATATTTTTCAAATGGTAAGGTTTAACTTGAGATTATTATTTTTAAAACATGTAGGGTAGAGTAGTCATCAATGAGACACGGGGAACAATGATAAAATGGCTCTCACAAGTTGTAGTTTCAACCAATCAGGCTCATATTTGGGGGAAAGGTGTGTCTACTGGATACACGTATGTCATAATAGTGGCTTTGGTTATGGACGCTCCCTTGAAAAGTTAATCATTAATATTTGATTCTGGGGTGTAAAAGTAAATTTTGGACAGAAATTACTTTTTCGCTCGTAGGCTTTCATTAACACCAAAACTAACATTTCTTCTGATTTTTTTCGACGCTCCATAGGGAATGAGTTGGGCTACAATGTCCTTTTATTAGATTTGACCAAAAATTAGAATGTACCCAGAAACCAGGGCTGTCTCATTGTTCCCCACTCATTTCAACCCATGGGTAACAATGAGACACTTTGATTTTTCTTCATTAAACTTTTCAAAACCTATACACCCAAAATTCAGAATCGAGATAGTCGTTCTCTCAAAATTTATTGAGGGCTCAGTGCCAAAATCGATAGAATAATGGTACCAACTCACACCATCATAACAAATGAGTTCATTCGTTAGTTGAATCAATAAATCTCCAACAAGTGTCATACATCGACTTCTGACTTCTCCTTGGTCACCAAGCTGTGGTGGCCGAGGCAGCTAAGTCATTGGATTGGTTTGTCAAAGGCCTCTGGTTCGATTCCCGTTGTCGACACTTTTGGTTTTTTGTTTGATGGATGAACTTTTTTTTTGCAAATGAACCTCGAGAGAATAGTTCTATCACCCATCTCGAGCTGCGTTCTCTGCGTCCGTGAATGGTACTACTATTCTCTCGACTCGAGACCATCATTCTCTCGGACTAGCGCTGCCAGTTTTGGGTGTAGAAATCTTTCAAAACATGAAATGGTAGTTATTTTTGGCACTTAATCAATAATATAAAGTTATTTGGATATACTTTTTAGTATAACTTTTGTTAATTAAAGTTTCAAGTTGGCAAAATTACTTCAAAATTTCCAAGACAAGTCACCTGCAATGAAACAACACAAAAACATGATGTTTAGCTAGAATCGTATTGATTTTTGTAGAGTGTCTCATTGTTCCCCAGCTGTCCCATTGTTCCTGCCAAGTGCGTCTACAATGAGACAGTTGAATAACTCTGGCTGTAGACGTCATATCGACCTCATATTTTGGGCAATGTTAGAACACATTTAAAGAAAAAAAATGCAACAAAAAAGCTCATTGAAACATGTTAGTGAAAAAAATACAAATATCATTGATTGTTAAAACCAAAAGTGTCTCATTGATGACTACCCTACCCTACTGGGGTAGACCACACAAGGTGCATGCACTATTTTTGATAAAAAGTTTTTTTCAATAGTGTTTTAAAAAATAGTTGCTTTGAAAATTCTAAAATTGAATTCCGGGGTGACTAAAATCATAAATATTCGTGTAAAAATCTAATTTAATGCATAAAAATTTTATTTTTAAGTCAAATGTACCACTACTAAGGTTCCTAATACAGTATTTAAGAAAAAAAAGCAATGTGTAAAATTAGTTTAGCTTTTTAACAGAATACAAATAAATTTCAGCTAAAATTGTTAAAAAGTAAAAAAATTGCATAAAATTCGTTAGAACTAGTTTGGTTTATAAAATTATCGAATCATATTGCACTGAACTGAAACCGAACTGAATATTAAACTGAAATCGAAGCCAGAATCAGAAGTTTTCCCATATTTTATGAAATTTGTTCTACTGAAAATGCTAATAAAATGGGAAAGTTTTTTAGATTATGTTCCAAAAACACATAATATCAATTATTTCCAAGCGTATTTTACCTCCAAAGAATCCGAAAATTTTTTGAGAACTACTTCTAGGAGTACTTTGAACACTTCTCTGCCACGGTCAGAATGATTCCATACCATTCCGTACGAATATGAACCATAATACGAATATGAACCATAATCGGAAACTTGGTAGAATCGTGTTGTTACGGCGGTAGACTTCAAGATCTGTATTCCAGGACACTTTGAAGGACCTAGATTATCCCAAAAGAGATCCAAAGGGATCGAAGTGGTCCCAAATGGTCGAGGGGATGTGACTGGTAATAAATAAACTTCATTTGCCTTGAAAAATCGTTGTAAACCTAAATTATCTTCAACATTTTCTGAAGTTTCCAAATTTCAGGTTTTCAGGATGTTCTAGGTCGTCAAAAAGGCCATTAACAACCACTCAAACATTTTTTCCTAGGTGAACGGCCCGAGCGGTTTAGGCTTTCAGGATTTTTGTGATATTTACTTGTAGAGTCAAAACAGATCAGTAAACTTCACTTATTTGTATATTACACTTTTTAAAGATTACATTTTTGCGGTAACACTCTCAACTTTTACGCGCACGATCATATCACTCAACTATTTGTTGCTAATTTCATTAAGACCTTCGTCGAGCCAATTCTCTACGTTGAAGCCAGACTTGTCCTCCAGACCTCTTCGCCGAGCCATGCCAGACCCGAACTCCTAAGTCCCGGGTGGACTCTTCACGGCGGCTAAGTCCCGGCGGACTCTTCACAGCGGCTAAGTCCCGGCGGACTCTTCACAGCGGCTAAGTCCCGGCGGACTCTTCACAGCGGCTAAGTCCCGGCGGACTCTTCACAGCGGCTAAGTCCCGGCGGACTGCGGCCTCCACCGCTAAGTCCGGCTGGACTGGGGCCTCTGCTACTGGTGGCTGCTGGCGGGTCCGGCTGGTCTGGGGCTTCTTCAGGATCTGGAACTGGACTGGGCTTGAACTGGCTGGAACTGACTGGAACTGACTGGAACTAACTGGAACTAACTGCAACTAACCGGAACTAATTGCCCTCCTCAAGAATTTTGGGGTTTTTATAGTCAGTCCCCGAAAACTCTACTAAATTTTGTTCTACTAAAAGTGGTCCGTTTCGATGAGAAGCATCGATGAACCTCATGAATTAAATTATGCAGACCTCTGCAATTCTTCATGACTTTCCGTATGGTGTAGTGAGTACACCTCAAAATCGGAAGTCATGGGTTCGAACCATTGTCGTGAAACTTTAAATTATGTTATTGGAATATCAAAATTATGTTCCTAAAACATTCTCAAAAATGTTGGTCAATAATGAGAAGGTCGAATTCTCCATTGAACAAACATGCCAATGAATTTGGTTAAGCCACACCCTCAATTTCCCCTGTGTAATAACATCGCACATTCATAATTGAAAGCTTAACCATTTTTTTGATTGCCTAACAATTGGCGAAATTTAATAAAGGGCTTTTCAAGTGAGGATGACTCATGATCCACACCTGTACATAAGCTTAATTATTTGTCGCGCAACGCGAGTCGACGGGTAAAATTATTTATGCTTGCGTAAGCGCGCATGGTCAGAACTGTGGTGAGGTTCGAAAAATGGACAAATTTAATGATTTAAATTTGAGGTCGCTGCATTCCCCCACACTTACCAGCTAGATGTTTGTATTCTTGAAAAGCATTAAGAACATCTATCGAAAGTTATTTGTAGGTTGAAATAATATTCCCAAAGTTAATAATTTAAATTGTAAAAAAAATACTTTGCAAAAAATCATAAAAAGATACTTTAATGGCTGGCTATAAAAAAATGATTTTAAAAAAATGGTTCGGTTAATCTCCCCCACACTTATCAGCTAGATGATCGTCTGAAAGAAATGATCATCTATGGAAAGAATATTGTCGGGTGTAGTGATCGTGCGGTTTACAATTTGTTCTTCTTGTGCTTTCTTGTAAATTGCTTTATAATTATAATTGCTCTTTTGATTTTTCTACTTTTCATTACTCTTTTGATCTTCTGTCCTGTTAAATTACTTGAATTACTGTTTTGAACTTCTCTTGTAAAAATTTTTTCGTTGAAACTGATTTAAATAAACTTGCATTTGAAATTAATTTTCATTATCTCTCCTAAAAAAATAATTGCATTTTTCCCACTGTAAGCAAAATTTGTTGTTGTTGTAGAACTGTGTTGATCGGCTGGTTGTTATCGTCGTCGTCTTCCATTAAAAATCGTCTTTATCGTGAGGCTATTCATTCCACAGTGACTTGATCAATTGGTCAGTTTTCGAGGCTAAGGTGTTGAATTTCGTCGATTAGTGCAATTGTCGTTTCCATAATGAATTATGCTTCATAACTCAGCTGTGAGTTTACTATGGTCAGTTTTGAGAGTGCATTGACTTCTCACTTGCTGAGTATTGTGAATTGTTCGTAAATCCAGTATTTTTGTCCAAAATTGACTTTTCCAGTTGATTTGCATCTTTGACATTCTCAAATTATTTACATCGGCTGGTGTAATTTTTTTTTTTTTCAAATGTTTAGAACATGTTGTTTGTCCAAAATTGTCTTTTCGTGTAATTTGCAACTTTGGCTTTTGTAAATTAATGACATCGGATGATGTTATCATTTGTTTATCTTCTCCTTTTCAATAGTTTCAGACGTGCAGTGTGATCTCAACTTGCATTTTTGTTCCATAATTGATGTTTCGCATTCAAATCATCTTTACTTCGCTTAATTGCACATTTCGATTTAGTAATTTGTTTTACGTGAATGTCTCGTTACTAAACTTGCGTTTTAATTCGACTTGATCCTCATTGATATGACCTTTTACAACAACATCAACACCGTTACCTGTCCAACCTCCCGCATGACTTTGCCACTCACCATCTTGCCATCACAAACTTCTGCATACGAACGCGTAGAACCTCTCAGCATACGAACGCGTCGATCATCCTTGTGTTTCGTCTCCCGTCTCTGCCATATTTTACTTCAGTTTTTAGTTTTGTTTCTCCCACAAAAATTTCTTACTTGTTTTCTTCGCATGAACAATATTTTATAATTTTCAGGAATCTATCATTTACTTTCTGTGCAAAATTGAGATTCAAATTTACTTACAATCTTATAAATCTTGTTGATATTTTTAAATGAAATCAGTTCTATTATTTTTAGTACTAAAAAAAATCAGTTCTAATTGACTATTATTTTTATACTTGAATAAAAAAATTACTCTATAAAGTTTTTCATTGATCTATACATCCTATCATCTTGTCATTGCAAAACTGCGCATGTTAAAATATCCATTCTGTTCTTCCAGTTTTTTTTTTTTTTTTGAAATCTGTACATCACTTTGTGTTTTCAAATTTGTCAAACCCATTAAATTAATTTGTTTATTTGAGCAATTCGCAATAAAGCTGAATTTGCACGAAAGTATTTGGTTCAATAATCTATGTAGAAATTTTCTGAATTGTTTCCCACTGAATTTTATCAGTTTAAAGTTGTTTTTCCCTTGAAGCATTATTTTATCCCTTGATTTTCCCTTGAAGCGTTATTTATCCATTCCCTTTAATTTTCATTTGACTATCCCCTTAAAGTGCAAATGTTTTGAAATGTTTTTAACATATTGAATCCCCCCATGGATTACAACTGTTTTGAAGCTATATTCGACATGAAAACTCTCCCCATAGAGTACAATTGTCTACTTTGTAATCCCTTTGGCGTTGCTTTATCAGTTAATGTATCCCTAGATCGGAAATTTTACCGTTCTTTCCGATCTTTTTAGATTCCCCACGATGTACTCACAAATTTTACCCTTTCTTGAGCTGTAGTCCATATTCGTTTTTTTTTTTTTTTTTTTTTTTTTTTTTTTTTTTTTTTTTTTTTTTTTTTTTAAGCTTCACTTATTTGTATATTACACTTTTTAAAGATTACATTTTTGCGGTAACACTCTCAACTTTTACGCGCACGATCATATCACTCAACTATTTGTTGCTAATTTCATTAAGACCTTCGTCGAGCCAATTCTCTACGTTGAAGCCAGACTTGTCCTCCAGACCTCTTCGCCGAGCCATGCCAGACCCGAACTCCTAAGTCCCGGGTGGACTCTTCACGGCGGCTAAGTCCCGGCGGACTCTTCACAGCGGCTAAGTCCCGGCGGACTCTTCACAGCGGCTAAGTCCCGGCGGACTCTTCACAGCGGCTAAGTCCCGGCGGACTCTTCACAGCGGCTAAGTCCCGGCGGACTGCGGCCTCCACCGCTAAGTCCGGCTGGACTGGGGCCTCTGCTACTGGTGGCTGCTGGCGGGTCCGGCTGGTCTGGGGCTTCTTCAGGATCTGGAACTGGACTGGGCTTGAACTGGCTGGAACTGACTGGAACTGACTGGAACTAACTGGAACTAACTGCAACTAACCGGAACTAATTGCCCTCCTCAAGAATTTTGGGGTTTTTATAGTCAGTCCCCGAAAACTCTACTAAATTTTGTTCTACTAAAAGTGGTCCGTTTCGATGAGAAGCATCGATGAACCTCATGAATTAAATTATGCAGACCTCTGCAATTCTTCATGACTTTCCGTATGGTGTAGTGAGTACACCTCAAAATCGGAAGTCATGGGTTCGAACCATTGTCGTGAAACTTTAAATTATGTTATTGGAATATCAAAATTATGTTCCTAAAACATTCTCAAAAATGTTGGTCAATAATGAGAAGGTCGAATTCTCCATTGAACAAACATGCCAATGAATTTGGTTAAGCCACACCCTCAATTTCCCCTGTGTAATAACATCGCACATTCATAATTGAAAGCTTAACCATTTTTTTGATTGCCTAACAATTGGCGAAATTTAATAAAGGGCTTTTCAAGTGAGGATGACTCATGATCCACACCTGTACATAAGCTTAATTATTTGTCGCGCAACGCGAGTCGACGGGTAAAATTATTTATGCTTGCGTAAGCGCGCATGGTCAGAACTGTGGTGAGGTTCGAAAAATGGACAAATTTAATGATTTAAATTTGAGGTCGCTGCATAGGTAGAGAAACTCATAAATTACAACTTTGCTGAACAATGTTATATGTTTTGAGCACTGTGTGATTTTATACAACCGAATTTCGGTATGGGTCATATATGACCCATCAGGCCTGAAAGGGTTAATTTGTACTCTTCAGTTTGCGGAAAAATTTCAAGCCTATCAAAGTCACCCCGTTTCACGATACTTCAATGTTTAAAAAAGGCTTTCAAATGGACAGGCGGTCGATCACTGGTGGTACTATCGCATGAGAAAATGTTGGATTACGGTATTTGTGAATGACCCCCCAAAAAAGAGCAAATATCTGTCGAAAGGGGGCACATGGAATTTTCTGATCAATTTAGTGTCTTCGACAAAGTTGTAGATATTTAAAAAAACGTTACTTAATCCACTTTAAGGTGGTTGGTGCCTTCCTAATCCTAATTTTGAAATGGTTGTCAGATCTGGAGCAACATTTGAAAGGGGCGGTACGACATTGCTCTTACGGCATTTCGTCCTATTTAAACACGTGTAATGAAATTCCGTAAGAGCAATGTCGTACCGCCTCTTTCAAATGTTGCTCCAGAGATTTTCAATCTATTGTGCATCCAACGATAGTTTGCACGGTTTCGTTTCCATTTTTATCATTTTCATCAAAATGTTTGAGATCCGCCTCCAAATTTGTTTGACTAACAATTGATTAATCATAACTTTTGATGGGGTTGTCAGATCTTCATTCTTTTTGACTCTTTGGAAATGTTTTCTGAATACCCATCCAACGATGACCGAGCCACGTAGCCCAGTGGTAACGCTTCCGCCTCGTAAGCGGTAGATCGGGGTTCAAATCCCGGCTCGGACCAACACAACTGGTGATCTTTTCCCTTCTGGAATCGATTGCTTAGTAAAGGGAAGGTAGTGTATCGTCACAAACTGGACCTTATCACGACACCTTAGGGAGGCGACATATGGAATGTTATCATTAACCATAACATGTTAACATTAAGTTGAGAATGAAACTGCCACTGAATCCGCTTTGTAAATGCCGGCCCCGATACTCTTCAAGGATGTTCCCCTCAGGAACTGGGAAAGATTTACTTTTTATCCAACGATAGGTCGCATGATAGATCCGGACAAAATTTTCATCAAAATATCTGAGATCCAGCCTGAAAAAGTGTTAAAATAACACTTAAGTGCTTATAACTCTTGATGGGGTTGTAAGATTTTCAATGTTTTAAGTTCTTTGGAAAGGTCTTATAAATACCTTTCTAACAATATATAACATGATGTACTTATATTTTCAAAAACCACCTTTTTACAATCTTCCAGACCTTAGTCAAAATCGTTTTTTAGCATAACTATTAAAGTACTTAACTAAACTTTAAAATTTTCAATAACAATTTATGGGACCCCAAGATAAATCAAATGAGACCAATTCGGTCCAAAACAGCTAAGCCAGTGCTGAGATAATCGAGTGACAATCTTTTGATCAACATCCCACAACACACACATAAGTTTGCTCAGATTTTGGCCCTGAGTCGATATGTGAAGGTGGGTCTGGGTTGCCAAATTAAGAAGTTCATTTTTCGAGTGATTTTATAGCCTTTCTTCATTGAGGTGAGGAAGGCAAAAATGAGTACTCTAATCCAAGAACCGCGTATTTTTTGTTTGTTTTTTAACTTTTAAAATATGTTTTAGGGGACAAAAACACGCTACCGTAAACCGGAGTGACATTGATAACCAGGGAAACTTTGATAGGTTTTAGATTTTTGCGCAAAATTAAAAGTTCAAATTATTGTGAAAGCAGACAAAAATCAAAATACGAGCGCAACCTGTCACGGTTTTTGCGCCATAGGCTGATGTAGACACTAATGACAAACCACAACATTTTTTATCGGCTTAATAGATTTTTTCGCACTTCGTTTTTTTTCGGTTTTTTTTGCGCGAAAAATAAAGACGGAATGGTATGGAATCATACTGACCCTGTATGTATTTAATTTGAACTCAGTTTACGTTACATTTATGCCATAGAGAAGTACGGACCAAAATTTTGCCGTAGAGCTTTGTTAATTTTTATATAAATTATAGCTTAAATTTGTTTAGGCTTCAGTTTTCAATGTATAATAAAATTTGCAAGTGAAAAGTATTTTACAGAAATTTTCCTAAAGTGTTTAAAGTTAGATTCAAAATTAAAAAAGTTTTACGATGTTTAAAATAGTGTCTAAATAAAATCTAAGAGATTTGGCAGATAGAACCTCTGGTTACTGATACAGCGGATTGACGTTTTGAAGTCTCACCCAATAAGCCCCCATTTCTAGTACCAATATCTTAACAACTAACGGTCAAATTTTAAAAATTAAATCTCTTCGAAAAAAGATATTTGAAAACATTAAAATCAAGATTAAACATGTCAAAAGCGCTAAATATTGCATCACAACAAGAATCGTACTTAGTAAAATTGTTGTTGCGAGATGCTACTTGGAAAGTTATATTTAAAAAACAAATAATATCACTGTAAACCTACCATCAAACGCCTTCCCGCCAAATCTCGTCGCCGCATTCATCAGTCGAAAGTACTCCTCGTCCATTTCCAGCTCCTCCTTGACCGGCTTGAATGCCTCCGCACCCGAACTGATCCGAGACCCAAACGAATCGTTATCGTTGATGCCTCCCTCGGTGTCACTGCAGCTGTCATGGAGATAATTATTTGATCCTGGAAACAAATATAAATAAAAGCCAAAGAAAACGCGTCACGGATCAGCCAATTAATTTGCCGCCATCATCTTCAAGATCATGTCCAATCGATAATGGCGACTCCAAAAAAGTAAGAACAAGAAAAGAAAGAAATCCCCTTCTCCGAATGGCAAAACTTTTCGCATCGATTGTGGCCACACATACGACGCACGCGCCCCACTTTTCTTCCCGCCAGTCAGCCATTATTGTGTGGCCAAAGTTTTGCCGACTTTTCCGACGGTCGAAAGATTTTCCGCAGGCCAATGCGAACAACTCGACGACAAGTGAAAATCCACCCTTCAGCTTCCTAATAGGAAAATAATGCCACAGTATGTGTGTGCACTGAGCAGTGAACCAAGCGGGGAAATACGAATATGTGTGAACGACTCTATTCTCGAATGCTGTCTAGCCATTTTCCTCCCCCCTTCACTCAGCATGAAAATTTCCATTTCAATAAGTCCCCCGCGTGAAATGAGTCCTTTTCTTTTTTGCAAGGGTGTTTTTCACGGAGCGCGCCATTTCGCGAACCCTTAATGGTGATGACACAATCGGTCATTGTTTCAGCATATTTCACGATTTTTTGACTTTTATGAAACTTTATGAACCACTCACGGCATTCGACGGGAGAAGTGTTTTGTGAGGGTGGTTTCCGTATGCTTTTAGTCGATGAGTTATATTTTTGTCTAAGAGATAAGGTGACAAGGTGAGAGGAATCTTCTAAATAATACAGTGTATCAAAAAATTGTCCGTACAGCCCTGTAGGGAAACATTATTCGCTGTAATAATAGCTAAAATCTTAGTAAACTTACCACGAACAGACGGAAATAACTTGGGAATAACATTTTTTGATATTTGAAAATACTAGGCCAATACCTAATATTTTATAACAGGATTTATTATTCGTCGTTAGGATTTTTTGCTATGGGATTGTTATTGTAATAACAGACTAATAACATTTTTAGTTATTCTTCGAACATATATTTGAGCAACTCTCTACGAAATCGGCCGATTTCGACCATTTTTTTGTATTTTTTGATTTGACTCAAACTTTGTGGGGGCCTTTTCTATGACCAAATAAGCTATTTTGTGTCATTGGTTCACCCATACAAGTCTCCATACAATTTTGATTGCTGTCCATACAAAAATGGTATGTAAATATTCAAACAGCTGTAACTTTTGACTGAATTTTCTGATCATATTGATGTCTTCGGCAAAGTTGTAGGTATTGTTGAGGACCATTGAGAAAAAATAGGTACACGAAAAAAATTGCATTTGACGTATTTTTTTGAATTTCGAGATTTTTTGATATGTTTTAGGGGACAAAAATCCGCAACTTTGAGCCATAGAGAAACATGGTCAAAAAATCTGCCGCCGAGTTATAAATTTTTGAAAAAATAGTGACTTTTGGAAAAAATCGAAGTTTTATGCAAAAACAAGTCTGACATTATTTTTTTATGCAAATTGAATTTGCAATCAAAAAGTACTTTTCAGATTTTTTGATAAGGTGCTCCGTTTTCAAGATATAACCACCGAAAGTTTGATTTTAGTGAAATATTTGCAGTTTTTCAATTTTTAAAAATAGTGACCATGAGTGAGCACTTCTAAAAATATTTTTTTTTTGAGTTCAGAAAATTTGCTATAAAATTTTGTAAGAGACATTGAAGATTAGACCTCAGGTTGCTCAGATAGAGCCGCTTTAAGAAAAAGAAACACGAAAATTGAAGTTTTCTAAATCTCACCAAAACAAGCCACCATTTTCTAATGTCGATATCTCAGCAACTAATGGTCCGATTTTCAATGTTAATGCATTAAACATTCTTGAAATTCGATCTTTTCGAAAAAATATTTTGATTTTTTTTTAATCAATACTAACATTTTAAAAGGACCAAACATTGAATATTACGCCCATTTAAAATGCTAGTCTTGATTTCAAAATTTTCAAAATACGTTTTTTCGAAAAGATCAGAAAATTTAACGAAATTTTCATGTTTCTTTTTCTTAAAGCGGTTCTATCTCAGCAACCCGAGGTCCAATCTTCAATTTCTCTTAAACAAGTTTATAGTAAATTTTCTAAACTTAAAAAAAAATTAGAAATGGTCACTTATTGCCACTATTTTTAAAAATCGAAAAACTGCAAATATTTCGCTAAAATCAAACTTTCGGTGGCTATATCTTGAAAACGGAGCCCTTTATCAAAAAATCTGTAAAGTACTTTTCGATTGCAAATTCAATTTTGCATTAAAAAATAATGTCAGACTTGTTTTTGCATAAAACTTCAGCAGATTTTTTGACCATGTTTCTCTATGGCTCAAAAGTTGCTGATTTTTGCCCCTAAAACATATCAAAAAATCTCGAAAATAAAAAAAATACGTATTTTGGGAAATTGAGTTTTAGTGAAAAAAAGTTGATAAAAAAAATCTGCATTTATTTTCCGTCTACCTATTTTTTCTCAATAGTCCTCAACAATACCTACAACTTTGTCAAAGACACCAATATGATCAGAAAATTCACTCAAAAGTTACAGCTGTTTGAATATTTACATACCATTTTTGTATGGACAGTAGTCAAAATTGTATGGAGACTTGTATGGGTGAACCAATGACACAAAATAGCTTATTTGGTCATAGAGAAGGTTTCAAAGTTTGAGCCAAATCTAAAAATACAAATAAAATCCATTTCCAGTTTTGGTAGAGAATTGCTCATTTGTAATTATGTTTTGTTATTTTAACAACTAATTCTATCATCCTTATAACAGTTGGAGTTATTCTTCCATAACAAAAAATGTTATTCCGGGAGAAAGTCCTCATTTCAACCCTGGTATTGATGTTCCAAAAAATTTTAAACTTGTGAAAACTTTGTTTAATAACTTTATATAAAAATTCAGTAAAAATTGACTTTTTATGGTTACTTTTTTTTATAACATTTTACGAAACATTTCAAACAACTATTTTTACTAAGATTTTTACAACATTTTTTTTTTTAAGTCAGAAGAATACCTACCAAACATTTTAAAGCATTGAACATAAAAAATTTAAACATACTAAACATGTTCAAACAAAACCCGTCGAAAAACCATTGCTTACAACATTATTCTCATTTTGGAGTAGAAAATAGAGCGTTTCGAAAAAAACACGCCGCTTTTATAAGATTTTTTGATGTTTAAGTTTAAAGAAATTTGGTTTATTTGGAAAAAACGTTACTTAATCTACCTTAAGGTGGTTGGTGCCTTCCTCGCATTCATGTTGTATTTCAGGTGGTATTTACAAATTAATTTAAGAGTTTTTTTTTATTTTTTTTAAATTATTTTTTTCATTTGTTTTTTTAATTATTGATTTTACTTGAACAGCAATTTTCAATTCTTTTTTGTTTACCAACTCTTCAAAATAAAAATAAAGTCTCATGAGTTATATATTTCAGTAAAAAGTTCGTGTTGTCGCAATTCGCAATTCGCAATTTTCAGTGTAAGAACGGGCCTTGACCGATCTTATGCACTAGGTTCCCGACGAACACGCACTGCCCTTACACCTACATCTCACCCTTGCTCTGAGTCAGTACGAGCAGCACGCTAGAACACGCTTTGAGTGTTCGTGCCAGGCATGCACACCTTCTTTTCCGGTTACGCATTTTAACTCGGCCGGGGGTGGTACATAACGTACACGCACAGAAATTGTGTAAGCTTGAAACAACAAACATGTTTCTTAACACCAGCAATCATGTTTTATTAGGCGAACAAACCATATTTACCAATTTAATAAACATATTTTATCAACGCTACCATGATTTTTATTAGTTTAACAAACTGGTTTGCCATTTGCGCGTTCCTTTTTTCTAGCGTGTAGCCAAATTTTACAGTGTACTTGTGAAAACTTTTCGCTGCTCAGATCAATATGGCGGACGAAAGCGATTTCAAAGACGAAGTGGAAGTTGTGGAAGAATTCGTGTTTAAATCGCAGGATTCTAGTGAGATTCTAGTGCAGGTGGAGGTGATTTCAGCGTTCAAAAGTAAGTATTTGTTGTTTGTTGGAAGGATTAGGAAGGAAATTTTGTAAAGCAAATCGTTACATACTTTCTACTCTACAGATTATCGAGCGATCGGAAGTAAAAGCCTTGGTCCAGCCACCTTTCTTAGAGAATGGTAAAACGATGGTTGTCTGCTTTTTCATAAACAATAATCCGGAAAATATCATTCCAGGGTCTCCAAGCGTGACGACCGAATCGTTCCTTCCAGCGGTCGATCCGGAGACGACGGCACAAACCGCCGTCTATCGAGAGCAGTGGACGGCCACTTACGAACTTCTTAAGAGATATCGATCATTACAACTCATTGGAACAAATGTTTCTAACCCGGGAGGACCGAATTGCGGTTACAAACATTGCTATGGTCGAGTTCTACTACCGGTTACCGGACCAAGTTCGGGAAGTTTCAGTGCAATTATCCAGATTCTTAGAAGAAAAGGCGACTTACTTCACTCGACGGCAACTTGTCAGAAGGTAAATAGTATCATTGTGAACCCAAAAAGAACAAAAATTTACAGTTCTTTATTTCAGATGTTTAAAATGTCAACTTGCTATCGTTGTCGAATCACTTTTTATCGTGCAAACATCCGTTCGGCAAGACTGCCAAATCCAAACCTCTTACTTACGGAAAACTGACTTTCGATATTGTAACTTGAATTAGAATATTAACTGAAAATAAAGCAATTTATTCCATTTTTTTATTGTTTGCATTGATTGATTGGCTGGATAAAAAAAATAGTTAAAAGGATTTATTGAATAAAAAATCGTGATGTTTCATTTAACCACACATGTTTGTAGATTCAACAAACATGTTTGTTACACTGACCATAATGATTATTGGAATTACAAACAAGCTACATTTGAATGGCAACTATCTTGTTTATCAAACCCACAAACTTGTTAGGTTGAATTTGATAAACATGTTTGCTGGCCCTGAGATGACAATCATGTTTGTGGGGAAACCCCAACATTTTGCTGGATGTACTATCGGATTTTTCTGCGTGAAGTTCATTTTTCGAGTGATTTTATAGCCTTGCCTCAGTAAGGTGAGGAAGGCAAAAAGCCTAAGATGATGCAAAAAGCCTCGCAAAAAATGCCAGATGATAAGTCTCTCCTGAAAAATACAAAAATCATTCATTAAACTGGGTTTTGTTAAATGTGGTCTAAACGTGAAAAATTGCAAACACCAATCGCGGGAATCGATTTTTCAGACAAATTTACATAAAGTCTCCATATTGATCATTGTCCTAAATCCATTCTCCACAAGGAGATACAGTGGCTTTGTTTTAAATCAGTGGTGGAAGCGTCATAAATGTTAAATACTTTTGTCTCCTGATTTTTTTGTGATAATTTACAAACATTTCAAATAAATTTTACATTGGCCTAAGTTAAAATGAAAATTAAAAAAATCATGCCGAGTTGATTTTTTTCGTTATTTAAATAATCGAAGCCATTTCATCGTATCAAAAAATGATCAAAGGCAAACTTGTAGGAAATCAAACGTAATTTCGCAACAAAATACACACAATTTACATTTATTTTAGCTAAACACTTTTTTTTCCATGGTTTTTTCAAGGAATTTTAAATCATACAAATCATTGTATAACACTTTTTGTGTTGAAGATTAAATAACGTAAATAAAAAAAAGCTTTTCCGGTGCCTTTGTGCCATCAAAACAACCCCCTAAAAGTTGGAACCGATTGGTTGCGTTCACACTTTGCGCATTTCATTTTAATTTTGTATAAACAAACTCAATTTTTTGCATTTTGATTTTAAACATTTTTTTTGGGCCAAATTTCTAAACCAACACATGAATTGAGAAAAAAAGTACAACATTAAAACAGCTTTGTCATCTAATTTTCTAAATCTTCAAAAAAACAGAGTGAAAGCGACCTTTCACCCGGTCTCCCACACTTGTGCACCCCACTCCAAATGACTTTCTAACAACTTCAAGGCGTCAGGTATGTGCCTACCGGTATTACAGAAGGAATGAGGATGTGGAAGGTTGGAAAGTAGCTATTTCCACACACACACACACTCGTACACAAACACACTTCTGGGCTAAAAAGCCTGACAAAGAGTAATGGCACCCGGAGAAGAGTGTCAAAATACATTTCCACCCGGAGCCAAAAGTATGCCGAAATGTAAATGAAAAGTTCCTTTACACCTTTTTGACACCGTGCGTGTCGTCCTGGTGTCGATTTGTCGGTTGTCGAGGAAGTTCATCTGACTGACTGACTGACTCTGGGTTAAGTGGGGGAAACCGAGGGCGTAAAAGCTGTTCCTTCCGGGGCATGTGTAGAGGTGCTAGTATCCGAGCGGAAGCTGCCAGAATGGTTGGTATTTTATTTACCAAACTCATTCTTTGCGGTTACACCGAGACTGTTTTGCAAAAACTTTTGCACCTCCCACGGTTAGTACATTAAAGGTTGTTTTCTGACCTGTTTTACTCACTTGAGTTTTCGTCCTTAATCTTTACCGAAAGTTTGGTTTCGTTTTCGGAAAGTTCGTCCTGGGACTCGTTGCCTTTGCTGCTGCTGTTGCTGTTGTGGTTGCCCTTGTTGCCCTCCTTCAGCTGCTTTTTCTGGATCTTTTTCATCTTGGCACGCTGATTTTGGAACCAAACCTGTCCAAATAAAGTGCATTGATTTTGTTAAAGCATGACCTAAACCCAAACTTAGCTACTGTTAATCCCTCACCTGTACTATCCGAATGCTCAGCCCGGTGTCCTTGGCCAGGCCCTCGCGTATCTTCCGGCACGGCTTGGGTGACACCTCGAACGATGCCTTGAAGGCCCGGCGCTGCTGCGTTGTGAGGATGGTTCGCGGCCGTTTTGGTCCCCGTCGGCCGTCGATCCGCGTTTGGAATATATCATCACAACAGTAATCATCTGCGGAGGAATGGCCATCACGCTCGTTATGACGCACAAACACAAGCTTTGAAACGCATTTGTCCTTACCGTAATTGTACCCCTGGAACATTTCCACCTCCTTCTCGTAGTCCGGCCGGCAGAACAGCTGGCTCTGCTTGATGACGTACTGATCGCCCTTCTGGAGCCGGATTCCGCAGACGACGCAGATGAAGCACTTTAGATGGAACACGTTGTCGAGGGCGCGCATTACCAGCTCATCGGCGCCAATTTTCTCGCCACAGCCGAGACATCGATTGCGGCCGTACAACCTATGGAGGTGGAAGCAAGCGCAAAATTAGAATAAATGCTTTTACATAAATTTAATTTATTGAATTGAAATTCATTTTTCCGATTATATTTGTCTATACTCTTCGTAATGAATGTGAAGCGAAAAAAAAGTTTGGAAAATTTAAGCTGCCAAAGTTTTTTGCAAAACATCCCTCTTTGGCATCTCGTGTAAAATTGTTTTTATTTAACCAAAGTTTTGATTGAAACTCATGAGTTTTAGATAGTCCCAAAACTAACACAAACTTTGAAATTATTCATCATTGGCCTCACTTCCTTGAACATGGCACATTTCAATTTAAAAAAAAAGCCCGAGACTCAAAATCAGGACATTTTTACTAACGCAGTGCAGTATGACAACATGCAAATAACGAGTTCCCCCAAACGTGAACAAGGTTCTTGCCATCGGGAATCAGAAAGGAACTGTTCACATTTTATTATGATTCATTGAATTTTCCGCCATGAAAGTTGAACAGGTTTCTGCCTGTGTCCCGACGGCATAAACTTTGTTCACGTTTACGCGTTTTGCTTTGCTTATAAAATTAATAGTTACAACATATCGTTACACTGCAAGTGCAACTGAGAAAAACGAGTTTACAATTTTTCGACCGATTTCGGTGTTTCCACGCATTATTGTCCCGGGGTTCCCTATTCGCCCCATGTGCCTCTAATCGCCCCAGTTAGCAGATAAGCACTTTGTTGCAATCCTCTTGCTACACAACAGTATGCGTAGATGTGTAACGATGGAACAAACAGACTTGGTATGGTTTGCAATGAGTTGCCGAACAATGTACTAGATTTTATGTGTTTTTCTAAAAGTATAGGTCAAACTAAACATAAAAATGTTGAAAAGTCAAAATCGGCGAAAAATTACATGGGAAAATTATGCGTAGAATAGCAGTATATGTGAAAAAAATCCAAATAAGCCGCTTTTGTTGAAAAGTAACCTTTAGGGTGGTCCAAATTGGGCCAATCAAAGATCAACACATCACTAGGCTAAATTCCAAATTAGAACTCATTCTGACCACGGGAACCCCTGCTTCTAAGCCCTTGAAGTTTGTTTGGGAATAATCGTCAAAATGTATGGAGAAAAGGAACTGTTTCAGTTTTTTACCGGTGAAAGGCGCAATAACTATCCAATTCTTACCAGTTCTCGGAACTAAGATTTTCATTAAATTTGAACGATTTTTTCGAAGACATCATATTTTTAGATTTTTTTGACCAACCACCGGGGGTTGAGTGGCAGTGCGTGGCCGAATGGTTGCGCTGTCCGCTTTGTAAGCGGATGATTCTGGGTTCGATTCCCATCTGCTCCAACCTTCCATCGGATGAGGAAGTAAAATGTCGGTCCCGGCCTTAGTTGTTAGGCCGTTAAGTCATTCCAGGTGTAGGAGTCGTCTCCATGCCATAAGTACAAACAACACACCAAACCAAGCCTACTCCGGTGGAATCGCTGGCGGCGGTTGGACTCACAATCCAAAGGTCGTCAGTTCAAACACTGGGGTGGAAGGTTCCTTGGAGTAAAAGAGGTTTGGGTGCTCTCCCCATTCAAGCCTTCGGACTCCTAGGTTCGAGCAGAAACTTGCAATAGAGACCACAAAAGACCCGAGGGTCGTTAATGTGGATGGTTTGATTTTTTTTTTTGGGGTTGAGTTATAAAGTACAGTCATCCCACATATTCGGAACGGTTTCCAGATCGGCCAATGTTCAAAAAATCATAGCAAATCAATAATTGAACTTAATGATTCGCTTTTACCTTCATTTGAAAGCTTTTCTTGCGATCTTTTGAATGCTGTATCGAACATCTGAAAATTTTAACTATTATATGAAGTTTTTGAAGAATTACTTTGACCCTTGAAATCCACAAATTCGGAACACTTTTTTCTTACGAATGTAAACAAACTTTCGATCTCTCCAGGAGTACATATTTATCATCAAATAATGACTTCACACACTGAAACCAATGAAACTCAAGCTTAGTGATGTCTTATACATGGTTTGAAAACTTTTTTTGTGAAAATATCAGTTAAATTCAGGTGTTCCACAATTGTGGGAGGCACAATAACATCCCACAATTATGAAACAGGCCATTTGGAGGCAGTGTTTTGCTGCTCTGGACAAAATAGTCTTGAAATGAAGTTTTTTGTTCAAAAAGTATTACTTTTACTAGTGAAATAGCAAGATAATGTCCAAATGAAGGTTCTAAAAATAGTAGGGTCGACAGAAAAGCTACTTTTGGCATGCTATTGACAAATTATCATAAAAGTGTTCCGAATTTGTGGGTGTTCTTTGACCCACCTTCATGTAAACATATCGACTAAGAATCAAATTCTGAGCAAATGTCTGTGTGTGTGGTGGGATGTTGATAAAAAAATTGCACTGGATTATCTCGGCACTGGCTGAACCGATTTGGACCGTTTTGGTCTCATTCGATCCGTCTTAGGGTCCAACCGCCGCCAGCGATTCCACCGGAGTAGGCTTGGTTTGGTGTGTTGTTTGTACTTATGGCATGGAGACGACTCCTACACCTGGAATGACTTAACGGCCTAACAACCAAGGCCGGGACCGACATTTTACTTCCTCATCCGATGGAAGGTTGCACCAGATTTTGAATAACATTACCCTCTAAATGTGAGGAAGGCACCAATCACCTAAGGGTGGATTAAGTAACGTTTTTTAATTAATATTTATTACTTTTTACCAGACGTCTCTGTTCTTATAAAAAAAAGTTTTTTTTTGTTTTTGGGAAAACCGCAATTTTCACAGGTAGAACATTTTGGGCGACACATATTCTTATTCAGGAGGGTAAAACACCACTTTTTACGTATAAATCATATTTCGTGACGATAAATTCCAAGCAGCGATGGAAATCCGATGGAACTTCAAAAGAAAATCTTTTGACGCTCATCAAGAGAAAAGTCGGAAGGGAACATGTCTCAGTGACATTGTCTCACCACTACACTTGAAGGTGCAACGTCACACGTCGAAAAATGACCTGTCACTTTTTGTTGATAGGCAATGTTACAAGGCAAAGGACAAGGAAATTCACAAAAAAATCTTCAACTGATTGATTTTCTTCGAGAAGTTCGGGAGCGTTTTTCTTTGGCATGTTTCGCTTCCTCTCTCTTTCGCGGGTGAAGAAAGTTCGCAAGAGAAAAAGATTTGTAAGCTATTATTCCATTCATGATTCCAAGTTTATGTAGTACATAAAAAAAATACAGTTCTGTAATATTATTGAGGTTAGTTTTAAACCTCCCTTAGACGCCGCGCCGCGTTTCCATCAACACACGTGCAACATAAAAAATGACAAATTGTACACGATTTATTTTACACCGCACATTCAGAATGTCATTAAATTTCAATTTATCATCTGCTCAAACAATGCAACGTGCCGCACAAGTCACCTTGAAGCTGGCATTGGCGTTAGGGGTTGAAGTCATACATCGTACGGTGGTCAAAAGGATGAAACATATTGTACCACCACCACCCTTCTTTTGCTGAGGCTGCTGTGAAGGGAGAATCGATCAAATTTATGCTGATTCGAAGCCGAAGCTGTTTAAAGGAGGGAGATGCAGTACCCCTTTCTAATTCCGTTTGGTGTTTGACGTTGAGCAAAATTCGGCGATTAATTCAATGCTCACGTTCTTTTTCACAACTTTTGAACGAACACTTGTTCCGGAGCTCGGGCGAAATTTTGAATGAAAGTACATCTTTACGGCAGGGGCAAATCTGTTTATGTCATCTTAACGACCGGGGCTGTGGAAATGAAATAGGTCGTAAGATAAAAACTGATGGCCCCGAAGTTCCCGAACTCTCGGGGCGAGGAGATTTTCACCCTCGTTAGGATCCGTCGGGCAAGTGGTTCACGACCCAAGGCGACGTAACATTCCGTAGACCAAAAAAAAAGGCCAAGCCATCTAGTGCAATTTTTATTTCTATTTGCCGAAACGGCTCTTCGATGGCCGCACCGGACACCCTTCCCTAGAAAAGTCCTTCGGTCCGAACCAGAAACGGTCATAAAACGGATGGCGGCTATTTGTCTTTGGGATCGTTGGTTGGGTCCGGTTGTTGGTGCCACAGCTCGAAGTCATGTCTTTGCCTTCTTATGGCATTTGGGGTTTATTTTTTTTTCACTTCTTCTGGTTGGCCAGGCAGCCCCAATATGCGGACACATCATTCATGGATCATTTCGAAACAATTTTATGAGTTGAGGTCTCGTTGAGGGAACGCAAAAATGTCGTGACAACATTCGTTGCTGTCGTTAGGAAAATGATTGTTTTACCTACTTTTGGCAGAAATGGGCGATTGGGTCAGACTTATGTTAAATCGATAGAAAATGAAATTGTGTTTAGGAATATTCTTCTAACAGAATCAATAGTTAACCGATGTCATGTTGATTCTAATATTTTTTCACACACAATATAAAAAAAGTACAAAAATGCTAAGAATCAACATAGCTTATGATTTCGTTGTTAAACTAGAAGTACTCTTCAAATAATTTATTATTAGGTTTACTGCCGTTCTACGCATAATTGTCCCATGTCATTTTTGGACGATTCTGACTTTCTATCATTTTTAAGTTTAGTTTTACGTATACTTTCAGAAAAACACTTAAAATCTAGTACTTTGTTCAGAAAATCATTGAAAACAACACCTAGTCTGTTTGTCCCATCGTTGAACTTCTACGCAAGTATTTTCTATCAAGTTTTACGAAGCATTTTATCTTTTTTACCTTTTTACCTTCAAGAGGATTACAAATAAGGATGATAAAATGTTAACCGGGGTGATTAGGGACATATAGGGCGGATAGGGACCCACAGGACAATTATGCGTAGAAACACAGAAAACATTTGAAAAATTTCATTCGCGTTTTTCTCAGATGCACTTTTGTGAACATTGGACAATTATACGTAGGGTTTGATGCAAGTATAAGCGTGCCTAACCATTTATAGTGTGCCTATCAACATTTATTGAAGCAAAAACTGTTTTATTTTTAGTTTAAATTCAAAAACTAGTCGTTATTTTACCGTGTATTTTTTTCTCCTGAAATCTTTCCTAGTGTTGAGTCGTGTTAATATGATGCAGGGTTGTTACGGGAGAGTCGAAAAAAAATCCGCGCCAAATCCGCGCCGACCTAAAATCCAAAACCGCGCGAAATCCACGCCATATAAAAAAATTTCGCGACCAACATTTAAGAAATTTTATTTTTTAATGAAGAAAAACTAATTCAGAATGTATTTGATTAAAAAAACTCGTTTTATGTTTAAAGGCTCCAAAAGAATGAAAGCAATAAATCCATTTAAAAAAAATCCTAAAGAGACGTTCAAGGCAAGGGTCAAGAAAAAAAAATTAAAATGGAAATACAATATTTAAATACCTAAACATTTAACTTCAAAAATAAAACCTCAAAATTAAATCAAAATCTAAAATTATAATATGATAAAATTTTAAATTTCGAAAGACTAAATATTCAAAATCTAAGAATTTTTATACAGTTTGTAATCCAAATCCTAGCTAAAATTTCACTCCGAAAGAAATTTAATTTCCGATATTTAAAATAATTTCTTCTCATAATTTCAAAATCTCTTACATAAAATAGGACTTCAAAAATTGTGGAATTCAAAAATTTAAAAATAAAAACATTTAAGAATTTACGAATATAAGAATTTAAGGCTTTAAGATTTTAGAATTTAAGAATTCAAGAATTTTAGAATCTAAGAATTAAAGAATTTAAGATTTTAAGATTTTAGGTTTTTGCATTAAAGAATTTTAGAATTTATAAGCTCAAGAATTCTAAAATTATTTTAGATTTGAGGTTTTTTTTCTACATTGTTTTGAATTTGATATTTTTTAGTTTTTAAATTTTGACTTTTTAATATTTTTTTAAATCTTCAAATTTTTGATTACCATAATTTTTGGTATTTTGAATTTCAGACTGCTAAAATTTTGTATTTCGAAATTTCAGATGTTTTAAAGAAATTTCGAAAAAAAAATTAATATGTATTTAGATTTTTTTTGTTATAATAAAAACTATCATAACAATTTTTTTCGATTTTTTGAATTTCTGATGCTTTGAATTTTGAATAATCTGTTCTTTCTATTTTTGCAAAGAATGTTTAAATTTAGAAAGAAAAATTCTACCGATTAAATTCCATTCCAAAATTTGCAAGTGGAGGCCACCTTCTGTTACGTCCAATCAAGCTCATATTTGGCGCCCACCAGAACAAGCCCCAATAATAGTTTTTGATACACATTCTAATATCTATATCTTCGGGAAAAGTTTGTAATATTTATTTTACAAAATTAAAAATTGAATAAATCCAGTATATAATTTAAAATAAATAAGGTTAAAAATCATTACCCAAAACTGGACAGTGAAAGAAACATACTATTTGAAGAATCAATAGTAAAAGAAAGATAGTAATTTATGAAGTAGATAAAGAAATTAACAATAGTTAAAATAGAGGCAACAAACAAGCTTAGATTGAAAAAGATGGCAGATGAAAAAGTATTCAAATAGATAAATAAAGATAAACAAAATTGACGTCGCTGCCAAATTAAGGGAAAACAGACAGTTTGTTACAGCAGCATCAATTAGTAAATAGAGTGGAGAAGCGTTGAGAAATAAGAGAATCAAGAAAATAAAATCGAAAACAAATAGACGATAATAAACAGAAGGCGTGTTAGAGAATCAGTGAAACAAAATAAACAGAATATAGATTGTGGTTTGGTTGAGCGTTTTAGCAGAATGCATTACTGTGAATACAAAGAGACGAGTTGTTCCTTTTAATTCCGCTATATATGTTTAATATCTTGACAGATACGTATTTCGTCTACTACTTGCAGACTTCATCAGTGTTCTGTTCTCGAGAACAGAACACTGATGAAGTCTGCAAGTAGTAGACGAAATACGTATCTGTCAAGATATTAAAAATATATAGCGGAATTAAAAGGAACAACTCGTCTCTTTGTATTCACAGAATATAGATGGTAGATAAAAGGTTGTTTTAATCAGATCTTTTCTTTTTTGTTTTTTGTTTTTTTTTTTTGCGATAAGGGTGGTTTTGACGATTTTCGCTTGAACTACATTTTCGCCGCGTTGCATAAGGAAGGTGACGACACGAATGCCATTGCAATGGTAAAGTGTCTTTAATAAAACTAATAATAATAAGGAAGGTGATTTTTAACGTCGCCTATCTAAAAATGGTGAATATCCATTTACAGGATTCCGAAATTAGTTTTTTTATTATCCGGATTATGGGTAAATTGTACGAACTAAAATGTAACAGGACATATTTATTTTAATTTGCAAAACATGATGAGCAAAATTAGACAGCTTCATTAGGTTTCGCAAAAAAAACTTAACTTGGAATTTAACATTGTGGAGACGCATGGTGGCTGAAAATGGATGTATTACGGATTTTAAACTGTTATGGTAGTGACTTTTGTTTTCATGGAGTATAGACCAAACCGGAAAAGCACTATTCTGCTCGGAACCTCCCGATGAGATCCGTGTAACAATGTAACGCTCACACCCCATTCCCGGCTGGCAATGACAAGTTCAATTGAACCACACTACAAAGCAAACTGCACGCTAGTAGGCCCTGACCAACAACCACCGGACTCACCTCTCATAGTCGAACCGGCAGTACAGCTTGCCGTCCCGCATGAAACAGGAATGCATCAGCCGGATGGCGCAGGATGTGCACTGCAAACAGTTCTCGTGGTAAGAGATGTCCACCACTTTCATTATGTATCGATCGCAGATGGGGCTGCAGCACTGACCGCAGAGGGTGGTGGCCATGGACATCGTATTTGACGCCGCACCCGTGCCCGGCGTGGACGCTTCCGGGTTGGTCGTTCCGGCTGTGGTTGATTGCACCGGTGAACAGGTTGTTGTTGATGCCTGTTGTAGAGAGGATGTTTTACTAGCGCCACTACAACTATTGTTATTGGTGCCGGCATTGTTATTGATGACGTTGTTTAAATTGTTGTTATTTTCATTTGCTGGCGGCATCCCCGGGTGGCCACCACCGTCACCATGAACCGACGACGGCGGACCGGTCACCAACGAGCACTTCATATCCATGGGAACTACGAGAATGAGGAGAGATAAAAAAAAATCATTAAAATTTTAACATTTGCCACGTTGTAGGACTAGATACCTGAACATTTAGAAATAGAATTCCTTTTTTTATCTAAAACTCATAGCATTTGACGACAATGCCATGGGCACCACGTGGTTCGCGCCCTTTTTGTCACGAGAGATAATGCGATTACCGTAAAAATAACACGATTTAATCAATATGTGCATTAGGGTGGTCCAAATTCGCACTTTTTTGGGGCTACCCCCTGAAATCAAAGATTGACCCATCACTAGGCTAAATTCCAAATTTGAGCTCATTCTGACCACGGGAACCCCTCCCTCCAATCGCTTAAAGTTTGTATGGGAAAAATCGTCAAAATGTATGGAGAAAAGCAACTGTTTTACTTTTTTACCTGTGGAAGGCGCCATAGTTATCCGATTCTTACCATTTCTCAAATGTAGAACCTTCATTAAATTTAGAACAACTTTCCCGAAGACATCATATTTTTAGGATTTTTTCCCGCGAAGTTATTAGCGCTCAAAACTGACCATTTTTGCACGGCTAGCTGTAAGGGGCTACCTAACAACGATGTTTAATTACAATTCGTACACGCACGTGCTCTCTCTCAGGTTCAAACTCTCTCACGAGCTTGCTCGCCTGCCTGCCTGCCTGCCTGTTTGCCTACAAGCGCGCGCGCTGTTTCTCTGCTTGAACTTTTGTCGTCGTCATCGTTTTCGTTCCGCTGCGCTGCTTTCCTGGCATGTTTATTATAATTTTCAGGATATATTTCGATATTTATTTCGAGATATAAAATTAAATGTAATATGTGATTAACAATAGATATCATATTATCAGAGCGTGTGTGAGAGAATACAATTTTCGATAAATTAGTTCCTCCATGAATTGTCATCTGTTATTATTGAGTAAATTTTTAAATAGGGATATTGTAATTTAAATTTATTTCTAGTTTTTTTAAAAAGGTACCATATCAAACTCAAGACTGGGATTTTAACTATTCTAGAAAAAATAAAAGACTATTTTTAACTTAGTCAAGTATAGATTTCAGAAAGAACAATATACTTAGACAATTCATCGATTATGGGAACTGTTTTTTCCACTTTTGTATACCATCAAACAAGCTTAAAAAGAAAATATTTGAAGTTTTTTCGTAGCCCTATGATCACGACTATTTTTCATTCCATACAAAATATTTTAATCTGCCGAAAATATAACAAACTTCCTTACAACAAATTGTGGTATATTTTGCTTTTGACGATTATTAGAAGTTTATGTCAGATTCCGAAACATCCAAAAAGTGCAACGATGTGCCTCAAAAATAGAGATTGTTGAGTTAGCTAGTTTTATATCTGAAATCAAATTGCCTTCGAATGGACAAGCAGTTGGTCGGATGATATTTAGAGTAAAAAAACAAAATTTGTATTACCTGAAGATTTTTTTTTAAATAACTCTAATGAGCATATACGAACAACTGCTTGTAATGCTTGGAAAAACGAACAAACCCTGTTCATTTGCTTCAATCTTTTAAATGAGCCTAAGCCAAAGCCTAAGCTGCCTTTTATTCAAATTATTTTTTTTCAGTGCACCTTAAAAAAAAAATTTTGACGTGATCTAAGAATTTATATGCTAAATATATCTCAAAACAAACCTGCTATTTTAGTTGAAAATTATAAAAAAAACATGCCAGGAACGCAGCGCAGCGGATAGCAAACGAAAACGACGACGACGACAAAAGTCCAAGCAGAGAAACAGCGCGCGCGCTTGTAGGCAAACAGGCAGGCAGGCAGGCAGGCGAGCAAGCTCGTGAGAGAGTTTGAACCTGAGAGAGAGCACGTGCGTGTACGAATTGTAATTAAACATCGTTGTTAGGTAGCCCCTTACAGCTAGCCGCGCAAAAATGGTCAGTTTTGAGCGCTAATAACTTCGCGGGAAAAAATCCTAAAAATATGGTGTCTTCGGGAAAGTTGTTCTAAATTTAATGAAGGTTCTACATTTGAGAAATGGTAAGAATCGGATAACTATGGCGCCTTCCACAGGTAAAAAAGTAAAACAGTTGCTTTTCTCCATACATTTTGACGATTTTTCCCATACAAACCTTAAGCGATTGGAGGGAGGGGTTCCCGTGGTCAGAATGAGCTCAAATTTGGAATTTAGCCTAGTGATGGGTCAATCTTTGATTTCAGGGGGTAGCCCCAAAAAAGTCCGGATTTGGACCACCCTAATGTGCATGCATAATCGTGCGTTTTCCCTTCTCTCCTCACAGTTTTCCGCCAATGAATGAAACTTGAGGGGAGTCCTTTGTAGCTTAACCAGTGGGTGATAGGTGGTAAAGTGTCGGTGAAAAAAATGACTGAGACAGTAATCGGATACAGTTTGACTGTAACAGATTTGGGCGCGTGAAAAGTGTTGATCAGAAAGGATTAATTTGCTACTGTTTGTAAACAGACATCAAGTGAAATTGAACAGGTGGCATACAAGTTGTGCTGGTGGGTTTTTTTCTGCTTTAATTCTAAGCATGAACTTGATGGAACCTGGAACTGTAATTTGATAAATGAGGAAAAAAACATTTTTGCAATTCCGTCGTGAAACTACTTACTTTTCCTGTCATTCTTGAACGACGAAACAGCCTACTTTTCTGTACCAAAAATAACAGAATCGAATAGCAACACTTTTCAAAATAAATGCTGAAAAGTTCTACTTTTCAGCACTCAAATGGGTGCTGAAAAGTTGAACTTTTCAGCACTTGTTTCGAAAAGTAACACTTTTCAACATTTTTTTGATTTAAACGTTTTATTGACAAAATACATGACCAATTTGACATAAAATTTCACTCAGTGTGTGTTTTTTGTAATTGCAAAAAATGTTGTATGGAACTCGTTGCAAAACTTGATTTTTTCAGCACTCTTCGTATTTATCCAACTCGGTGAACCTCGTTGGATAAATGTACGACTCGTGCTGAAAAAATCTTCTTTTTGCAACTTGTTGCATAAACTACTATTTTATGGGCTCTAAAATGTTTAAAAATGTTATTTGTTTTTCAAGTTTTTATCCGAGGCTGAAAAAGAATAAAATTTTAAATAATATATTTTTATTTTACACATAGTTACACTTGTGGTTCGGTTGAGCGTTTTAGCGGAATGAATTAGAGACCCTAAATAGGAATGCCAACTTCCACCAAAACAATCTTGTTTTTAACCCATTCACCGACAACCAAAACCCATTCACAGATCATTTAGCAGTCATCGGGTGTAAAATTACTTCCAAAGCGTATCACACAACCCACACCAATGACGACGGAAGAAAACTTTCCCCAGCCAGCCGGTAGCACCGGAACAAGTTGGCCAGTTGGATTGTGCGCCGTCGGTCGGTCTCTGCTGCCTTTGTCAATCAGTAGCCCATCCTTCAGCATGGTGCCACATGCGTCGACGCGCGTCGTCTTCGTTCATTTCTTCACCGGCGTAATTTATCGCCTTTTGTTTTGTTTTCGTTTTCGGCGGCCCTGAAATAATTAGGTACCATAAACATAAATATCGGCTCCTCAGCCTCGCCCTTGTTAAACCCTTTCTGGCCTTTTTGCACTCCAAGGAAAACTTCTGAGGCGTCTGGGCTGGCTCGTGTTCTCCCTTTCTCCACGTGGCGCGATGTCGCCTTCAACTCTTTGTCGTCGTTTAGAAACGCATGAAATTTAATCCTAATTCCAGTCATTGTTTCGGAAGTGTCGGCGGAGATGTTGAAAGTCGGGAAATGATGTTGTATTATGTATAAATACTTAAATAACCATTCCCGAGCCCTGTCGTGTCTGAGACATTGTGTAACACTTTTAAGTCTGTCGTCACTTTACGGACTCGCGTGACGAAGAATCGTCTGCTGGGGTTTGTATCGAAAGGCGAAAGAGTTGCGAGAAACTTTTCCAGCACCGGTGAATGAAATAGATTAAAGAGCGAAGGAAATGTTACGCACAGACATAGATCATTCATGGCAGCATTAACAGTTTGTCGAACAGATGTTTAGAAGTGTAAAACATTTTATTATGTAAAACGTTGTTTTAACAATGTACTGACCAATTTTTCTTCGGGTATTTAACTTTTGTTCTACGAAAAACTTTACTTATCTTGTTTTATGTTTTTCTTGTTTTATTTTTAGTATTTTAATTTGCATTTATTTTATTTTAATTTATCTTAGTTTTTTTTAGTGTTTGGCCTATTCTACCACCTCTTATCGTTACATTTTGCTTTTCTATTTTTTTTTCATGTTTTCATAGCCACTTTTTAAATTTTTTGCTTGTTTTTCACATCTTCTGCTATAGAATGACCTAATTATTATTTTAATTGTCAAAAAATGCCTAGCGGCATAGTCTGGTACACTACAAAAATTACTGCATACTTCTTTTTACTTAAAATATAGAAAATGGAAAAAAAATGTCATTATTAAAAACATTGGCAAAGTCACATAGGGTACGTTATCCATTAGTGGACCCCTTTCCTATAGTGGACCCTCTGAAGTGTTTTTGATGAAAAAATCAATAAAATCACAATTTCGAGCGTGTTTTTGTCTACAAATCTTTTATTTGGTATGTTCAGCATAATTTAAAACAATGTTGGCTGACATTGACGTGTCCTTTCAGCCAAAATAAGTGTTTTGAGTTCGACATCTGAAATCAGCCATGGCCACTAGCATTTTCACAACAAAACTGCATTTATATTTAATGATTGAATTAACTATCCAATCATTTTTTGACTGATTATTCAACTTCAGCAGGTCGAAATAATGTAAGTTTAAGAAACTTTACTAAAATAAAGCGAAAAACTGCTCATTTTCGAGCAAAAATTATGGGGGTCCAATATAGGACAACGAAAATCTAAACTTTTCCAAAATGTTTTAATGTTAAAAGTACCAAATATGCTGAAGCCGAAAGAATTTATAATTAATCAAAACATTAGTTAATGGTACTTAACTGAAGCATCATAGTTGCAGTTTGAAATGATATTTTATAATAATAAATCAATCACAAAACATTTTTTTTAAATAAACATGCGTAGTTTTATCAGCAACTGTAAACAAATCTATTGTTAGTTTCGGTCAATCATTTATGTAATTAATATGGAAAAAATTGCATCAAAATTACTTTTTTAAATTATTTGTATGTTTACAGTGGTTTTTGAAACGTTTTCTCTGATCTTTTTCGGAAATAAATGTGTTTAAATGTCTGTTAGGTTTTTTTGTTGTTTTAAGCCAAATTTGTTAACAAAACATATTTGTTCATGATTAAAAGTGAGCAAAATCCATCTTTTATTCATTATATCTATCATTAGACCTACACAATGCATCAAAACATCAAATATCGGTTAAATTAGGTATAAAAATAACAGTTTGCCTATAGTGGACCCGGGTCCACAATCGGATTATGGACCCGGGTCCACTATAGGAAAAGGGGGTCCATAACAGGCAAAACAAAACTTTTTTTCAAATGGCTATTTTTCTGCTCAAAAACAAAAAACTGATGAAACAAATACGCAAAATTGTTCAAAACACTCCAGATTCCATTATTTTGTTCAAAGGGTTATGAAAAAGTGCTTAAAATATTGAAAATTTGTAAAAAATGTGCTTCGGCTCTACTAGGGGGTCCACTAATGGTTAAAATACCCTAAAACAAGTCTGGAGTTTTTTTTTTTTTTTTGAAAAGGTCCAATAAACCAAATTGTCAGTTTTTGCTTTTTGGGTGTTTTTTAATACCCCTGACTCAAGGCGGTTTCAAAAACACCCAAAAAGCAAAAACTTACAATTTGGTTTATTGGACCTTTTAAAAAAAAACGTTACTTAATCCACCCTTAGGTGGTTGGTGCCTTCCTCACATTCATAAAGTCAATACATTCAGTAAAAATAGCAACATTCCCCCTTAACATGTTTAACAAATCAACTTTATTACTCATTTCTTTTGATAGGGTTCGCAGACCTTCAATATTTCTGGCTCATCGCAAGGTCTGATAAAAAACCTATTCAACGATAGTTCGCATGGAAGATTCAGACAATATTTCTATCACAATATCTGAAACCCGGCCTCCAAAAAGCGTAAAAATAACACTTAAGTGTTAATAACTTTTGATAGGGTGGTCAGATCTTCGATGTTTTAAACTCAGTTGAAAGGTATTTCAATTATCTAACTAACGACGGGTAGCATCAGGGACCCAGATATCATTTTCATTGAAATATCTGAGATCCGGTGTCCAAAAAGTGTATAAATAACACTAAAGTGCTAATAACTTTTGATAGGGTTGTCAAATCTTCGATGTTTTAAACTCATTTGAAAGGGTTTTCAATTATCTAACTAACGACGGGTAGCATGAGGGACCCGGGCACTATTTTCATTGAAATATCTGAGATCCGGGCTCCAAAAAGTGTATTAATATTACTAAACTGCCCATGATCGCATAAATGTCCCATATGCAAAAACAGCAACCTGAGAAAAACGCAAGGTAAGTTTGTCTCACACATAAGGCTACGTGTTAAGTTTTGACGAAAAAACTGGATTTCCTCCTGATTTCTAGAACAAAGTACTGGATGTTATAGGCTCTTTAGAAAAAGCACACGATTTTGAACCAAACTGCATTAATAACTCAAAAGTGATGAAAATGCATATGGGACATTTATGCGATCATGGGCAGTAAAGTGCTAATAACTTTTGATAGGGTTGTCAGATCATTGATGTTCTAGGCTCATTAAGAAGGTCTTTCGATTATCTAACTAACGACAGGTCGCATGATGGACCCGGACATCATTTTCATTGAAATATCTGAGATCCGGCCTCCAAAAAGTGTATAAAAAACACTTAAGTGCTAATCCACACAGACATTTGCTCAGAACATGATTCTGAGTCGATATGTATACGTGAAGGTGGGTCTACGAAGTCAAATTAATTAGTTCATTTTTCGAGTGATTTTATAGCCTTTCCTCAGTAAGGTGAGGAAGGCAAAACACCGGAAGTCAAACTTCCATCCTTAAAAATTTGAGAGTTTTTCTTTCCAGTGCTTTTCAAAAATTGGTTGAAAATTTGATTTTGGCGATTTTTTTAGATCGAAGTCCGTCTAGAGGCGGGGTTGGGTTGTAGAGGGTTAACCACAATAATAATAAATGTTTTCATAAATTCACTACCATTTTGCATTTTTTACAGCAGCATAACTATAGTAGCAGTGTATAAAGAATTTTGTGTTTCAAAATGGAGCACCCGTAGTCGAGCATTTTTTGACAGTTCGCTCCATAGAGCTTTATGATGTTTCGCGTACGCACACTAGCGCACAATTTGATTTTGCTGGCCGGACAAAATTTAACCTCACTTTTTTGTGTACTTACACGCAATACATACGCACGTAGAATGCTCTATAAGAAATACATTGTAGAAAAAAGCAAATACTGCTCGAATGGAAGTGTTCCATTGAGCTAGGGATAAGCTTTGAAATTAGGTTTTTAAGGGGTTACATACATGTAAATCGGAAAAAAGTCAAAGGTTGGTATGAGCACACACTTAATATTATTTAAAATCTGTTGATGGGCATTGAAATTTACATTTTCATCTATTAACAAAATAAATTTGGAGTCATTTGGTTGTATCATTGCCGAGATATAGCAAATTGAAGTAATCAGTTTAAAAAAACGGGTGCCACGATATCTCAAAACTTTCTTGACCAAATCGGCTCAAAATTGTTGTGAAGACTCATCAAACCATTCCTGTATGCATGACCAAGGATTTTCAAAATGTTAATTTAAAAAAACGATTTAATATCACCAAGAGGTGAAATAGAGCCTCTCTTACAAAATGATGTAACTCCGACAAAAATACTTGTGCAATTAATTTTTCAGAAACATAATTTTAGCTCCCAGTGAGAATTTGACCTAAAGCTTCGAATCTCTTTAGGATAAATTTCGAATGCCATTTTTCAAAATTTCAGGGGTACATTATGGGTCGCAAGATAATTATATTCAATTAAGAAAAACAAAAAAAAGCGCACTTAGTTGATCTTTTATGAAAAGCCAAAAAAAAACATGTGCTGGCGTTTTATGCTTCGACTTGACGACTTGTCGAGTGAAAATGAGCCGGAACTGAATTTAAATGACATGAATTTGATGTTATTATAGGAAAAAATAGGGTAAAAATAAGACGTAAAACACTAATAAGGCTATATCTCTGGAAGTACAGCCATCCCTCATATTCGGAACAGTTTACAGATCGGCCAATGTTCAACAAACATAATGATTTGCTTTTACCTTCATGTTGCAGCGACCTCAAATTTAAATCATTAAATTTGTCCATTTATCGATCCTCACCACAGTTCTGACCATGCGCGCTTACGCAAGCATAAATAATTTTACCCGTCGACTCGCGTTGCGCGACAAATAATTAAGCTTATGTACAGGTGTGGATCATGAGTCATCCTCACCTGAAAAGCCCTTTATTAAATTTCGCCAATTGTTAGGCAATCAAAAAATGGTTAAGCTTTCAATTATGAATGTGCGATGTTATTACACAGGGGAAATTGAGGGTGTGGCTTAACCAAATTCATTGGCATGTTTGTTCAATGGAGAATTCGACCTTCTCATTATTGACCAACATTTTTGAGAATGTTTTAGGAACATAATTTTGATATTCCAATAACATAATTTAAAGTTTCACGACAATGGTTCGAACCCATGACTTCCGATTTTGAGGTGTACTCACTACACCATACGGAAAGTCATGAAGAATTGCAGAGGTCTGCATAATTTAATTCATGAGGTTCATCGATGCTTCTCATCGAAACGGACCACTTTTAGTAGAACAAAATTTAGTAGAGTTTTCGGAGACTGACTATAAAAACCCCAAAATTCTTGAGGAGGGCAATCAGTTCCAGTTAGTTCCAGTCAGTTCCAGCCAGTTCAAGCCCAGTCCAGTTCCAGATCCTGAAGAAGCTCCAGACCAGCCGGACCCGCCAGCAGCCACCAGTAGCAGAGGCCCCAGTCCAGCCGGACTTAGCGGTGGAGGCCGCAGTCCGCCGGGACTTAGCCGCCGTGAAGAGTCCGCCGGGACTTAGCCGCTGGGAAGAGTCCGCCGGGACTTAGCCGCCGTGGAGTCAACCAGGGACGTAGCAGAGTTCGGGTCTGGCATGGCTCGGCGCAGAGGTCTGGAGGGCAAGTCTGGCTTCAACATAGAGAACTGGCTCGACGAAGATCTTAATGCAAAGTGATGTGATCGTGCGCGTAAAAGTTAAGCGTGTTACCGAAAAAAATGTAATCTTTAAAAAGTGTAATAGACAAATAAGTGATGTTTACTGATCTGTTTTGATTCTGCAAGTAAATATCACAAAAATCCTGAAAGCCTAAACCGCTCGGGCCGTTCAGGTGGTGACTAGCGGAAAGCAACGCTGTGTGTGTTTGGACATGCCATTATGATTGGACAAAACCGAGAGTTGAAAATGTGACTATGTGTGAAAGTTAATGAACAAAATGATGTCGCGAAGTAACAAACAGTTAAAATAGTGTAAAAATAAAAAAAACGTTAAATTGAAGAAAATGTTATGTGAGGAGTTCTAAGATGGAAGCAAATGTGCAGCATTACGAGATGGAACCAAAACGGGCTCGACCAATGGCAGAAGCATCGAAAATTTCAAAACCGGCCAACGATGGACAACACTAGGGATTCAACAATGACGAGATCATCTGGATCAACTGGAGACGAAATTCAGCCGCATCGAACACCCAAGAAGACGACCATGGAAATCTGGCAGTTTAGGGTGAGTAAACAAAAGTTATACCGAAATTTAAAAATGTGAGATCATTTTTGGGAACTGTTAATTTTTATGGAAAATTTATTCCAAACATTGCAGATAAACGTAAGCCACTTAATGCATTACTAAAGAAAAATGTGAAATTTATTTGGACAGAAGAATGTGAAAATGCTTTTGAATAATTAAAAAACTATTTAATTTCAGAACCAGTTTTAGTTAGACCGAACTATAATGACAAATTTGTTTTGACAACTGATGCTAGCGATTATGCTATCGGAGCAGTTCTTACTAATGAGAAATCAAATGATCACCCCATCGCTTACGCAAGTCGTGCGCTTATCGGGGCTGAAAGAAACTATTTTACTATTGAGAAAGAACTACTTGAAATTGTTTGGGCAGTAGACCACTTCAAACATTTTATTTATAACCAAGATTTTATCGTTTACACAGATCATAGACCGTTGGTAGCTCTATGGCATTTGAAGGAAACTTCACCAACGTTGACAAAGCTTCGTTTGAAAATCCAAGGCATTGGATGTGAAATTCGCTACAAGCAAGGAAAGGAAAATGTGGTTGCAGATTTTCTCTCACGTTTAAATAATGATGAAGATCATGCAGATGATAAACAAGCATCAAAATTAGTAGCAATTACAACTCGTCAACAAGCAAAACAAAATAGACAAAATATTTCAGATAATCAAAACACAACAAATACTTCAAACAGAAAGAATTTATCTAGAAACAACACTAATTGGAATAATAATATGAATGGACTTCAACAAATTGACATAAATTTAGATAATGACGATGATAGCAACGATAAAACATTTACCTACAAGGATTTCCAAGATACAGATATCGATTTTAACGTTTTAAAATTTTCTAAAAATATTATACCATTTGAACAAGCCGAAGCTACTTTTATGATATTAAACAGTGTTACGGTACACAAAGAATTGAGTAAATACATTGACCTTCCACATGGTATTAAGGATTACACCAATGAAAATATATTTGTATTCCCGCAAAAGAAAATTTGGGGTTTAATTTTGAATGGAACATATCGTTCAGCAGTTAAAAATGAAGAATTTTTCGATGGTTTATTTAAAAGTTTTAAAGATTATCCTGATTTTGCTAAAGATGCATCAGTTATACAAATTATTTCTCATAGAATATTTAAAACAGAGTTGGAACTAAACTTATTACGATTTTTTGCAATGAAACTTTCAAAGTCATTTACACTATATGCAACAGAAAATGAACGAATTTATGTAAAGCCAGAAGATAGAGATCAAGTGCTTAAAGATTTTCACGACGCACCGTTGGGTGGTCATGTCGGAGGTAAACGAATGATTAAAAGAATGAGTCCTCTATTTACATGGGAAAATATGCGAAGAGATGTTTTGAATTATGTAAAGCAATGTGATTCTTGTCAAAAGAATAAAATATGGCCAGCAAATAAGATGCCAATGAAAATTACGACAACATCGTATGAACCCTTTGATAAAATTTATATGGATGTGGTTATGTTACCAATTTCTAATAATGGAAACAATTGTGGTCTTGTGATACAAGATGATTTGACAAGATTTTTGATTGTAGCTCCCATGGAAAACCAAGAAAGTACTACTGTTGCTAGAACTTTTGTCGAAAACTTTGTTTGTAAATTTGGTGCTCCTAAAGAAGTTGTAACCGATCGAGGTACAAACTTTGTAAGCAAATTATTGCAACATACATGCAAAATATTACACATTAAAAAGATCGTTACAAGTGCATATCATCCTCAAGCTAATTTAGTTGAGAGATCAAATAGAGAGTTAAAAATTTATTTACGAAATTTTATTGGCAAAGATCCACAATGTTGGGATGAATTGATACCATATTTTATGTTTGAATACAATACTACAGAAAATTCATCAACTGGATATTCTCCCTATGAACTTTTGTATGGAAGAAAAGCTACTATACCAAGCACAATTTATAAAATCAATGATTCAGATTTAAATTATGACGACTATATTTGTTCAATGAAAGATATATTCAAGGAGGCTCATGAAACTGCTAGAAACAACTTAATATTGTCAAAAGAAAAGAGAAAGGAAATTTATGACAAAAAGACAAATGATTGGGTACCAATGTGGGGAGATAGAGTTTTGGTACAAATGGTACAAACAGGAATTGGTCAAAAGTTACAAAATAAGTGGCGAGGCCCTTATGATATCGTTAAATTCAACAGCGATCAAACGACCACTATTAAAAATGGAAACAAATTTGAAGATGTACATAATAATAGACTAAGAAAATATAATGATTAACATATCACTAAATGATAGTTCAGAATGTACCCGTATTAAAATACATTTAACATATTTTTAACAATATACAATTAACATAATTTAAAATTAAATGCTCCAATACAAGACAAATATTTTTGACAATTACAGTACCATTAAAATAAAGTAAAAAAAAAAATAAGCGAGTTATGCAATGAATGACATAGTATCATAAACGATCAATATCTAAAGACTGCAATGAATTAAAATATTTATTTTAACACACGGGATTATTTATGTACATTAAAAAAAATAATAATAATAATAAACTTATTGAACTGATATGATTGATGAATTAGAAAAAAAACGATTGTTATCAAGAGAACTAAATGAATCAAACAAATGTGTTATAAATACCGATTTTTTATATAGAAAAATAAACATGAAAAAAGAATATATGATTGATTTGATATGATAAATGAATGTTGAGTTAAACAAAATATGAATGATCATTTAAAAAAAAAAAAGAAATGCGCAAACAAGAATGTTATGAATTGTGATGAAAGATGTTTTACAAATGATAAAATTGATGGGATTTAAACAAGAAACAGATTAAGAAAAATACCAGTACTGAGTTTATACATAATTTTTTTTTTTGACACGTGAAGCGATTATGATCAAATATAAACATAATAATGAAGCAGTGATGAAACACGTTAAAACAATTAAGAAGCTGTTGGGTTGCAATTTTGGGAATATACTTAATTGAGCTAAAATGGGTTAACAGGGTATTAGAAAAACAATGACGCAATTTTTAACTACAAATAAAAACAAATCAAACGGACTGAACAATAATGAAATTTGAACGACAGGCAAATGAAGATGGTGTGATTATTAAATGTTTCAAAACAACATGTATGCAAGTAAGAATGTGTGTGAGAATAATTGGACAAGGGAGGTGCACCCCAGAATGAATGTTGAATGTAAACATGTGTTTTATAATTTACTTAACAAAATATTAAGAATATATTTTCAGAATGTCATACGCTTATACGAAGGATTTACAGGAAACCATTGGAAAACAATCAAGAAGACAACAATATCAGCAAGGACGCTTGCAAAGACGAATATGGACTACAGCTCAAGAAAGGGTAAAATTTGTGAGTACATCGTGGGGAATCTAAAAAGATCGGAAAGAACGGTATAAGTTCCGATCTAGGGATACATAAACTGATAAAGCAACGCCAAAGGGATTAAAAAGTAGACAATTGTACTCTATGGGGAGAGTTTTATGTCGAATAAAGCTTCAAACAGTTGTAATCCATGGGGGGATTCAATATGTTAAAAACATTTCAAAACATTTGCACTTTACGGGGATAGTCAAATGAAAATAAAAGGGAATGGATAAATAACGCTTCAAGGGAAAATCAAGGGATAAAATAATGCTTCAAGGGAAAAACACCTTTAAACTGATAAAATTCAGAGGAAAAAAATCAGATCGTTATCATTAGAATGATAATTGAACCAACTAATTATCTTGCAAATTCAGCATTTATTGCAAATTGCTAAAATAAACAAATTAATTTAATGGGTTTGACAAATTTGAAAACACAAAGTGATGTACAGATTTCATAAAAAGTTGGAATAACAGAAAGGATATTTTAACATACGCAGTTTTGCAATGATAAGATGATAGGATGTATAGATCAATGAAAAACTTTATAGAGTAATTATTTTTATTCAAGTATAAAAATAATAGTTGATTAGAACTGATTTTTTTTTTAGTATTAAAAATAATAGAACTGATTTCATATAAAAATATCAACAAGATTTATAAGATTGTAAGTAAATTTGAATCTCAATTTTGCACAGAAATTAAATGATAGATTCTTGAAAATTATAAAATATTGTTCATGCGAAGAAAACAAGTAAGAAATTTTTGTGGGAGAAACAAAACTAAAAACTGAAGTAAAATATGGCAGAGACGGGAGACGAAACACAAGGATGATCGACGCGTTCGTATGCTGAGAAGTTCTACGCGTTCGTATGCAGAAGTTTGTGATGGCAAGATGGTGAGTGGCAAAGTCATGCGGGAGGTTGAACAGGTAACGGTGTTGATGTTGTTGCAAAAAGGTCATACCAACGAGGATCGAGTCGGATTAAGACGCAATTCTAGTAACGAGACATTCACGTAAAACAAATTACCAACCGAAATGTGGAATCATGCGAAGTACAGATGATTGAAATGCGAAACATCAATTATGGAACAAAAAAAAAAGTTGAGATCATACTGCACGTCTGAAACTATGGAAAAGGAGAAGTTCAAGATAAACAAATGATAACATCATCCGATGTCATTAATTCACAAAAACCAAAGTTGCAAATTACACGAAAAGACAATTTTGGACAAACAACATTTCCTAAACATTTGAAAAAAGAATTACATCAACCGATGTCAATATTTTGAGATTGTCAAAGATACAAAGCAACTGGAAAAGTCAATTGAAAAAAAAAATACTGGATTTACAAACAATTCACAATACTCAGCAAGTGAGAAGTCAATGCACTCTCAAAATTGACCACAATCAACTCACAGTTGGGTTATGAAGCATAATTCATGATGGAAACGACAATTGCACTAATCGACGAAATTCAACACCTTAGCCTCGAAAACTGACCAATTGACCAAGTCACTGTGGAATGAATAGCCTCACGATAGAGACGATTTTGATGGAAGACGACGACGATAACAACCAGCCGATCAACACAGTTCTACAACAGATTTAGCTTACAGTGGGAAAAATGCAATGATTTTTTTTAGGAGAGATAATGAAAATTAATTTCAAATGCAAGTTTATTTAAATCAGTTTCAACGAAAATATTTTTACAAGAGAAGTTCAAAATAGTAGTTCAAGTAATTTAACAGGACAGAAGATCAAAAAAGTAATGCAAATAATTTTTACAGGAGAAAAATCAAAAGAACAATTATATTATAAAGCAATTTACAAGAAAGCACAAGAAGAACAAATTGTAAACCGCACGATCACTACACCCGACAATATTCTTTCCAGAGATGATCATTTCTTTCAGACGATCATCTAGCTGATAAGTGTGGGGGAGATTAACCAAACCATTTTTTTAAATCAATTTTTTATAGCCAGCCTTTAAAGTATCTTTTTATGAATTTTTGCAAAGTAATTTTTACACAATTTAAATTATTGACTTTGGGAATATTATTTCAACCTACAAATAACTTTCGATAGATGTTCTTAATGCTTTTCAAGAATATAAACATCTAGCTGGTAAGTGTGGGGGAATGCAGCGACCTCAAATTTAAATCATTAAATTTGTCCATTTATCGATCCTCACCACAGTTCTGACCATGCGCGCTTACGCAAGCATAAATAATTTTACCCGTCGACTCGCGTTGCGCGACAAATAATTAAGCTTATGTACAGGTGTGGATCATGAGTCATCCTCACCTGAAAAGCCCTTTATTAAATTTCGCCAATTGTTAGGCAATCAAAAAATGGTTAAGCTTTCAATTATGAATGTGCGATGTTATTACACAGGGGAAATTGAGGGTGTGGCTTAACCAAATTCATTGGCATGTTTGTTCAATGGAGAATTCGACCTTCTCATTATTGACCAACATTTTTGAGAATGTTTTAGGAACATAATTTTGATATTCCAATAACATAATTTAAAGTTTCACGACAATGGTTCGAACCCATGACTTCCGATTTTGAGGTGTACTCACTACACCATACGGAAAGTCATGAAGAATTGCAGAGGTCTGCATAATTTAATTCATGAGGTTCATCGATGCTTCTCATCGAAACGGACCACTTTTAGTAGAACAAAATTTAGTAGAGTTTTCGGAGACTGACTATAAAAACCCCAAAATTCTTGAGGAGGGCAATCAGTTCCAGTTAGTTCCAGTCAGTTCCAGCCAGTTCAAGCCCAGTCCAGTTCCAGATCCTGAAGAAGCTCCAGACCAGCCGGACCCGCCAGCAGCCACCAGTAGCAGAGGCCCCAGTCCAGCCGGACTTAGCGGTGGAGGCCGCAGTCCGCCGGGACTTAGCCGCCGTGAAGAGTCCGCCGGGACTTAGCCGCTGGGAAGAGTCCGCCGGGACTTAGCCGCCGTGGAGTCAACCAGGGACGTAGCAGAGTTCGGGTCTGGCATGGCTCGGCGCAGAGGTCTGGAGGGCAAGTCTGGCTTCAACATAGAGAACTGGCTCGACGAAGATCTTAATGCAAAGTGATGTGATCGTGCGCGTAAAAGTTAAGCGTGTTACCGAAAAAAATGTAATCTTTAAAAAGTGTAATAGACAAATAAGTGATGTTTACTGATCTGTTTTGATTCTGCAAGTAAATATCACAAAAATCCTGAAAGCCTAAACCGCTCGGGCCGTTCAATGTGAAAGCTTTTCTTGCGATCTTTCGATTGATCTATAGACCGGCTGTACATTTTTACGTTTTACATCAAGTTTTCAAAGAAAAACATTGACCCTTGAAATCCACAAATTCGGAACACTTTTTTCTTACGATGTAAACAAACTTTTTTTCTCTCCAGGAGTACATATTTTTTTATTAAATAATGACTTTGCACTCTGAAACCAATAAAACTCATGCTTAGTAGTGTTTTATGAATGGTCTGATAACTTTTTTGTAAAAATATCAGTAAAATTCAGGTGTTCCACAATTGTGGGAGACACAATAACATCCCACAATCATGGAACAGGCAATTTGGAGGCAGTGTTTTGGTGCTCTGTATAAAACAGTCTGGAAATGCAGTTTTTGTTTGAATAGTATTACTTTTACTAGTGAAATAGCAAGAGAGTGTCCAAATAAAGGCCCTAAAAATAGCAGGGTTGGCAGAAAAGTTGCATTTTGCATTCTATTGACAAATTATCACAAAAGTGTTCCGAATTTGTGGGTGTTCCGAATATGTGGGTGTTCCGAATATGTGGGATGACTGTACATACATTTTGGAAAAGCTTCAAATTTTTGCACAAACAGCGCATGCTTTCGAATGGCTTTTTGTTTGAAATTGAATTCTTTTAATTTGATAGTGGTATCTGTAAAATAGTCCAGAAAATACCTCTAAAAATGGCTTTGACCACATTTACTGGTCCAAAATTGTGAATCGAAAAATAGAATGCTCGTCTCCGAGTGGGTTTTACGAGCGGTTTTACAATTATGGAAGACACAAATTTTTAAGTGTGGATACAGAAATCCGCACAAGTATTTCAGAAAAAGAGCTCTCAAAAATTAGGCTTTGATTGCCGGGTTTCGGGCCAAAATTCAATCGAGAGAGCGCATCAAAACCTTCAAATTAGTAACACAGTTTTTTTTCTGGGGTGATTCCCCGGCGTGCACAATTTTTTAAAAATATTTCTGAGAAATGCGTTTTTTCAAAAGCAAACCTTAAACCTTTCTTTTGTAAGAAAGGCAAAAAAATAAAAATATTTTTGTTTTTCATATACAAAATCGTAAGTTTTAGACTAGGTTTTAGATTTTTGTATTTTTTCAAAAAGCAAAATTTAAAAATTGGGTTTCGTCATGTACACGGGACAGGCATGCAAATGAATTTAACTTGATTAAAAATCAATATTTCAAAAATTTTTTCAGCAGAAGAACTGTACAACGTTTATCTTTTTTGTGAGCCAATCATTTCATAAGAAATCAACGATTAACATAGTTAAACAATACGTGTGAGCATTGAGCCTGTGCTAAAAATCTGCAAATCTGGCATGCTTGACACGGGACACGGGTCTTGGTCCATCCCATCTTGAGATATCGTGGCACCCGTAAATCAAATCGGCTTTTAAAGAAAAACGAACAGAAAGTTTGACAGTTCGCTTTGCGCATGGCAAAATTTTGAGCTTAAATCGAGGCTTAAACCGTTTCTTACTCAGTTTAATCATGAAGTGTCTTCATAAAACTTTCAGGGGTGATTGAAAATCATCTTTTTAGTGGATTTTATAAATTTCTGTATTATGAAATATTGTGATTTTCTACATGAAAGTAACCCCTTAAATGTTTGTCCCGATTAAGTTGCTTATACAGACAAACAATCAGCCAAGGAAATTTCGGACAAATTGAAAACTGTGTGTTACAAACTCGATTGGAAACCGTTCTATGCAAAACGATGTCAGATTTTTCAACAATAAAATTTGTTAACAATACTGACAATAGAATTTTTAAAAAAGGGTATTCTTTTGAAAAATAATCCCAAGAATATGCATGTTTTGAAAATTCTATAATCAGAGAGATTTTGGCAGGTGCACAATGGACAGTTGAAACCTTAAAGAAAAATTGATAACAAGTAAATTTGTTGTAGTTAAGTACACAGAAAAAAAAATCATGGTAATATTACATCTGGGAAGGGGTACATCTTTTATGTCAGAAAAAAAGGTGTAATTTTACCTCTGGAAATATGTAATTTTACCACTTTTCTGGTGTAATGTCACTTTTTCAGTCTAAATTGAGGTAAAATTACATCATAAAAGAGGTAATATTCAACCTTCCAAAATTAAAGCTTCCAAATTTACATTATTTTTTTCTGTGTAGTACAATGCAAATGTTTCCTCTAAATGCACATTTTAGACTCGATTATCCGAAGGCCTCGGAAAAATTATACATCGGATAATCGAAACTTCGGATAATCGAATCACGAAAAAAAAATTCATTATCTTATTTTTGATTGTCGAGCTTAAGTATGACCCCTAAACTACGCTGAAGTGATTTAAAAATTTCAAAACCAAGATGATGGCCAATATGGCGGTAACGAAATATTGGAAAAAATGCATTTATTTATTTATTAGGCAATCAACTATTCAAATTTGACTAAAATGAGGTGTTGTTTAAAACAATAAAAAAATATTTTGTTCGTGATTTGATTATCCGAAGTCCCATACAAACCTTCGGATAATCGGGTCTGAACTGTATGGCTTTCCTCACACTCCATTATCCATGCTTAAGTTTTATGTAACTTTACGATCAGTGGTCCCAATTTTAATATGAGGATGCTAAAAAACTGATAAATAAACGTTTTAAAATGTATTCGAATGTATAAAATGTATTGGCCTAAATGGTCCTGAATTCTAATCTAATCTAATCTAATCTAATCAGACCCTAGCGCAGCCAATCTTTCGAAGGGATCCTGGAGAGTGCCTTAGGTTAGATGACGCCTAGCACTCTTCTTGTCATTTATTAACATTTGTAGTGCGCCATTGCATTAGAATGCATTGAAACATCACAAGCGTTAAAGCGGCCAGGCCTACTGCGTAAAGCCGTATCGCAGAGATGACTCGTAATTGGGTTGAGTTTGAGCACTGAGTGTTCGAACAACAACACAATTCTGAATCGACAGGGGAGGAAGAAGCGTGGGGACACACCACCATACGCTCCGAGATTTGGTTGTATTCGTTGGGAGCACCATGCTAAGAAGGTCTCGTACTCCGGGACCCTCTGGGATGAGACATTGTATTTCCACGAATGCCCTGGACACTATTTGCCGTGGTTATAGCGCCACAACTCGCTCTCTGTAACAGTATTCCTAATTCCAGTCCACGCTCTCCAAGTCAACATGGCCTAGTGGTTAGCATTTTTGCTTACCAATCCAAAGGACGGGGGATCGAACCCCGCCTCGAGCGACTTTGATTTTTCGTTCATATTCACCATTTCTAAATTCTGTGTTCTAAACTTTCTCGTTGGGAGCAGATGGGCATCGAACCCAGAACCATTCGCTTACAAAGCGAATACCGTAACCAGACAGCCACGGCCGCTCCCTATATTGGCCTAAATGGTCCTGAATTCAAGAAAAATCCAGGGGAGCTCCGAGGCAAGGTAACATCATGCTAGAAAGAATTTAAATTAAAGTATATCACCAAAGCATGCGATTTGATGTGTTGTATTATTAAATTTTTTCAAGATTTCAAAGTAACTATCCGCAAGTGCCGACGGCACGTCAGAATCGATACTGATTTATCTGGTATTTTAGTTGATTTCAATTCACTTTGAGCATAAAGACTTTGTTTTTTTTAAATGATTCTCAAAATCGTATCCAGGTTTTTAAGCGAAGATGGCGTTGGAATGGTGAACGTCCGAAATGTCAAAATCGCACAGTAGCACCAACATTAGAAAAAAATGTGGCTGTCATGCCATGGCACCCTTTTTTGCGTGATTTTGACATTTCGGGCGTTTACCTTTCGAACGCCATTTTCGCTTAAAAACCTGGATACATTATCAAAACATGGTGCCATTTTCATGAAGATCGTTATAATCTGCTGAAGCCACTAATGCATATCACCGTATTGTAATCTGGAGCATATAAATGGAAATTTAATCTAAAAAAATTAAACTCTACTCACAGAATCCATGCTGCTGCTGCTGTTGATCAATCATGTCGTTCGAATCGACAATTATTTTCCGTCGAGCTTTTATTCAAGTTTGGTCCTCTCTTCAAATTGATCAAACTCCGACAAAATTTATTATCAAGCATTCATCGTTTCACGTCTTAACTCAAATCGCGACCACCACTCACGTATGGCCTTCCGCTAATCCGTATCAGGCCTTGAACTCACACTTCACCACACTTGCCACGGGGGGTCCGTCCACACGTCTACGGATGACGATCTGCGACGCGCGTTACGGTTTCCGGACAGATAACACCAATAAATCTCCAAATGGGGACCGAAGATGGCTCCACATTAGCAAGGCCATTCAACAAAACGACGGAACGAGTCAACGGACGACGACCAGACGGCGACGGCTACCGAGATACCATTTCCGCCAGCGAGGACACACTCCGTCCTGGACCACCGATGAAAGATGACAGATTTTGGCACGGCACGGGAAGAGCTGGGCGTAGTTTTTTTTTCCCGCTACTTCTTCTTCATCGTTTGACTTTACTCTCCAGCCATGAATACTGGAGCGTTCCAAGAAAGGCCAAGTCCTTAACTAACGTTGTCCAGAGTGAAAGAAGGGGAAATTCAGCAAAATTTGACCCCCCTCAAGCTCCACGGAAGGGAAACTGAAGGACCGACAGGGGAGAGCGACAGCAGATGCTGCACAGAAGAACAAGAGACGAACACCACATGGTTTTGGCCACGCGTTGCGCATGCATTCTTCCCGTATCATATCGCAGGAGACCAGTTTCAATCGCCAAAGCGAAAAGCGTGAAAAAAGGGTGCTCGAATTTATCACGTTTTATTCGAGCAGTTTTGATTGGTTGTTGTACGTAAAATTTTACCACTCCTACGTAAAATTTTACCAAAGGAGGGGAAAATCATCGCAGCATGCGATGTTTTTGTTTGAGAGAATGAGAGAGCTATGAGCAGAAACTTGAAGCGGAGAAGAGTGCACTCAAAGAAGAGAAGCATGACAAAAACTGTAATATATATATATTGTTTAAAAAACTTACTTAATCCATGGTGGCCATTTATGTGGTTGTTGCCTTCCCACTCTTTACCAATAAGGTGTCATACAAAAAATCATGAAAAAATGCACATCTGGCATCAAACATGATTTTTGGTAACTTGAGACAAAGATGGCAGATCTTCAATTTTTTAAACTTGTTTGCAAAAGCCTTCCTTTTGATAACCTATCCAACGATAGGTCGGATGACTGATTCGGACATTGTTTTCATTCAGATAAGTGAGATCCGACACTGAAAAAGTACATAAATATTACTTAAGTGGTCATAACTTGAGACAGGGTTGCCAGATCTTCAATGTTCTGAACTCATTGGAAAGATCTTCCGATAACCTAATCAACATTATTTAGATATAAATAAGTGAGATCCGGCTTAACAAAAGTACATAAATATCACTTATCTGGTAGTAACTTGAGACAGGGTTGCAAGATCTTCAATGTTTTTTGTTTTTTTTGATTACCTAACCAACGATGGGTCGATTTAAAAAAAAATGTTTCAATAGTAAATTCATCGATAAAATAGCGACAATCGAGAAACAAACTGGCGTCATGCTTGCACCGATTGAGAATCAGGAAATGGGAGTCAGAGCTAGAGAGCCTGGAGCTTATGAGAGAACGGCCATTTCAAAGCAAAAGAGCAATTCTCTGAGATTTCGGTCATTCGATTTTTTTTGTATTTTTTAATCCGGCTGAAACTTTTTTGGTGCCTTCGGTATGCCCAAAGAAGCCATTTTGCATCATTAGTTTGTCCATATAATTTTCCATACAAATTTGGCAGCTGTCCATACAAAAATGATATGTGAAAATTCAAAAATCTGTATCTTTTGAAGGAATTTTTTGATCGATTTGGTGTCTTCGGCAAAGTTGTAGGTATGAATATGGACTACACTGAAAAAAATTGATACACGATAAAAAAAAATTTGGTGATTTTTAATTTAACTTTTTGTCACTAAAACTTGATTTGCAAAAAAACACTATTTTTAATTTTTTTCATTTTTTGATATGTTTTAGAGGACATAAAATGCCAACTTTTCAGAAATTTCCAGAATGGGCAAAAAATCTTTGACCGAGTTATGATTTTTTGAATCAATACAGATTTTTTCAAAAAATCGAAATATTGGTCGCAAAAATTTTTCAACTTCATTTTCCGATGTAAAATCGAATTTGCAATCAAAAAGTACTTTAGTGAATTTTTGAAAAAGTGCACCATTTTCAAGTTATAACCTTTTTTAGGTAACTTTTTTGAAAATAGTCGCAGTTTTTCATTTTTTAAAAATAGTGCCCATGTTTGCCCACTATTGAAAAAAATATTTTTGAAAAGCTGAGAAAATTCTCTATATTTTGCTTCTTCGGACTTTGTTGATACGACCCTTAGTTGCTGAGATATTGCCATGCAAAGGTTAAAAAACATGAAAATTGATGTTTTCTAAGTCTCACCCAAACAACCCACTATTTTCTAATGTCGATATCTCAGCAACTATAGGTCCGATTCACAATGTTAATATATGAAACATTTGTAAAATTTTCCGATCTTTTCGAAAAAAATATTTTCAAAAATTCAAAATCAAGACTAACATTTCAAACAGGCCAAACATTCAATATTACGCCCATTTGAAATGTTAGTCTTGATTTAAAATTTTTGAAAGTATTTTTTTCGAAAAGATCGGAAAATTTCACGAATGTTTCATGTTTCAACATTGTAAATCGGACCTATAGTTGCTGAGATATCGACATTAGAAAATGGTGGGTTGTTTGGGTGAGACTTAGAAAACATCAATTTTCCTGTTTTTTAACATTTGCATGGCAATATCTCAGCAACTAAGGGTCGTATCAACAAAGTCCGAAAAAGCAAAATATAGAGAATTTTCTCAACTTTCCAAAAATATTTTTTCCAAAAGTGGGCAAACATGGGCACTATTTTTAAAAAATGAAAAACTGCGACTATTTTCAAAAAAGTTACTTAAAAATGGCTATAACTTAAAAACGGTACACTTTATCAAAATTTCACTAAAGTACTTTTTGATTGCAAATTCGATTTTACATCGAAAAATGAAGTTGAAAAATTTTTGCGACCAATATTTCGATTTTTTTTAAAAATCTGTATTGATTCAAAAAATCATAACTCGGTCAAAGATTTTTTGCCCATTCTGGAAATTTCTGAAAAGTTGGCATTTTATGTCCTCTAAAACATATCAAAAAATTAAAAAAATTAAAAATAGTGTTTTTTTGCAAATCAAGTTTTAGTGACAAAAAGTTAAATTAAAAATCACCAAATTTTTTTTTACCGTGTATCAATTTTTTTCAGTGTAGTCCATATCCATACCTACAACTTTGCCGAAGACACCAAATCGATCAAAAAATTCCTTCAAAAGATACAGATTTTTGAATTTTCACATATCATTTTTGTATGGACAGCTGCCAAATTTGTATGGAAAATTATATGGACAAACTAATGATGCAAAATGGCTTCTTTGGGCATACCGAAGGCACCAAAAAAGTTTCAGCCGGATTAAAAAATACAAAAATTGAAATTAAAGAAAAAAGACCGATTCCGTAGAGAACTGCTCAAAAGTACCAATCGAAGCACGAGAACTGTCAAACGGAGGTACCAATCGAGCAGAAGAAATTTCAGTTGGTGTTCAATCGATGGGAAGTATTGTAATTTGGGTGATTTATATTTTATTGGAAAAAGTGCAAAACAAAAATTTAAAACAAAACAATTTATATTTTCTTTTGCAATTTGAGTTTTGATTTGATTCGTAAATTATGTCGTTGCGCTCAAAAATAGTCAGTTTCCGTTTTTTTTTTTTTTTGCAAGCGCAGCATCTCATTTTAGATTTACACCACTTATAAACTATGTTTGAACTCAGTTTGTTTTGTTCAACTGACTGATCAAAAGAGATTCTGAAAAGAGTCACGCAGGTGAGCAACTCTCTATGAAATCGGCGATTTTGACTATTTTTATTTTTTGTATTTTTTAATTGTGCTCAAACTTTGTGAAGGCTTTCCTATGACCAAATAAGCTATTTTGTGTCATTGGTTCATCCATACAAGTCTCCATACAATTTTGGCTACGCAACTTTTGAGCCATAGAGAAACATGGTCAAAAAATCTGCCGCCGAGTTATGAATTTTTGAAAAATAGTGATTTTTGGAAAAAATCGAATTTTCATGCAAAAACAAATTTAACGTTATTTTTTAATGCAAAATTGAATTTGCAATCGAAAACTACTTTACAGATTTTTTGATAAAGTGCTCCGTTTTCAAGATATAACCACCGAAAGTTTGATTTTAGCGAAATATTTGCAGTTTTTCGATTTTTAAAAATAGTGACCATGAGTGACCATTTCTGAAAATATTTTTTTTTGAAAAGTTCAGAAAATTTGCTATAAAATTGTCTAAGAGACATTGAAGATTAGACCTCGGGTTGCTGAGATACAGCCGCTTTAAGAAAAAGAAACACGAAAATTAAAGTTTTCTAAGTCTCACCCAAACAACTCACCATTTTCTGATATCTCAGCAACCAATGGTCCGATTTTCAATGTTAAAATATGAAACATTCGTGAAATTCCGACCCGATCTTTTCGAAAAAAAATATTTTGAATTTTTTTTTACCATTTTTCTCTATGGCTCAAAAGTTGCGGATTTTTGTTCCCTAAAACATATCAAAAAATCTCGAAAATCAAAACATACGTATTTTGGGAATTGGGTTTTAGTAAAAAAAAAGTTGATTAAAAAATCTTCAAATTTTCTTCCGTGTACCTATATTTTTCTCAATAGTCCTCAACAATACCTACAACTTTGCCGAAGACACCAAATTGATCAGAAAAGTTACAGCTGTTTGAATATTTACATACCATTTTTGTATGGACAGTAGCCAAAATTGTATGGAGACTAGTATGGGTGAACTAATGACACAAAATAGCTTATTTGGTCATAGGGAAAGCCCCCACAAAGTTTGAGCCAAATAAAAAAATACAAATAAAATCCATTTCCGGTTTTGGTAGAAAACTGCTCAGGTGCTTTGCAGTTTCAGTATTTTAAGATATCCGTTCTCTAATAAGCTCCAGGCTCTCTAATTTAGAAAGTGTGGGAACACCGCGAAATTGGAGACATGCATGGACCGAGCTTGTTGGTGCAGAATCGTGCAGCAGGCCAAGCTAATGGTGCAGCGCCAATAAAAGCGCAAAAAATGCTAGAAAAAAAATTGTTGAAACTTGCCAAAACAAAGCACTTCTTCCTTTTTTGTATTAAGCAAAAGTGTTACTTACATACGAACAGTAAATTTTTATTGGTATTTTTCACGTTTTCAGGAGGACATTTTGAATTATTTTGGTTCCACGAAGAATTTTACTTCTATGTTATGTTTATCTACATTCAGTTTTAGTATTTTATATGAGTTTATATCATGTTTAAATTTTGTTTTTATTCGTAGTTTCTAAAACAGTTTTAGGGGTCATCTATAAACCACGTGTAAGAATTGACACAGAACGTGTAGCGGGAAAGCTGGTTACAAGTTCTACGATTGTATTTGACATAATTTATTCAAATTCATTTCATTCATTTTCAAATTAACATAAAAAACTCAAGCTAGGACGTGACAACTGTCAAAGTTCAATTCCCCTTATAGGTTAGGCTCCGAGATTTTTCCCAATTAGGTTCTACAGCGTGACGTCACGAGCGCACACGCACACAAATTTTTACTGAGATACACGTGCATAAAATGTAAACAGTGCAGCCAAGCTGTCAAATTTCTAACCACAAAACCGAGTCGGCGTAAAACCTAATAGATCACAAACGTTAAGCCGGCCAGGCCTACTGCGTTAAGTTTAATGCAGAGATGTTACGTCGAATGCTCACACAACAACACAATTCGGAAGCGACAAATGAAGACGTATGGATAGATGGTGATATTCATTACTTATAAACTGACATCGTTTAAGAAGGAAAGTGGAATTTATTCACAGTTCAATCAGCGTAATAAATAATAACGTGTTTCTCATAAATAAAATCATATCATTCTTAAAAATACCTACGATAAAACAATCCTGGAAATGTGACTATCGTTTCGAATCGAACATATCTCAGAATCAAAACTATAAAAATAACGGATGGAATGAAAGACGAGAGCCAAACAATGGGTATTTTTTACAGAAAGCTCTATGGTTTCAACCTCACTCGAACGTTTCGAGTGTGTTTCTATTTCAGTTTTTTTGTTCATTATTCATAAGGCCATCTCTGGTATATTCCGGTCCATGGAAAGAGATTGTGTGTAAAAAGGTGTGAGATAACTACAATTGCTTTAGTTGGCGCGATTTTTTGCAAAATTTCAGAGGCGATTTATGTGGTTACTTTTTTACAGTTTGTTAGAGGTTTTCCCTGGTTGTGTGATGGCTCACTAGGTTTTTTGTATGTTTTAAGTTCTGCTACGTTTCGATTTTTTGCATCTACTCATCGCGAGAGGTAGCGAAAGATCCCATGTTAACAGAGGTTTTACGTGTATTTTTTTTTTCTTTATTTGGTTTCTGTCGTTTTACTCAATTATAGATTTTAAACACTGACGCCTAGTGTGACTGACTGGTTGCTAAACTATTTTTCTAACGTTGAGAATGTTCCGTTCATATTGGTTGTCTTTGAGGTTTTTCATGTCGAAGCAGAATGGTTATGAGATGTATTTTTGTTAATGTATTGTTATTTTCTGAGTTTCAGTTGTTGTTTTTTTTTTTTTTGATCAACTGTTTTATATTGGAATTTACTTTGAGACTGCATCCAGACAGCAAATTTTGTTAAAATTTAAAAAAATATGATTAAAAGAATTTGTAATGAGCAGTCCAAAACTTCTTTTCGAGTGTTTATATTTGCGGGATTGCATCTACCAGTTTACATAATTTAGGGAACCTAAATGTTTGCTGTTACATGGCTATAAAGGTAGCTCGGCTTGACGAATGTTTCAGAAAAAAAACTTTCTTTGGATTCATTTCGGATTTAAACAACCTAATTTTTCTGCTGATTTCTAAAAAAATCATCGTGTTCACGACTGATATAAAACATAGTTATAGCATTTTATATCAGTTTTTACTTACACAAAATATTAAGAAAGTTGAAGAGAACTTTTTGCCATTCCGTCGTGAAACTACTTACTTTTCCTGTCATTGTTGAACGACGAAACAGCCTACTTTTCTGTACCAAAAATAACAGAATCGAATAGTAACCCATTTCAAAACAAATGCTGAAAAGTTCTACTTTTCAGCACTGAAATGGATGCTGAAAAGTGGAACTTTTCAGCACTTGTTAGGAAAAGTTATACTTTTCAACATTTTTTTGATTTGAGCGATTCATTGACTCAATGCATGGACATTCATTCATTTGTCCTATAATTCTGTCCAAAGGGTGTTTTTCGGAATTGCAAAAAACGTTGTATGGAACTCGTTGCAAAACTTGATTTTTCATCACTCGTCGTATTTATCTAACTCGGTAAACCTCGTTGGATAAGTGTACGACTCGTGCTGAAAAAATCCTCTTTTTGCAACTTGTTGCATAAACTACTATTTTGGTTTAGACAATAACATGTTTCTGACAAATCGAGCCACCTTAACAGTCATGCAGGCTGCTTTACTTATAAGTAACGAAGAGTCGCCATACTAAATCGATATGTGACGATCGTAATAACATGTCTAACTCTAAACTAGTACATACGTTCTTAAGCTTAGGTATTGATAATTTGACTATCATGTTGACTAGAAACAGTTCTGGTGATCAAACCTTCAAGGCTGCTGTAGTATTTCTACGTTATCCAAAGCGCATAACGGCGCTACATCCTGATGAAAACAGTTTAACCCTAACAGCTATCTACAGGGGACGTTCATATATCTTCTACACAGTTTTCAATTCCGCACTTCTATTCTAAAAAAACATGTTAAAAATGTCATTTTCGCCAAAAGGGAATCTTTTTTAGTTTTGATATCTTAACTTCCAATGTCTCACGTTCATTGGCAATCTTTGTCTTTTCACCACTTTTATCATTTTAAATTTCAAATATTTAGAATACAGCCTATAGATGACTAGAAAACGTTACCTGTGTGCTAATTACCTTATCACGTTACGAAGTTTGCCCTTTATCATTGAATATTGCAGACGGCCGAGGAACTCGAGCCGGAACTGTCCAGCCGCCGTTTCATTCCCTCCAGGTAGACGTCCCGATTGAAGAGACCCGCTGCCAGTGGAACGCTGTAAATAGTATAGCACAAGCTCAGTTAGGTTATTTGTAATGACAGACTCAGTTATCCGAAGACCTAAAAACAAAACATTTTGTTCTGATAATAACATCACCATGATAATAATATTACTAAGGCTACCAACTGTACGGATTTTTTCCTTACCATACGGATTTTCGACAATCTTCGCGGATTTTTAACAGGCCGGAATTTTTGTAGGGATTTTTTCGCATAATAAGGATTTGTACGGAATTTTAACAACTTTTTGTTAACTAGACATTTTTATTTTTATTTAACTGTGAGTTTGATTTAAAAAGGCAGTTTTCCGGGTTTTCCTCAATTCAAACTTGATTATCAATAAGGCTAGAGTTTTGTTTAAGGTCCTATAAACTATTGTCTTTCATATGTTGATAGGACCTTTTAAAAAAATCTCGAATTGTTCATTTAGAAATTTATTCATTAAAAGATCCAAAGGCCATGTAAAACTTGTGAAAACCTGTGAACATTTGAATAAACAAATCAAGAGTTTTTTTAAAAGGTCCTATAAACTGTTGTGTTTCACATGTTATAGGACCTTTTCAATATATTTTTTTTAAATGTGTTCGTGAAAACACTGAGAACGTTAATATTCGTTAAAGCAAACTTGACATTTCGTAAACTTTTAACAAAAAACTTAAGAACATAATGTTTTGATTCAAATCACGGTTTATTTTATGAATACTTTTAAACGTGCAAGTCATACGCACTTTGATAGCATTTTTTGATTTTTTTTAGCTGTAAAAACGACACAGTTTTATATTTTTAATTCTCAAATTTATTCAATTTCATTTATATAAATAATTCCTTGACAGTTTTGGTTATACCATGCTGTCATATCGGCAAAGTGTACGGATTTTTGCTCAGCAGCCTTAAATATTACCAAACCAACAAAAATAGAAAAAAAAAAGTGAAGTTTGTTTGGAGAATAAGGGAAGTTAACTCTTCGTACATATTGCATACAATTTCTGCGTTGCATAGCGACAAAGCGGATGTACCGCATCAGTGAGTATGGTAGACTACTTTGCTGTTGTGTTGGGATGTGCTGGGTCATCCCAGAAAACTCGAATCGAACCCGCGCCCCATAGCAACTTAGGGATCGGCAGCCGAAGCCGCTAACCACCGCGCCACGAGGCCCTTCAAATCAAATGATGGATATTAAATAGAAGAATCAGAGAAGAAGTAAATATCGGTAGAGCAAAATAAAAATAGGAGATAGGTGGTAGCTGAGAACGAAGAGAAGAGAAAACCCGTTCTGCAACGTTCAGGTACATCCACAGCAGTTGACTCAACATACTGCGAATCAAAACAATACCGTCTACTATCACAAATTACTTTCCTTTCTCACATTGTCGCGCCCCTTTCTTTTAGCCGTTTCGATTCTGACCCGCGGTGGTCAAAGGTTTACGAGCCGTTTCCACAGGCCACCAGCTAGGTCATCATGAAAACCAAGCCAACGAGGAGGTAAGAAAATATGACACTTGCAAGGAACCAGAGCTGTACTGTTCTGATCAAGATAATTCGGATGATCTAACAGAACTACGGATGTAGTTAGTTGCGCTCCTTCCAGGATGTTCTTTACCTGGACGTCAACCGAAGAGCACGCAACAAGGTCAGTACCATTGCATGCTCTTAGGTATCAATCCTTGGCCTTCCTTTGGTTCTATGATAAAAATATTTGCCTTGCTTCGCTAGGATACGGTGACTTTAGCGGATCGCAGACTGAATTTCGCAATTTGATGTGATGACTATCTAAGCCAAAGTTGCTTAGGAATTGATAATTGAGAATAGATCCAATTCCACCTGTACTAGATTCTCAGCGGCCGCTCTCATCTCCGCCGCACATCAGGGACAAGTAAAAGCATTTGGAAGACGGTAATTGGGTCCTAACATTAAGCTTAAATTTGTGATATTATTGTTCTGAGTACAATGACCCTTTGTTTGTACGACCGCAAAAAGTTTAAAATTGATATTAAAATCAATTTAAAAAAAAAAATACTTCGCGACCCTTCTTGACAGAAAAGGTTCTACTTGACAGCTCGTTCTCAGCGGACCATAGTTGATCAATGGAAAAAGTGTTGTCTTATCAATATTTTTTTTTTTTGCATTAACGTGAAGACTTCCATCATTTTCATGATTTTTCGTTCAAAGATATAAATTTTGGGTCGCTTTCAATATTTTGACAAAATTCCTTCAACAAGTTGTTTAGAATAGTGCCCTACACATGCTGATTCCTTTTGGTAACGATTCTCCCATTCCCTGTAAAGTTATGGAAATCGTAATTAATCAATGATTACCAACTAAGACGTCAATGACTGTGCCACAAAATTATATAAATTTTGAAGCACAATTGATTTAGATCAAAAATTCCTTCAGTGGCTTCAAGAAGGCAACAACCGGCACATGCTGATTCCTTTTGGTGCTGAAATTCCTTTAATTGAATTAAATTCAGAGAATTTTAGAGTGATGATCAATTTTCTTCGATAATGATCAACGGCTTCACCTTAAAATAAAAAAGTGATCAGAAATGGGTTTTAACCGTGTTTTTACCGTTGTACATAAAAATTTACATAGAGCTTTACTGCCGCTCGAAGCTAGTCCGTCCAATATGTAATTTCGTCAATTTTGAGGTAATGATGCAGTTTGGTTCAAAATCATGTGAATTATCAGAAAAACCAATAAAATTTAGTAATTTGTTCTGGAAAACCGTAGAAAATCCACTCTTGTGTGACAGAAGTGTGGTTGCCGCGCGCTCGCGGCTTTGTTTAGGGTATTTTAACCATTAGTGGACCCCCTAGTAGAGCCGAAACACATTTTTTACAATTTTTTAATATTTTAAGCACTTTTTCATAACCCTCTGTACAAAACAATGAAATCTGAAGTCTTTTGAACAATTTTTACTATTTGTTTCATCAGTTATTCGTTTTTGAGCAGAAAAATAGCCATTTGAAAAAAAAGTTTTTTTTGCCTGTTATGGACCCCCTTTTCCTATAGTGGACCCGGGCCCATAATCCGATTGTGGACCCGGGTCCACTATAGGCAAACTGTTATTTTTATACCAAATTCACTAGCGTGCACAGGGTGGGGCAACATGGGGCAACTGCCCCACCATACTCAGAAATGTGTTCTAAATTTGGTCAGGGGGTGTCCACAAATGACGTATTTTTCAAAATTTTCATATTATTGCCCCACCTTCCTCAAAGAGCTGGGCACGCTAGTGACCAAATTTAAACGATTTTGGATGTTTTGATGCATGGTGTAGGTCTAATGATAGATATAACGAATAAAAGATGGATTTTGCTCACTTTTCATCATAAGAAAATATGTTGTTGACAAATTTGGCTTTAAACAACGGAAAAATCTAACAGACATTTAAACACATTTATTTCCGTAAAAGATCAGAGAAAACTTTTCAAAAACTACTGTAAAAATAAAAATAAATTTAAAAAAGTTTTTTTGATTCAAATTTTTCCATATTTATTACATAAATGGTGGACCGAAACTAAACAATTACAGTTGCTGATAAAACCACGCACGTTTATTTTAAAAAAAATGTTTTGTTATTGATTTATTATTATAAAATATCATTTCAAACTACATTTATGATGCTTCAGTTAAGTACAATTAACTATAGTTTCGATAAATTTTAAATTCTTACGGCTTCAGAATTGTTGGTACTTTTAACATGAAAACAGCTATATTTATACTCATAATTGAAAAAAAATATGCGTTTAGGTTGATTACAACAAGCATTTATGTTTAAGACAAACTTTTGCTTAAATACAACGTTTTCTTCATTTTTGAAGGTTAAATTTACAGGGGTCCACTTTTGGAAAAGTTTGGATTTTCGTTGTCCTATATTGGACCCCCCTAATTTTTGATCGAAAATGAGCAGTTCTTCGCTTTATTTTAGTAAAGTTCCTTAAACTTACAATATTTCGACTTACTGAAGTTAAATGATCAGTCAAAAATGATTGGATAGTTAATTCAATAATAAAATATAAATGCTGTTTTGTTGTGAAAATGCTAGTGGCCATGGCTGATTTCAGATGTCGAACTCAAAACACTTATTTTGGTGAAAAGGACGATTCAATGTCAGTCAACATTGTTTTAAATGATGCTGAACATGCCAAATAAAAGATTTGTAGACAACAACACGCTTGAAATTGTGATTTTATTGAATTTTTCATCAAAAACGCTTCAGAGGGTCCACTATAGGAAAGGGGTCCACTAATGGTTAACGTACCCTACGTTTGGAGTTGTCGTGTTTTGCGGGTCAAAAGTACCGATAGTGGCCGTCGTGGTTCTTTCGGTGGACGCTAGCGGAAAACAACAACAATGTCAGCCCAGCAGGAGGAGGGGACGTCCCGGCGGTTCCAGCACCCGGCCAGTCGGCAAGTAAACAAAAGCAACCACCTTTGATGGTGAAGTACACCACGGACTGTTATAAGATCATAGCGATAGTGGAAAGTTGTAAATTTGATTTCGACCCGATTTACAAACTAACCCGATTTGGAACCAAGGTGACCTGCTTCTCTGTCAAAGATTTTGACAAGTTGCAGGAGCTCCTCAAGAAGAAGAATGTGGAATTCTACGACCAAAGAAGCGAACGATCTCACCCATCGTTGTTCGTGGTCTACCTGATCAACTGAAACCGGATGAGGTCAAGTACCTGCTGAAGAGGGATCTCAAGCTGGACGCGCTGGAGGTGCATGTCATCAAGCGGAAGGAAAAGTCCACCGTGGACGAAACTCCGTAGATTGTGGTCTTCCCCAAGGGATACACCAATCTGAAAAAGCTCTGTGCAATGAAGGTTGTGGCAAGCACTATCATCCGGTGGGAGGCCTACTGGAACAAGCGACCGAACGTTATCCAGTGCAGGAACTGCTTGCAGCTGGGTCATGGAACCAGGAACTGTCACCTCAAGGGGAGGTGCAACAACGAGTGCAAAGTCAAAGAAGCAGAGTCGAAGCGGTGTGCAGCTCACGAAGCCACAGACCGCAGCTGCCCCAAAGATGCGGACTTCATCCAGAGCGGCCAGCAGGCGTCGAAATCGAAACCGCCGACAAGGAAGACGGAGAAGCAGAGTCCAGCAGTTTCGGCGTTCACGCCGGACGAGTTCCCTCCGCTGCCGAGCGCAGCTCCGGACGGAAATTCGAAGGATCGCCCTCGCCCCGTAGGAAGAAGCCAAGGAAGCAGTGGCTCCCGAGACGGTGGAGCCACGAAGGAGGAAGCCGGGGAGGTGCTCTACAGTTCGGCTGAGCTGTGGGGCATTTTCTCCGAGTACATCGCCAGGTTCAAGACCTGCAAGACCCGCTTGGACCAAGTAACCCTCGTCAGTTACATGATCTCGAAGTACGGAGTATAAGGAGTTATTTTTGTTATTATTATTATTTTAAAATGATCTTCGGTCCCAACCTGGTCGCAGCAAAGCTCCACATGCTTAATGGGATAAGGGAAAATATCCACGGTATCCTCAAATGAGTTTCGCTTGGAGTTGGCTTGATATTTTTAAGTGGTGAGGTTTTATTCTCATTGCAATCAATTGGATACTGCTGTTGAGACATTTCCCGTTTATTTCAATTCGATAAAATTATTGTGGAAAATGTGGCTTGATTTAGAAAAAAATACTTTGCAAAAAGTGTAATTATGTATCGAATCTGAACACAACGGCAAAAATTAAGACAGTTTACTCACGTATCAACCCCGGGCCGAATGATGCTCCGAAACAACGCCCACACCGGTTTGTGGTCCGACGTGATGATACTTTGGACCGAATCGTACGCCAAGCACGTGACCGGCACCGGCGGATGATGATGACCTTTTCCCGCGATACTACTCGTGCGCCGATGAACTGCAAATGTTGAGATTTCGATTCGGTTATGGATTTTACAGAAAGAAGTAAGCGCACTTACCCGCCGTGGCTGCCATCGGTTTAAACTTGTACAAGATGCGGTCGGTGTACGCCGGAGCTCGCTGCTTGCTGGACGTGTCGAACCGTTGCGTGCCGGGATCGTACTGTGTTTTGGGAAGGATTGCTATTAATGTTTATGGTTAGACATTGAATTCAGTACGAACCTTGTACGTGGGCGGGAAGGTGATCTTGGCCTCGTTGAACCCCTTGAAAGCGGCACCATCGGCCAGCACCGACGTCAACTGGTCCGTGTGCATGAGACCGTGGGGGAGATGTTCCGGCAGTGGAAACTGCGTCGTTTCTATCCACTGCATTAGCTTTTCGCGCGGTTCGCTCAGTCGGAAGTTCAGATCGCCGCACCAGAAGACGCTGTCAAAGTTCTGCGTGACGTCTTTGTTGCGGTGCTTCACGGTCAGGTTTCGGGGAAGATCTAGCGAGTGGATAATCTTTTTCACATCGGAGACTCGTTCTTTCACCTTTTGCTGGTGCGCTGTAAGGTGGGATGTGACGAACAGGAAGGAACTTCCAAACAGACAGAAGGAGATCGCAATGGCGCCCTTTGTGCGGAACGCAGTCCCGGGTCGAACGGACAGGTTGGCGTCCTCCGGTTCGGAACAGAACCAGATCAAATCGCGCCGAATGAATACGGCCAAGTGCAGCGTTCCGAGACTGGTTGAGTGGAGCAAAATGTGCGTTGGACCGAGCGTTTCTTGCAGCGTAACTTCCCACTCGAAGCGCTCGGAGCAGGACTCCTGAGTTCCAAACACGATAATATCCGGAACATGTTCCAGCGCTGCCGGCAGCACGAAATCGTTCATCTGTTTGGGCGGGCTTTGACCGTTCATGTTCCACGTGCCAACGAAAATTGTAATCTCTCGCGTTGGAAGAATCTTTTCCAACTCTGCGGCGCCCAAAAGCGACGTTGCCCCTAGCCGACCATGCAGAAAGTTTCTCTGCCTTGCCTTGTCCACCGGAATGAGATTCAACACGTGAGCCGCCATCAGTGCCTGTCTGGCCAGCGAATCTGCACTAACCGGATTGACCAACCCGGAGTCACCATCGTTCTCCGACGTCACCGTATCAAAAGACATCGATTTTCTACTGTCCCGCCGATCATCGACCCCCGGCGGATCTTCCTTGTCCGCAATGTTCGGCGAACTAAAGTGCTGCTCCATCTTTTCATACCCATCCAGTTTCGGCAGTGGAGGCAAGAAACGATCCTTAAACCTTGACTTGCTACTCATAATCGCTCGCTGCGTATGATTCGGATACTCGCGAAACACCACCGGTTTCGTCTCAACCCTATTGTCACTACCGCCACTCCCCAACTCCAACGGTCTACAGCTCGCACCGTTCAGCGAAGGACTTCCCTTGTTGTCACTCGTCTTTGCGCTCAACTCCAGCCGCAGCTGCTGTCGCCGTTGCTGCAGTTGCTGATCGTACTCCAACGAATGACCCGCACTGAGGACGCCACCGCCGTGAGGATCCGAGTACCGGTTCTTCTTGGGTGACTTGAGCACGGCCTCGTCCACCGAGCAGCACAGGTTGAACTGCCCGCTGAGCCGATTCGCCACAGGTAAGCGGCTTGAACTGGCTCCGGGAGGATCTCTTGAAATAGAAAACAGAAAAAAGAACCATTAAGATCGTGACGTCGAAGAGCAGAACTAAACTGAAATCGCGGTGAGCACGTCACACTGAAAATCGCTGACGACAATCGTGTTGAAATGTGTCGCAAGGAGCGCAAGTACATGTGGCGTGCGCCAAAAACAACTCGTCGTCGTGGTCGGGAGACCATTTCCGAGGTCGTTTTTGTTTACACAGTCTCCGTCTCAAGCGTTGAGATCTATAATTAACCTGGGCAGTGTTTGTGCTGAATATCACAGACAAAATTACCAAGTTTTGTATAAATAGTTAAATAAACTATTTTTCTTAATCGAAACAACACCTTCTACGTTGCATAATCTCATTTGTCATTTTTCGTTTAGCCGAGTTAGACAGCTGCAATCGGTAACTGGTCTACATTCTCAGCCCAGTTACTGGAAAAGCACTGTAATAACATTTAAATTATTTTCGTACGAGCTCAAATATACTTAAAAATATAAACAATGCAGGAAAATGTATGTGAATTAATGGCTGTGGCTTCTGTGCAGAAGCTGAATCAGCATGTTCAAAGTCTTATAAAAAAATACTATTTAATAATTTCACTGTCGGTCATCCGGTTGGAAAGTACCCAAAAATTATAAGCACAAAACAGACAATATAAAACTATTCGGTTGTGGGATAGACCTTTATTCTATCAGAATAAGGTGCAGTGGTAATGTTCAAGGCATAACCAAAGTGACGAAAAACGAACGAAGAAATTATATTAAACTTGATGGTGCATGAGAGAAGAGTTTTCATTTCGCATTGCAAAATTTTGGATTGCTATCCCGTACAGAGCCCTATTACGAAGTTCTACGGCAAAAAAAAATAATAAAAAACGCTGCACAAATCTTAGATCCACTTATCTATATCTCATAGTCCCAAAGAGTTATCTCAACAACGCTAACTTACCTTGCGATGAATTTGCTGTATGTTTTCTGCTGTTGTTGCTGCTGCGACGTGGACGACGAAGTGTTGGTTGTAGCTTTCGACGAGGACGGATCTGCCGCCGATGACGTCGTGGTGGCGGTTGAGGACGTCGACAGCAGGTGATACGAGTTGTTATCACTCTGGTTGGAAGAATCCTGCCGTTGGGTGGCAGCTGGAGTCGCGTCCGGAACACTGGAGTCGGTTGGTTTGTGCTGGAGATTGCCGGCACTGCTTGATTGTTGGCCTCTGTTGACCAGATTGACTGTGGAGGCATTCCCGGACTCGGACGTTCCCGGTTCGTCGTCGCTGTCGGTGCACTTTTGTGGCTCGACGCGGGACGATCGCTTCGAAAGCAGTCCCAGAAAGGGTCGTTTGCCTTTGGCTTGCTTTGGAGTTTCCTGTTTGTCCATGGTGATACGTGTTTGTATATGGACTAGTATTGACTGTTTTACAAGTGCGGACCAAGCACTCTCACCCGCGCTTCGTCTTCCTTAACACTGACCAATTTCCCGCCGATTGATCGTGAATGGTTCGCTGCGAGTGTTTAAATAGTTATATAACGACGGGACGCCTCGGGTTCCGTTCCCGATTGCTGCTGAAGTAATTGCTCTATCGATGACGACGACAACGACGCTGTATCGACGGAAGATGTCCAATTTGTCGGTGTGACAGGAACTATTACGATTAAGGCGCTGCTGCTGCTGCCTCTCATGGCGCTTGATCGTTCGAAGGTTGTGTTGACTCCGCCGTCGGTGACGATCCATTCTTAGAGGGGACACTACTATTTTTAAACGGCTACACTAACGAGCGTCCGCCTCGGATTGGTCATTTGTGTACAAATAACAGAGGAATACAAAGCTCTAAAGTCCACTTTCATCTGGTTTTGAATCTACGTACGAACGAACGGATGTCGGAAGATTCCGCACGCACTCTTCTCTGGGCTGCAGGTGGGCGACGCACGGGAATGGATTGTTTACACTCTGGTGGGAGGTGGGTTGCCCACGTTTGAGCTCGGGTTGCGTTGGATCCGGGGTGGGTGATAGCACCGTCTCGAAGTGGGTGGGGGCGGGTTTTTTCCTTGACTGCTGAAGCAAGCACTGAAAATCGAATTTTTGCTCACTACGCGTAGATTATTTCAGCGAACTTGTTAGCACATTGAAGAGATAAGCGTGTCCGACAAATTGTAGCACTATTTCTATCAACTTTGGATGCAAAATCAATGCAAAACTTAAATTAATTCTAAGCTCGAATTCGATTGCCTTTTTTCTGTTTCAATATTTTTTTTCGGATTTGTTTGGATGGGCAAGTGACACATAAACAAACAGAAATGTCAAAGGAAGCAAGGAGATAGAACAAAAGGTCTGAACCCGGAGCTGATGTTACCAAAGACCAAACAGATGGATCAATTGGCATAAAAATTTAATAAGAGAAAATTTCAGACAAAATGTGTTGTAACCAAGGTTGTAACTTTGCGGTTACATTCGATAATTTTCGACAATGATCAGTACCGTTAAAAATTGAAACTTAAAATGATTTTTGGCTGCATTTTTTTTTTTTTGAATTTGCCTTGACCCGTTTCCTCCCCAGTCACGGCGTTTCAGCAGGATTCTAGTAGCGTTCTAACAGAGGTGGATATTCTTACAGCGTTCTAGCAGAAATGTTACACCGTTCTAGCAGGTTTCTAGCAGAACCAGCTCTGCTAGAATATTTCGTGATTGGGTCTGATCTGGGAGGGAGAAGCGAGGAGGTCTTCTTATTCCAATTCATTTTCTTGTTGTTGTGTTTGTGCTAGAAAATTTCACTTCCCATTTAAATGTCCAGTCCCAGGTCCAGTCAGTCGTCATGGTCGTCATCTGCCCTTCTTGACAATACAAATGCAGCACATTTCAAAAAAGTGCTCAAGATCGTGATGACTCATGTGATGCAACTTTCTCCGCCATTTTTTTTTTATTTGTAACTTATTTTTATTAGGTCCTCTCCGGTGCCGAGACGAGGGTAGGACCAAAAATCATGAAAGTTACATAAAAAATAATGAAAATATTTTTTTTAACTAATGACTGCAAGGGTCATTTCGCACCATACTTGCAGGACATGAAACCATGGGCGCTGAACTCGTTGAAGATCTTCCACAGCTCAGCCGAACTGTAGAGTACCTCCTTGCCTTGTTCCTTCGTGACTCCACAGGCGTGAGGGGCCAGTATTTTGTTTGCTGCTTCCTGCTTGTCGAAGGCGATCCTTCTGTTTTTATCCGGAACCGCACCCGACAGCGGAGGAAACTACGCCGCCGTGAGCGCCGGTACTGCCGGACTTTGTTTTCTGTCATTTTCCATTCTGGTTGCAATAAAATGCAAAACCCGAGCTGTGGAGGAAGTGAAGTGAATTCGCTGTGACATGATCATTCTTCCGAGATGCCGGCTTTGCAGAGAGATTGTTTGAAAAACGGTGGCTTATGTTAAATTGAACGATCTTAATGTTAAGGCAAATTTTATCTACAATTACTTTTTTCAAAAAAAAAAAAAAAAAAACGTTCCGCTTCCTTTCTATTCATGACAACCGCCAGCTCGCCGTTTTCCCCCTCTTTGTTTCTATTTTTGTCCAGAGAATTTGCTTCACTTCCTCCACAGCTCGGGTTGTACTGAACGATTTATATATTTAAACACATTGACTAACTACATGTATGTAAGACATAACATTGTTTGATTTATGGTCATATTGGAAATATATCTCATGAATACATATTTTCAACTAAATCTTATCAAAAATTAGCAAAAATTGAAAACTTAATAAAGTTAATTATTTTATTTTAGCCTCTTTTGTATTTAATGAATTGTCTCAGTCCGAAAAAAAATGCAAATTTAAAAACTTTTTTAAATTGATTTTCCTTCAAATACAATACTGCTCTAACCAAATAAGAACATTAACAAAAATTGAAGGCGGCTCTCACTGACAGTTCGCAAGTGGCTGACACTGACAACTAGGCACAGTCATTTTTGATTTTCGAGCTCGGCAGAATTAGGTTTTACACCGTGACGTCATGGGTGGGTCTCGTGGCGCAGGGGTAGCGGCTTCGGCTGCCGATCCCGATGATGCTATGAGACGCGGGTTCGATTCCCGCCTTATCCACTGAGCTTCTATCGGATGGTGAAGTAAAACGTCAGTCCCGGTTTCTCCTGTCTCGTCAGAGGCGCTGGAGCAGAAATCCCACGTTAGAGGAAGGCCATGCCCCGGGGGGCGTAGTGCCAATAGTTTCGTTTTTACCGTGACGTCATTTGACAGCTCGTGTGCACTGTTTACATAGTCTTCGTCGATTGTCGACGAATTTCCCCGAACAAAATCGAGGACCGCATCAAACTTTGCTAAGTCCATGTAAACAGTGCACTCCTTTCTAACCTCCAAATCGAGTCGGCGTAAAACCTAATTCTGCCGAAAACAGAACAACTGATTTTTTCGGCAGAAAAATGCCGAACTTCGGCATATTAACTGTCATTTTTCGCCGAGAATTCGGTAGAATGACTTCCATTTTGCCGAGATTCGGCATATATTTCTGCCGAGCGATAAGTTGTTCTGATTTCAGCAGAATTTTGCCGAAGTTCGGCATAAAAATCTAAGTATGTGTATTCTTCTCCGCCCGACTCACATGAAATGAATCCGCTTTCCTCAGGATCCCTTCGGAAGATTGGCTGCGCTAGGGTTAGATTAGATTATCCGAAGTCTCATACAAACCTTCGGATCAGGGGCGCCGACTAGTCCAAAATGTTGGGGGGGCACGGTTGTTTTCCGAAATCGATAAGTAAGAGTGGCTTTAGATGTTAATGTTTCTTGTATATCACGAATTTTGAAATTTTATTACGATGTGATACGATTTTTTTTCATCCGGAATTATTTTTTTTTAGAAAATAATAATTTATTAAAACGTGATTGAGAATGTTAATAAGGGGGATTTTTTTATATGTTTGAAGGGCGAATTCCTTCTCATAGGCATATTGTCACTTATTTTCTAGAAGTAGCAGTCAATAATAAAAATAATCAGATATTTAGAAATTCAACAATACAAATACTCTAAAAATAAAAATAAAAGTAAAAAGCCAAAATTTAGTTCTTCAGAAATAAAAAAAAACTACACATTTAAAAAAACATCTATTTTTCAAATCTGCAATTTCGAAAAAAAACACAAAATTCAATATTCCAACATAAAAAAAATAATAGTATAAAAATTCTAGGGTTAAATAAACTCATGGCTTGAAAATGTTAAGAAATCAAAAGCAGGAAATCAGAAATTTAATCAATCAGTAATTTAGAAATAAAAATAAAATTCAATGTTTAAATAAATCGAAAATTTAAAAATAATGCTTTTGACAACAAATATTTTTTTAAGAATTTAAGAATTTAAGAATTTAAGAATTTAAGAATTTAAGAATTTAAGAATTTAAGAATTTAAGAATTTAAGAATTTAAGAATTTAAGAATTTAAGAATTTAAGAATTTAAGAATTTAAGAATTTAAGAATTTAAGAATTTAAGAATTTAAGAATTTAAGAATTTAAGAATTTAAGAATTTAAGAATTTAAGAATTTAAGAATTTAAGAATTTAAGAATTTAAGAATTTAAGAATTTAAGAATTTAAGAATTTAAGAATTTAAGAATTTAAGAATTTAAGAATTTAAGAATTTAAGAATTTAAGAATTTAAGAATTTAAGAATTTAAGAATTTAAGAATTTAAGAATTTAAGAATTTAAGAATTTAAGAATTTAAGAATTTAAGAATTTAAGAATTTTAGAATTATAGAACCTTAGAATTTTAGAACCTTAGAATTGTATAGTTTTAGAATGTTGCGTTTGAAAACTTGATGATTGTTTTCGCAAGAGTTTGCGTAAGTTTGATTGTAGATGAAGTGCTATGGGAAAAGTACATTGGTTTTGTTTTTGGAACAACATGCACAGATAGAAATCTTATGAGCAAATCCGTAAAATCTATGTTGACGACATCTCTCAAATCATTCACCGATGCCTCTGTGCTCTTGTTCTAAGCTTACTGATTTTCCTAGAGAGCACATTGGTATAGATAAAACGTTGTCGATTTAGAAAAAAGCATCTATATCCAGAAAATTGTAATCGATTTCTTTCAAAACTTGCAAGAATTCTATCCGTGTGTACAAACAATGTTCCATTTAAGTTTTAGATATTATTTTCAATTATTTCCTTTTTTTTATATTTGATATAAGAATATTTTTCTTCCAAAATTTCTGGGGGGGCACAATGTATGGGCTGCCCCCCCAGCCAAATTTTAGGGGGGGCAAAAAGTACATTGCCCCCCCAGAGTCGGCGCCCCTGCTTCGGATAATCGAAACTTTGAAACTGTACTTCAATGCTCGACAAAGCTGTCTCTCGCGTGTAGCACAGCTTTAACTTTGAGTTTGTTTTATAAATTTCTATATAATTCGTTAGTTTTGAAGAAAATAATCCGTACAAAGTTGAAGTGAGTGTTTCTAAAATAAATTTCTTCGTGTCAGAGCAAGTCTACCGGCGCGTGCTGTTTCGAATTGTATTTACTCACACACCTAGCCACACACACGCACTGGTTTATAGTAAATAAAACTAGTGAGTTATATGAATTATGTTCAAATAACGAAGCATACTTTTCTTAAATTATCACGTTTGTATTATTATTAGTAATCTTACTGTACTATTTTTTGAATTCTTTTTTCCAGGCAGTTTTATGATACCTTGCTTTGTGAAACCCATATCAAACCATACCATAACGGTGAAAAGCCGGATACAAGCTCTCCGCATTCAACAATTAGGTTCAGCTATGAAGCCAACGAGCTGTTCTTCGCCATTCACTGCCATGAGAAAGGATGGGTCCAGTGCAGAAATGGGAACCATTTCGGGAAAATACTACCTCACGATTTAGCATGATTTGAGTCCGGCAAACCTATTTTTTCGTCAAAATACCTGAAGAGGGCTGCATCTGGACGGTGGTTCTGAGGTGGAATCCAGTTATCTTTGCATATCCGAAAATTTCGGTTTGCGAATTGTGGAGATAAGTCGAAACGTGTAGGCTGGTATTCCCAACTACAATCATACGCTAGGAGAATGCGCAGCTAGTGTCGAAAGGAATCGGATGGTATGCCGCACTTACGGGTGTTTGAGCAGATACATTAATAAGAAAAAAAAAACTTGAATCTTACGTCCCAATTAAACATGATGTCTGCAACGCAAGGTGAATTTCGTGACTGGGGTACCACAAAATGGTACAAACGTAAAATTTCAGTATCCCTTCTGGGTTATGATGTGCTTATAGGCTCTCACCAACAAGATAAAATTCCATCAAACTCAATAGTTGAATTGAAATAATTAAAAAAACACAATCACTTAAAACTTAGAAAATTATACTTAACGTAGAAATTTGAATCCATACAAGGGAATCTGATCATCTCAATTTCAATTTATTTTATTAGTAAATAATCAATTAACAATTCCGTATTTCTTATAACCTAATAGAGTTTTGGAGTTCCTTTCAACTATGATTTGAACTATAATTCATTTTGATGTAATTGGATATTCTAACAATGGGTTTGGCAAGAGAAGGAAAAATTAAGAAAAAAACCTTCTAGATTTACTAAGGAAAAGGATAGAAATAGAAAAGCTTAAAACTAAATAAAAATCTGATCATCTACAATGGAAAATTACGTAAATTAGTAACTTGAAGTGGAATATTTCCAAATCTAGGTACGCATGGTATTGTTTGCTTTCACTAATAGTGCTGAAAATCACTGGCAATAATGTCTGCGGCACATTCATTCGAAAATTACTCTTGGAAGCTGCAGTTCAACGCTGTCCCAGTTAAGTTGATTTTGTCGTTAACATGTGATATTTAAAAAAAAGCGTGCGCTGTTTAAAACTTACAGACGATTGGTTTATTATGAAACAAGTAGAAACACTAAACTAGACGCCACAAAATCAAACCAAATACACGACGACTCTCACAGAGACAACCTTCTGAAGCGCCTCTCCTTATCCCGGTATTTACGCAGCTCGTCCTGGTACGCGGCCAGCTTCTTTTCGTACTCTTCCTCCTCGTACTCCATATCCATAATGGTTTCCCGGAGCTTTTCAACCTTGGTGTTTAACGTTGCAATCTGTAAAGGCCGTCAAATTGTTAAATGTACTCAATTTAAAAGGGATTTTTCTTATCATACCTGCGATTTGTACGGCAGCGCGGCCGCTTCCTGCGCTTGCTTCAGGCGGGTTTGGAAGGTCGCTTCGCGCTGCACGCAGTATGACTCAAAGTCGTCGGTGAGTTCGTTACGCAGCTGCAACTCTTGCCGCAGTAACTCCTGGCGAAGAAATTGATTTTCCAGCTCCTTTTCGTTAAGCTGCTCGCGATAAACCGTCGCCTCGTGCTCGAGCTCCTGCTTCAGTCTGCGGAAAGAGTTGGGGTTAGTGGGAATTTGAGTTAATTTTGTAGGAATAAGCTACCTTTCAACCTCCATCATTAAACGGTTGCCATCGATGCGTGCGGACGGACTGCTCGTGGCCTGGGCCAGGAAGAACGAGAATCGGGTTGAGCGGTGATGCTTCTGGGTCATCTTCTTCTGCAGGACGATTTGCTTTGCGATCGACGAAAAGTTGAGCACGTTCAAGTTCTCGTCGTAGTACTCCTCCGTCGGATACAGGTTAACGATCATCGTGAACTTTTCCTTGCCCAGCAGGGCGGACTGAATCAGCATGGTCAGCTTGGAGTCGCGCACGGGGACGATTTCGGCCAGTTTTTTCGACTTTTGATTTTTGTACACCGTTTCGAGACAGCGACCAAGCACCAGCAGCGAAGTGTTGATTTTTTGAGCTTCCTTCAGCCGATCGCCAACGGTTCCGGTTTTCTTGAGTCGTTCGGAGCCGGCGAGATCACAGAACTTGTAGACGGAATAGTTGATTTGCTGGTCGACGACCGAGAATGAGACGACCGTCATCGAGAAAATACTGTGCGAGCGGCTGGAGTTGCTGTTGACGTCGGTTGATCCGTACGTTGCGCTCTGGATTCCAAACTGAAGAATGTTGTACGCGTCTTCGCTGCTTCCGGCGTACACGCACGACAGATCCTTGATGTAGGCGTTGCCTTCGTTGGACAAAATCTTCATCGGTTTACGCTTGCCAAAGATAGAATCGTGCGCCAGCAAATCGTACACATTCTCGTTGTAAATTTCAACGAAGGAAACCCAAATAAACACACGCAGGTCGGGATCTTCCTTCGGGTGGAACGCATGCTCCTTCTGTATAATCGACTTCATCCTCACGTGGCTGTTGTCGCGGTTCTGCAGGATCCGTTTCATCGCTTGAACCTTGTTGATTTCATCACGCACGCTTTCATCGTCCAAGGTTTGGATCGTGGTTTTATCAATTTTTAAATTTGGCTGCGGTGAAATAAGGTTCGAGTTCTCCACAAAGACCTGCTCGATGGCTCGCGGGACAATTCCGGGACTGTTGTTGGTGCCCAGCAAGGTGTACGTTTTACCAGATCCAGAAGTTCCATACGTGAGAAAGGTTGCGCCACGATCCCCCGTAATATTCGAGATCGACGGTCTGATACAGCTCTCGTAGACCTGAGCCTGAGACACCGAATCGTTGAAGATGTCGCTGAAGGTGTACTGGCGCTCGGTAGAATTATCGTCCGAACCTCTGGCCAGCAGCGTGTTGTCCTGAATCCGAAACGCCAGCCGCACCGGATTGTTCTTCAAGTTTGGCCGCAACCGGAGGCACACCTTAACGGTGCTCTCCTCCTTCACCGCCTCCGGAGGAATGTACTCGGATTGCACCGGCGACGGGCTCCGGTTGGACGGCGAAGAGGACCGCGAGGACGAAGTGCGGCTGCTTTCGTTCGACATCAGCGATTCCAGGTTGACGCGCGTGTTTGGCCGCGGCCGCATTCGCCGGTCAACGCTGTTCTCTCTAGCATGCAAAAAAGAAGGTTGAGCTCGTTTCATTGCGAGATTCTAGAAATATGAGGGCAGGGCAGGGCGTCAACGGGAGATGTTATTCGGTCATAAATGCAAGTTACGATGTTAGTAATGGAAAAATATGTTTCTGTGCTACAAATTTAAATAAAACATATCTAGAGATTTTTTGAAAAAGACCTATAACCTATTGTCTTTCATATGTTTATAGGACATGTTTAAAAAAAAACTCAAGATATTTATAAAAGCAAGATTTTTTAAAACAGAAGTTTGTTACTTCATATGCTTAAAAAGTAATTAATAAAATATTTCTAATAACAACGAGTTTTCAAAGTGATCTTTATACTTGTTTAAACCAAAACACAATATTTAATTAAAAGGTAATAGACAAACAATTTAGGTATTTAGGTATAATTGCATTATAACTCAATCTCCGTTAGTTGTTAGTTAATCTAATTTGAAAAATTAAGACTTGAATAAAATTCTGCAAATTTGCCGTTTAGGGATGACCCACATCGAGCTGAGTTACTGAGTGACTTTAAAAATATCAAAGCAACCGCTGGTGCATCGATTTTCAGGAAAATATTTATGAACAATATTTTAATAAATGAATGCAATTTCTCCTCGCTAGTCAAATATTTTAGACAATATTTTTCCTGGTTAAACAATTTGTTTTATCTTCAAGTTAACAAATTACCTAAAACAAACGAAATCAAACAATACTCACATTCCCAGCATGAGCGAAGGTTAAGGCTTTCACACGAGCACTCGATCGTTTGCAAAACTATTCTAAAACAACTTCTAAAACACTAAAATTATTTCTTATGTGCAATTAGAGCGACATGCAAACGAAAAATTTGCCGAAACTTTTAAAATAATCTAAATTATTCCTTGAATTCGAACAGCACAACAGTTTCTGGCGCCACGAGAGAAAGGTGCGATCTCGCCGAAATGTCAAATCACTCACAGCACTCAGTTCTCTCAAAACCAGGGTTGCCAGATTTGCGCTCTTGGGAAATCTGTGCTTACCTGGAGTAATATCTGTGAGTTATCTTAAAATATCTGCCATTTGCTGAATGGCTAAAATCGCGAGGTTCGTTTTTCGTATTTTCATAAAAAACTAACTTAATCCACCTATGTGGTTGATGCCTTCTTCACTTTTTACCAAAAATGGGTAATATGAGTGGTTTGGACACACATTTCAGCATTTTTATAGATCCAGAAAAAAAAGAACACAGATATAACTTATGTGGTAATAACTCGAGACAGGGTTGCCAGATCTTCAATGTTTTGGACTCATTGGAAAGGCCTTTCAATTACCTAATCAACGATGGGTCGGATGATGGATCCGGACATCGTTTACATGCTTATAATTGAGATCCGGATATTTGTGAAAACATATTTTTATACATAACTTTTGAACTACTTATCGAAACTTCAAACAATTCAATAGCGATGTATGGGACCCTAAACCAAGTCGAATGCAACTGGTTCGATCAAAATCGGTTCAGCCAGTGCTGAGAAAACTCAGTGAGAATTTTGGTCACATACATACATACACACACACATACACACACACACATACACACACAGACATTTGTTCAGTTTTCGATTCTGAGTCGATATATATACATGAAGGTGGGTCTAGGAGCTTTTAATCAAAAGTTCATTTTCAGAGCAGGATTATAGCCTTACATCAGTGAGGAAGGCAAAAGCTAGTGTCAAACTAATTCTATATATCCGGCGGATTTCAGCAATCTGGGGCAAACCGGGACAGCTCTTTTAATCATGTTGGCATAAGAATTTGACCAATGATTTGACATTTTTTAATGGTTTTGATCGTGCATTATATGGTCCTCAGAACCATTTTCCCATCATAAACCAAAAAAATATTTTTTGAAAATTCAGGCCTGAAAGGGAACTAAGAAATCTAACTTAGAAATCTTTTTTCATGAATTGGGTACTAAAGCCCTATGTCAATTTTTATGTACAACGGTAAAAAACTCGATTAAAAAACATTTGTGATCACTTTTTTTCATTTAAATGCAATTTTTTTTTACAAGACAACATTTTTCGATGGATCAACTATGGTCCCCTTGGAACGAGCTGTCAAGTAGGAGCTTTTCTGTCAAGAAAGACCGCGAGGTTAATTTTTCAAAATTGATTTAAAAATCCATTTTAAACTCTTTGTGGTCGTACAAAGGGTCATTGTACTCAGAAAAATAAGCTTTATCGCTGTAAACAATAATATCAGCAATCTAAGCTTCATTTTAGGACCCAATTAAAGATTTAAACTTTCAGTATATTTGTTTTAGCTAATTTTATTCTCAAACGAGAAGCTCGTTTCAACCTATTTAAACGAGCAGTCATCACACACATGCAGAACTAGACCCAGATTAGATTAGATCTTAGTTTTTTTTTCTCATCCGTTCAGAGAATTGAAAATTTCTTTGGCTCCAAATGTACAATCTCTTTAAACCCTTCCTTGCCGTGATACAAAGTGTAAACTAACAGGATATCGTTACCAAATAAATCGAGCCAAACATTTCATTAGGGCACAAAACCAAAACGTAAACATTCGGGATTATTCCACTATTCCACTCATTAGTACACTCCCTACATGCCCTCCGAGAATCAGATTGATAGCAAACAATTTCCTATTGAAAAAATCAAAAACACAAAAGGGCACATAACAATTTTCACTCCAAACCCAAAATAAAAGTTCAAATGTGCCCTTTTGTTTTTCGTTAGTTTTTCGTAGTTGTGGAACTTTTTGTGTTATAAAGTGAACTTTTCATACATTCTTAACACTAATTCACTTCAAAGCAAAGTTTGGTTTACTTTTCACCAAGCATTTCTGTAGAAAAAAAACTTCATCGAAATACACTATTTAATACTGACCCGTGGCTGCTGTTCAGTACACTTTTGAATAATTTTTATGTTTGACTTACCTTATCTACACCATTCAATCACAAAACTTCACCAATTATCAAAATTTCCACTGAATTCCTCATTATTTCTAACTAAACAAAAGGGCCCATAAACATCATTCAAAACAACAATCCGGTGACAGCGCTTTAGTGCCCTTTTAGTTCTCTTCGAATTGCATTTAGAAAGGGCCCATTATGAACAACAGTTGGAAAGTTAAAGGGCCCAATAACGAGATTTTTTTTATGAATTTTATTGCGAAAATCAACATAAATTAAGAAGCAGTAAAGCAGAGTTGAGGATAATGATGTGTTTTATCGAATCATCAGTAAAAATACCATCAGTCAAGCTTATTTTTTAAATAGGAATTGAAACAAGTTGTCCATTTTTTGCAAGCGATTTTCTCGAATCGCGGTTTTTGCTTTTGGGCCCTAATGAAATGTTTGGCTCGAAATTACAATTACAATTGGGTCCTAAAATGAAGCTTAGATTGCTGATATTATTGTTTACAGCGATAAAGCTTATTTTTCTGAGTACAATGACCCTTTGTACGACCACAAAGAGTTTAAAATGGATTTTAAAATCAATTTTGAAAAATTAACCTCGCGGTCCTTCTTGACAGAAAAGCTCCTACTTGACAGCTCGTTCCAAGGGGACCATAGTTGATCCATCGAAAAAATGTTGTCTCGTAAAATTTTTTTTTGCATTAAAATGAAAAAAAAAAAGTGATCAGAAATGGTTTTTAATCATGTTTTTTACCGCTCTACATAAAAAATTACATAGGGCTTTAGTACCCAATTATTAAAAAATATCTGATTAAATTGTATGATTTTCAGACTAGCTTCATTTAATTATTTTTTTTAGTTTTGGAAGACTTATATTTTTTATAATTGAAGTTTTCAATTTCTATAATTTTGATACTTTGTAAACTAATTCAGATTAGAAATTTTGGCTACAGACTTTTTGCGTTACGTAATAAAAGTTCGCTCCCATTCGGGCTACATGTGTGCACCCATGTAAGATGAATCAACTATGGTCTTAGCTGTCACAGATTGAAATTCGCTAAAAGAAAAGAAAGTGATAGTTTTCATGTTTTTCGAATGTGATTAACAATTTTTAATATTGCTGGCTAATTTTCACCATCACTTGACCTTAGATAGTGTAGTTTTAGTTTGTAGAATCTGTCCCGCCCGTATTTTGGTTGATGCCCCAGCAGACATGGATTGCAACAGGAACAATGCATTTTCCGAGAAGGTTTGTAGGAAAATATTCAAGTGAGGTGAATCCGCCTAGAAATTTATTTGTTTTTGCTCTGTTCCGTCCTCTAGCTAAAGGAGCAAGTGCACGGATCGTTCGACCGTATCCGGAAGGCACTGGATCTGCGGGAGAAGCTGCTGCTGAGACAGCTGTCGGTCGTGGTCCAGCAGTCGCACCATGTCACATTCCAGTTCGATAATATAAAGTTTGTGGACAACGGCGAGGAGGAGCTGATTGCCCGGATCCGGACGTACGGGAAATATAATATAGATAATTTTAACATTATACTTAAGGATCCGTACGAGAACGAGGAGTACATTCAGGATGATCACGATTTGATGCATAAAAGCTGTCGACGGGGAGTTGGGGATGACGAACGGGAAAATCCGGAGAGTGAGGAAATTGTGGTGGAATTCTTCAACAACAAGAGCCTTATCAAGGAGGGTGCGGAAATGGTGCGAGAGTCCATTATCAATCTGGCCCTGAACGAAAGCAAAGAGCTGATCGATAAGAGTTTCAATGAAAGTGCAGAGCTGCAGCTGGAGGAGGATCTGGAACGCATCAAAATCGATCTAACAAACTTTCGAAATCGCGAGCGCATTGTAACAGATTCACTTTCAACGCAAGGTGAAGGTAGAAAGGCATCTGTTGATATTAGCAACAACAACGGAATCGGCCAGTGTGGGGCGTTTGGAATTGACCCAACAAAAGTTGCCAGGCAGCAGCAGCAGCAACAGATGATAACAAAAGCGTCTCAAACTGAGTTGGTCAAGGCAGGTAGACACGGCAGTGGCGGTAACGTTTCGTCCAGCACCGACACTGAGCGCAGTCTCGTGGCCAAAAGTAGCAAACAGCACGTAGAGAAGAGCATGAAACACATTTCTAATCTGACGATGAACAATTGCGGCGGCACAATCAACCTTAAGAACGTAACAAATCTAACGATAAACACCTGCCCGGAAGAGTCGGCGGTAAAATCGGCCGAGCCAAAGTCTCCCCCGGCGGTCGCGCGATGTCCCTCCGAGGAAGGCAGCCCAGAGTGTGGCTTCTACAAGCGTCTCATCACGGAGAACAAAATACTTCGCCAGCACATCCTTAAGACTAGTCTGGCATCGGCGCACGTGCCAAATCCGCAGTCTTCCGAATCGACTAATGTTACCAGTTCGGAATCCCCGCGGCCACCGTCCGAATCTTCGTCCTCCGACGGCTCTTCCGACACCAAACCACAACGGCTGCCGTTGACGGTGGCGGAGCTGCGTGCCGTGCTGAACCTGCCCCAGCAGGACGATACCCTAACACAGGTGCTCGGCGATTTGTTTGCGCTGGCATCGCCGACGACGGCCGCAGCCGTAGTCGCCGATGTTGCGGCGAAAGAACCGATCGCAGCCGCAGCCGCCACTCCCGGTGCAACGCAAGAGCACACGATGCAAATTCAGCAGTGGCTCAAGCAAATCATCTCCGAAACCGAAACCGAACCACTGCAGAACGCCGAACTGATGGAGTTTAGCCACATTAACAATTAGAATAATGCTTAAAGGTAATTTGTCGATTGTGCTGATTTTGTTTGCTTATAATTTATTCATGTTTTCCAAGGTTGTTATTCGAAAAGGTTATCGGCGATAAATTACGGTAATCCACCGATTTGTAGTTATAAAAGCAAATTGCGAAATTACTATGAATTTCACAAAATACCTACGTATTATTGTTTATTTTATTGTTTTTTTTTTTTTGCATTCTCCAATGAAGGAATGCTATAAAATCTCTCAAAAGATTTAATTAAAATTGAGATTTCATTTAAAACTTTTACGTTTCAAAAGAAAATACATTGTAACTACATCAACCGAATATTTTTTAAACGTTAAGAGGTACTGATCAATGATTATCGTTATTTATCGTCGAACATCTATGACGAAACGATAATATTGTTAACAACTTTGATGCTTTCCAAACTTTTGTCTTTTTTAATCTTTTTTCTTTACCACATTACTTTTATTCTCATAACGATTTTTTTTGTTTTAAGCTTTTTTTTCCTATTTTTTCAAGTTTTATTTTATATATGAGCAATTCTCTACGAAATCGGTCTTTTTTCTTCAATTTTATTTTTTGTATTTTTTAATCGAGCTGAAACTTTTTTGGTGCCTTTGGTATGCCCAAAGAAGCCATTTTGCATCATTAGTTTGTCCATATAATTTTCCATACAAATTTGGCAGATGTCCATACAAAAATGATGTATGAAAATTCAAAAATCTGTATCTTTTGAAGGAATTTTTTGATCGATTTGGTGTCTTCGGCAAAGTTGTAGGTATGGATATGGACTACACTGGAAAAAAATAATACACGGTAAAAAAAATTTGGTGATTTTTTTATTTAACTTTTTATCACTAAAACTTGATTTACAAAAAAACACTATTTTTAATTTTTTTTTATTTTTTGATATGTTTTAGAGGACATAAAATGCCAACTTTTCAGAAATTTCCAGGTTGTGCAAAAAATCATTGACCGAGTTTTGAATTTTTTAATCAATACTGATTTTTTCAAAAAATCGAAATTTTGGTCGTAAAAATTTTTCAACTTCATTTTTTGATGTAAAATCAAATTTGCAATCAAAAAGTACTTTAGTGAAATTTTGATAAAGTGCACCGTTTAAAAATTATAGCCATATTTAAGTGACTTTTTTGAAAATAGTCGCAGTTTTTCATTTTTTTAAGTTAGTGCACATGTTTGCCCAGTTTTGAAAAAAATATTTTTGAAAAGCTGAGAAAATTCTCTATATTTTGCTTCTTCGGACTTTGTTGATACGACCTTTAGTTGATAAGATATTGCAATGCATAGGTTTAAAAACAGGAAAATTGATGTTTTCTAAGTCTCACCCAAACAACCCACCATTTTCTATCGTCAATATCTCAGCAACTAATGGTCCAATTTTCAATGGTGATATATGAAACATTTGTGAAATTTTCCGATTTTTTCGAAAAAAATATTTTTAAAATTTTCAAATCAAGACTAACATTTTAAAAAGACCAAACATTCAATATTACGCCCTTTTGATATGTTAGTCTTGATTTAAAATTTTTGAAAATATTTTTTTCGAAAAGATCGGAAAATTTCACGAATGTTTCATATTTTAACATTGTAAATCGGACCATTAGTTGCTGAGATATCGTTATTAGAAAATGGTGGGTTGTTTGGGTGAGACTTAGAAAACATCAATTTTCCTGTTTTTAAACCTTTGCATGGCAATTTCTCAGCAACTATGGGTCGTATCAACAAAGTCCGAAGAAGCAAAATATAGAGAATTTTCTCAGCTTTTCAAAAATATTTTTTTCAAAAGTGGGCAAACATGTGCACTAATTTAAAAAAATGAAAAACTGCGACTATTTTCAAAAAAATCACTTAAATATGGCTATAACTTGAAAACGGTGCACTTTATCAAAATTTCACTAAAGTACTTTTTGATTGCAAATTTGATTTTACATCGAAAAATGAAGTTGAAAATTTTTTACGACCAAAATTTCGATTTTTTGAAAAAATCAGTATTGATTAAAAAATTCATAACTCGGTTAGTAATTTTTTGCACAACCTGGAAATTTCTGAAAAGTTGGCATTTTATGTCCTCTAAAACATATCAAAAAATAAAAAAAATTAAAAATAGTGTTTTTTTGTAAATCAAGTTTTAGTGATAAAAAGTTAAATAAAAAAATCACCAAATTTTTTTTACCGTGTATTATTTTTTTCCAGTGTAGTCCATATCCATACCTACAACTTTGCTGAAGACACCAAATCGATCAAAAAATTCCTTCAAAAGATACAAATTTTTGAATTTTCATACATCATTTTTGTATGGACAGCTGCCAAATTTGTATGGAAAATTATATGGACAAACTAATGATGCAAAATGGCTTCTTTGGGCATACCGAAGGCACCAAAAAAGTTTCAGCCGGATTAAAAAATACAAAAAAAAACGAATGACCGAAATCCTAGAGAACTGCTCATATAAAGAATCAAAAATTTCCAAAAAAAAAATTAAACAATTTCGTCTTTTTAGAAGTTATAACTCTGGCGCAAACAAACAAAAAACCGAAACAAAATTGACTGGACCTAGCAAACCAAAGGGAAGTCATCGTTTAAAAAAAAAATGATGACAAACTCATTCCACCAATTGCATCGTTCGCATCGCAAATCTTTAAATTCTAAAATATTTTTTTCTACATTCTGCATGTTTTACGCCGCGAATCTAAGTGTAAGAATCAAAGTTCCGTGAAGATACATAGGTATAAGTTAAACTCATAAACTAAAATATAATCAAATCTGTGAAATTCCCTCCTGCGCGAATCCTTCCACGATTAATGGAGTCTAAACGAACGTTCCGAATACATAACATGATATCATCACTTTTAAAGTCAAATTTGTGATTGTATAAGTTTAGTTAGATTATTTTTTTTCGATTTACACAATAATTGTGGTACCTTTCTTACACCAATTCCGTTCAATCGTTCATAAATGTGACCATTTTAAAGTGTAGCCGTTTTTTAAATGAATGAATCCGCGTTGTATATATTTAATCAATCAGTTATAATATTATAAAAACTGTTAGTTAAAACAAATAACATTACTACACCAACGTAAATCTAAACGATTACTTATTCACACTTTCAAGTAACTTGGGGGCTTAAAACTGCTCGAACACGACTAATTTCAAAACAAAAAAATTAAACAGCACACAGCGCACACTTATCTCGGTGCAGAACTTAACGTGGCAAAGTGACTATAGTCGGTGTAGCGGCGAACAGAAAAGTAAGCGCATTCAGCCCTTTTAAACGTATTAATCCTATTGGTTTCACGAAAACAAACAAACTCTCACACGCATGTATGCTAAATAATAATAATAAAGATGAAATAATAAAATTGCTTGTATTAAAAAAAGATAAATAAAGATGGTTAAATACATCCGAAATTTCCTTACAAATTTCTGAAAAGTATTAGGTTTCAGGTTTTTTTGTTTTCAATTTTTAGAGTACAGTCTAGAATCGATTATCCGAAGCCTCGATTATACAAAGTTTTGATTATCCGGGGGTTTGTATTAGACTTCGGATAATCGAATCACGAACAAAAAAAAACTTTTTTTATTTCTTAGGCCGTTGCAAATATTTTTCAAAGATTATGTCGGCCCCCTCCATTCAAAGTTGACCTGAATAATCAGGGGGCAAACAAAATATTTTTCCGAAAAACTTCAAAATTATAATGAAAATTAAAGTTTAATCAACTGAAAACCATTTAAAAGGCATTTTCCCGCGTTTATAATCATATGTAGCATGTTTGAACTCCTTTGAAAACATTTAAAATTTTCATGAAATACCAATGTACAGTCCCACGAAAAGTTTTTTTTTGCGAATAAAAAATTCCGTCAATGCCTCGATATTTTCAAAACTAATGATTGGAAAGCAACTGTACGCCTGTAAAATGCATTTTAAAACACTTTTCATCCAAATGTTGAAACCTGGGCTTGTAATTTCAATTTTTATATTTTTTTTATTTTTTGTGGGTATTAGGTTGGGACTTCAGGATAGTACAATTGATTTGTTGCTTAGCATTAGCATTTAATATAAATCTATATCCTTTCCAAATCTATTTGATGTTAAAGTTAGTTGCAATTGTTAAGTTAGAGTAATGCTGTCAATAAACTTTTATTGATGTAGAATACTAGGCATTCTTTTATGTCAAATTGTCCATAGAGTCTCGATCAATCAATAATGTAATGATATCGGACAAAATTCGTTGATCTGTTGAACTAACCGTTTTCCGATTATGGTTGTATCGACCATTGTTGCGAATCGAGGAACTACGGATATTTTGAAGTAAATGGTCATTTCTTTTCCAAATCGCGATTTCTATCCTATTTGTATATCAGTTCATAAATTTTTGATTGTTTTTGACAGAAGTAGTACTACAACAGTTAAAGGAATGTTTAGTTTTTGAACATTAGGTTTAGAGGATTTTAAATTTAAGTTTAGATTTCCAATCCAAAGTAGTTAGAAAATGAATATTTGGACTTATATGAATAATTGAACATTTTGGACTTATGAATAACACACAACTGTGCATATTAGAGGTGGGCAAAACCGTTCTTTTTTAGGAGCCGCTCATTTTCGTTCGCTCATCAAAAAGAGCCGCTCTTTTGAACGGCTCTTTCGCTCTTTTTCAAAACTTCGATTAAAAGGTTATTTTTAAGAATGGTGTGATTTTTAAAGTAATTTCACATTGTACTTTTATAAATCATTTAAAAAAAATCAGAAACCAAGAAGATGTCCGTGAAAACAATAGGTCTTGGCGGTCTCTATGTCAAGATTTCTACTCGAACCTAAACGTTCAAATAATTGACATCAAAACTTAAATCTAGGATTTTGGAGGAATTGCTATAAATTTTAAAATTGCGTTTATTTTTGCTAAAATTGAACTAATGAATCCAGAATCTCTTAGATATTTATTAAAGTTTTGGTAATATTTTACAAGCTAAGCAATTTTAAATGCTCAAATTCGTACTCGGGTAATACTTTTAATGTATGATCACAATGTAAATGCAATTTTGGGATTTATTTTTATAAGCAATTATTTTTTAAATTTGGAATTGCATTTTCAATACTAAAAACTATTTTTATGCTTCGATTTGTTCGAAATTCAATGAATTATTTTTATAACAAGTTTAAAAAATATCTCAACGGAACGGTTCTTTGGAAAGACCGGAGTTTAAAAAAGAACCGCGGTTCTTTTTTTGTGAGCCATGGTTCGTTCGTTCTTTTTAGTGAACCGGCTCTTTGAGTGGTTCGCTCTTTTTTTGCCCACCTCTAGTGCATATATTCTAGAACTAGTATGATGATTATTACTTTTGAACATTTTTTTTCATTTATAAGTGTGCAAGAGCGATTCTTGGCTACAGTGATCTACGTTAAACTCAAAATAAAACAATGCATAGTGACCATGCCGTCGCATGACATTAAGCCAGCATATTAACCTGCACGCGCAAAAGGCATTCAAGAAATTTGAAATGAATGTAGGATAGTCTGTGGCCCACAGTAGACCATACAAAATGCGACCAAAAGAACGCTTTTCAAACTCGTGCTTTCGAAAATAACTCCTACACATTAAAAAAGTACATACACAGACATTTATGGATACTGAATGAATATATAAAATTTTAGAGTTGAGATTTAGGTCATCAATTGAAATTTCCGTATGTTAAGCAGGTTGATGATCCGGTCCAATTTCCGTACTCCAATTTGCTAATTTTCTCTATTTAAACAAATTGTTTTCAAACGTTTTGACAGAAACTTGCCTGTTCACTTCCCATTTAGCTATTTATTGCTTGATATGGGTTGAAAATGCTATAAAATTACTCGAAAAATTAACTTCTTAATTCAACCTCCTAGACCCACCTTCACGTGTACATATCGACTTGGGATCAAATTCTGAGCAAATGTCTGTGCGTGTGTATGTCTGTAAGTCTGAGCACTGGAAAATATGCACTCGATTATCTCCGGACTGGCTGAACCGATTTTTGTTATACATTTTTAGAAAGTTATTTGAAAGACCTTTTCAATGAGCCCGAAAGATTGAATATCTGACAACCCTATCAAAAGTTATGGGTACCTTAGTGATATTTTAGTACTTTTTCTAGGCCGGATCGCAGATATTTCGATAAAAATTATGCCCGGAATAATAGAAAGACCATTCATATGACCCTAAAACATTGAAGATTTGGTAACCCTATCAGAAGTTATGAGCGCTTAAGTGCTTTTTTTACACTTTTTGGAGGCCGGATCTAAGATATTTCAATGAAAATGGTGGCCGGGTCTATTACGCGACCTGTCGTTAGTAAGATAATTGAAAGACCCTTCAAATGTTGGAAGATCTGATCTAAAAAACCCTATCATAATTTATAAGCACTTAAGTGATATTTTAGTACTTGTCAGAAGCCGGAACTCATCCAACGTGTCGAGAAATAGAAGATCTGACTACCCTATCAAAAGTCATGACCACATAAGTGTTAATTATACACTATTTGTAGCTGGATCTCAGATATTTTGCTGAAAATGATGTCCGGATCTCGTCAGCTGTGTGCTATCTTGTGACAACGACCATTTAGTACTTTTCGAGAAAATCGATTTTTAAAGTTTGATGATAAATATTTTCAAAACTATGAATGGTAGAGTCAAACTTTTTGAAGCAATCGGTTCGTATACTTTCGCTTAACAAACGCTCCAAGTTTCAACTAATTTGGTTACACCAGTTAAAAGATACAGTAAATTATGTAATCAAAAATCTGAAAAGCACGTGTCACAAGTGTGTTTCGAAAGTAAAATTGTACTACGTGTCACAAGTGTGCACAGAATTCCCATACAAACTAAAATAGACTTAAATCAATAGTTTAACCGACTTAATCAGTATATTTTCAAAAACAAAAGATTGCATTGCCTTCAGAAAATGTGTATCAACATAAATTTGGGATAAACAAGAAAATTTTTCCACATTTTCCAACAACATGTATGACGTGTCACAAGTGTGCACGATCATTTTGATGATAAATTGGTCTATGTCACAAGTGTGTATTGCGATATCCGGGAAACGGAAGCGAGTTTCCAAAATCGGGTTAAAGCATCTTGTAGTGTTTGTTAAGTATAGCAAAACGTCATCATTAACTCATTTTCGACCAAAATGGTCTATATTACAAGATAGCACACAGCTAACGATCTATCATGCAACCCATCGTTGGATGGGTAAACAAAAGACCTTTTATTGAAGAGTGTAAAGTGATTTTCTTAAATAAAATAAAAAGATTTTTCCAATACAAAACTAACATCCTAATATACTTTGTAAGGTGGAATAAGTAACGTTTTAGAAGCTGGTAATCGATCGTTAAGTGCTGATATGCCAAAATTAGGCGCACGATGGAAATACATGCTGTTTCTCCATCTTAATTTTATAACTTGCACGTTATTCTCCATCCTGCCTGGCGCACCCTTCAAAAACCTGTGGTGAATAAACAGCCGTCAAAATTACGCCGGGCTGGTTTCTCACTTTCGTGGTTTCTTTCTCAACTCGTGCTGCTCACTACTGGGAGCTCTAGCTCAGTCTCTTGCAGCTTCAGACCGGTGTTGGTTTAGCTCTGGGAGCGTTCTTTTATTACGTAACGCAAAATTTGGGATTTTTGACCCCCCTCCCCCCCCTTTGTAACAAATCGTAACAGATGAGCCATCCCCCCTACCCCCCCTGTAACGCGTAACGCAAGGTCTTTTTGCAAATTTTTATGAGTGCTTATATGAAAATTTTGCGTTACGTAACAGAATTTTTCAGCACACCCCCCCTCCCCCAATTTTCGTAACATTTCGTAACAGACACCGACACCCCCTCCCCCCCCTAACTGCGTTACGTAATAAAAGAACGCTCCCTCTGCACATGTGTTCCGCGTGCCGCCGCAAATAAGCAGTGCGTTTGGAAGAAGAGTTGAAAATTTTCCGTGACTCCCCGTGTGTGAACCGTGTGACAATGTCGGCCAATTCGGTGCTGCTGGATTTCTCCCTGGACCCAACCCGGATCAGCGATGAGGTGTCCCGGAAGGACATTGTCAAGTTGTGCAAGGAACACCTGGAGAAGTACCTGGACTCGCTCAAGATCACCTACGATATGCTGACCGAGGACGGTTACCTGTGCGTGCTGAGTTCCGGACCGATCATCACGACGATCCGGTTCTTCAACCAGGGCCTAATTACCATCAACATCGAGTACTACCGGGCCGAGTGCGAGGCGCCCAAAATTTCCTTCGAAGTATGAACTCGTTCTCTTTTCTAATTTTCTACATATTTTTTCGCTGACCTTTTCGTTTTTGGTTGCCACCCGGAGCGGGAATTCCGCGTTTTGAACAGTGTGCACTATTTGATGAATTCGATTCGGCTCGCAAAAACAGTCCAAAATTTATGAGGTTCAGCCTGGGTGGAGGTTTTCACAGTCGGATGTGAAAAATCGATAACGTTAAGGAAGGTGGTGGCGAATTTCGCCTGCCTCAGCAGCAGCAGTGCATAAATATATATGTATCCATATAGGCAGATACGACACTTTTACTTTGCGCCTTGCGGTCGCGCGTTTCGAGGAGTATAGTAAAGCTTACGTCTGTAAATCTATAACAGCTATGGTTAAAAATAATTATCACCGATACGCTAGCTGCGGCTTGCCGGCTTATTCAGCATAAAGCTTGGACGGCGCGGTAATAATTCATAGAATGTTAGTGTCGTCTGTCACATAGTGCCTTGACCGGAAAAAAAATAGTTGGGTTCCATTCATAGATTCATATGTTGGGCTATAGAGCTACATGCCTGTACGTTAGGCAGTCAAAAAAAATAATAAATTAGGATACTAGGAACAATGTTTCCATAGAACAAAAATGGTTTACAACTCGTGCGCTGAGCTTGCACGAAAAAAGTGTTTTTACGAGTATTTTAAAAAATGCACGTAATGAACAAACTTAAGTCATAGGGGAAGGTGGGGCAAGACGACCAAATGGGGCAAGAGGAACAATCGCTCGTACGGCCGTAATTTTTACAATTTTGATTACTTTCAGTATAAGGAATTGTTGCTAGCAATGCAATTAGCTGATTCTACTACCACATAACCGCCAAAACGAAGTAAACGCCACGGGGCATAAGATTTAATGAAGTTTTTTTCAAAACCTTTGTTTTCTTATAATATTTGGAAAGTACAAAATAAGGCTTAGGGTTCGTTTTAAGGCTCATTTTATCAAAATGCTATTTTTCCTAGATTAGTAGTGACCCTACCAATGACATGCACCTATTACAAAGTATGATTTAACTTTTGGTTATTTTTGTTGAGAGCTTTTAAAAAATCTTGTTCAGGTGGGGCAAGTGTACCATATGGATTTTCAGTATGGAAAAAATTACGAATTGCTGCAACAACATATTTTATCGGGAAATAAATACATGAAAGTACTTAAAAACTGATAAATAATTGTTAAAAAAAAATTGTCCATACAAAATATAGTGATATTATGAAAATTTACTATTTATCATCTAAGTAATATTTTTTTTCGTAAAAACGATAATTTTTTTTAGTAAAATATTATTATTTAATCTAAAAATGGAAGAAACCTTTCAAATACATTCTAATTTGAAGAATCTAAATGATAACAGTTCACTTGTTAGCAAATTCACATGTTTTTTCATGCATTGTTCCTCTTGCCCCAACGGGTTGTTCGTCTTGCCCCACTAGTTGAGTAGAACGTACGAAAAATAAAAAATTTTAAAATCAATTTTTTACATTGAAAAACAGAATTTTTTTAAAAACTTGTTCTATCAAAGACTCAGTCAAAACCTGGAATAAGATTATTCTAAAAAATCCGACAGATTTTTTAACGTTTTTAATGGGCTATAACGAGCATTTCCTTAGCTTGTTACACTTGCCCCACTTTCCCCTACAAATGTGATCAAATTTCGTCAATTTTTTTAAAGTTTCAAAGTAAGTTAAAATATAATCATAAAAAAACATAAATACGATTATTTCTACACTCTCAAAGTGTCATGATTTTCGTAAAATAAATTAGTTAGAATCAGAAGACGGACTCCTCGGATTCTTTAGACAATTTTAAGTCTAAAACAGTTAAAATTAGTTTCATAGTTACAAAACTTAAGTGTTATTGAAGCATAATTTAAAAAAAATCGACTTTATAGTAATTTTTAGTAGAACAGGTTAGTTAGCAAAAATGAACAATGTTTTCTTGCTACAACATTTATTTTGATGGCAACAAAAATCAATATTTCGATGAAAAAATCCATATACTGCCCATGTTCGCACAAATGTCCCATATGCAAAAACAGCAAGCTGAGAAAAACGAATTTGAAGTTTGTCCCACACATACGGCTACGTGTTAAGTTTTCGTGAAAAAAATGGATTGCCCCACGATTTCTAGAACAAAGTATTGGATGATTTGTTGATACGTATTATTTTCGCGGACTTTCTTTTATTCAAACAATGTACACATTTGTCGGTTGTACTTCAACTCTGCTCGTCCAAGGACGAGCTCACCTTTATTAAGTATTTCCATATCGGTAGATCAACTACCTTCCTAGTTAAAAATTGACTACCTATCGACTTGACTTCATTTTACCTCCTAGATTTAGTCTTTTAGTGTGATTCTTGCGTTTACCTGCGCCCAAAGTTAAAGAACGAGGGGATAGTTCTCCCGAAAAGAAACGTGAGTAAAGACCTCTCGCGTGTTCATTAGTTCATTGAAACAGTTCATCCTATTGAGTGGCTTATATGGACAAATGACCGCCACTTAGTCACTGAACTATAGACGTATCCAGTTTGAAATGGCCGCTAGGTGGCTAATGGTGTTAAAAATGACAGCAAAGTATTGATTGATTAGGTGCACAAAATGTGTCTAGAATATTATTAAAATGAAAACTGTTCGAAAAATTTGCAATTGAGATAAGTACACCATTCGATTCAGCAGGAATTTTGGGCACCAAAAATATATAGTTTTCATATGTTAAGTGTTTTATTTTAGAAGAAAATTAACAAAAAGTATGAAAATCGAGACATTTAGTATGGGAGCTGTCAAATCTCTCACCATCAAAAAGCAGCGTTGAGCTTTCGCTGGATTTGTCTATAGGGACGTGGCGTTACATCGTGCTGCCATCTGGTTTTTTTTAGTGCAAGAGTGGAAAAGTGCTGAGTCATCGTCTAAAAATAGACGGCGTCCTATCTCGCCCAGCAAAATAAAGTCGATAAAGTAGTTGAGAAAAAGTGGAAAACGTGGTCTAAAAATAGCGACTCCATCCCCCTATGGTGGCACATACGGCAAAGGCACGGTTCAATAACCCGAAGGTCTTGGGTTCGAGTCTCGGTACCGGTACTTTTTTTATAGATGAACTTTTTTGGAAAATGAATCCATGAGTAAAGTACTCTTGGTAATTTCGGTATTTATCCTCACCGTCCGCACACAGTACTATTTTACTACCGAACCATGCTCTTTATCCTCTCGTATGCCGATGCCCAGTTCTGGGTGTGGTGACGTACATAAGTTTTATTGTCTTATGTCGCCAAACAAAGATGGTAAAGATGAAAATAGGGCGTGTTGTGGTTCAGGCCACAACAGATGTAGGCTCTTTTAAAAGAGCACACGATTTTGAAACAAATTGCATCGAAAGCTCAAAAGCGATGAAAATGCACATGGGACATTTATGCGACCAGGGGCAGTATATTTACATATTAATAGAATATTAAAATGGCGTATGTTTGTTTTGGATAAACAGCATGGCCACTCAAATCCCATTTTCTAATTTCCATTTTTTCCCGACTTTTATAGAATTTCAAATAATAGGCATTTCTTACCCAAAGAATGATTGCAAATCAAAAACTGTCTATTAAATATCAATATCAAATATCGAAAAAAAAACATCCATCATAATCCAACATCCAACTTCTTTGATTGCTTGAAAAGAGGATGGCAAAAAATCAAAATTTTATTTTGTTATTTTTACAGCTTAGGCCGTCGCAAATATTTTTATAAGTTTATGTCCCTCTACAGTTATTGTACAACAAAATATTTTTGATCGATCTCAGACATAATATTTGAAACTTTCAAATAACTACATAAAAAAACTAAAACTAAACACAAGTCCACAAATCCCATTTTTTGCGTTACGTAATAAAAGAGCGCTCCCTTATTCATCTTCCATTCACCAGGCTGAACCAAGAAAACGTTTGAATTTAAAAAAAATCCCGTATTAAATCTCAATATCTTTTTTTCATATTGGTGTTTGAACTGTTTAATAATTTTTTGTTCCGCTGTCGGTTTTAGCAAATAAAATCGCTTGAAACTAACTTGCGCCTTAAGCTGGAGGCGAAACGTTCCAAGCACCTTCCACCGATAAAAAGAGGCAGTAACGTTGATGTTTACCTAACGAGCTCAGGTTAGAAACAAATTCTACCACGAAAACAAACCACAAAAAAAACCTTTGTCTTTGTTCTCTTATCAAATTTTGTTTGGTTTTATTCAAACTGTTATCACCGACTCTCTCATCACCTGCAATGATTTTTGTTTTATCCACATCATCAACCACCCTTGCTAGGTTTAGAAATTTATTTAATTTGTGTGATATGAGCCGGTACCACATAACAGATATGAGCTAAATTTGGTACAACAAGCATGCACTAATCGATTAAAATTGCTTTTAAACAATAAATTGATAACATTAAAAGCTCATATAAAAGTGGCAAAAGCCTTAGTCTGGTTTAACATTTTGCTTTTTTTTAAATTCACTTGAACGTTTCCGTAGTATGTGGATTAGTTGCACTGTGCGGGGTCTAACAGGTAACTTGCTATAATACTTTTTTTTTTCCTTTTCGATTAAAAATTATATTAATTTCCACCACCACACTAATCATCCAGGAGTGGATCTAGTATAAAGTTTGCGTTTTAATCTAACCACAAAGTATATTGGCCAACTAACAGTTTTTACCAGAATAATACAAATCTCTTGACTCGTCTCAGATTTTCGTTTTGAAAACAAATCGACCTGAGCTCACCGACCCTAGATCCGCGCCTGCCTCTTTTCCGTTGGAAGGTCTTCGTTGGCCTTCGCATACCTTCAACGATAATTGGAAGAACCAGCTAAAAAAAACTAATCAAAACCAAGTTGGTGTTCAGCAGCTATTTCCGTATGGCCGCTAAACATCCGGTGCCCTCCACCCCAACCTGGACTACTAAAACAAAATCCATCTTTGACATTGTTTTTTTGTACATTTTTTTTCTATTCCATCTCGATTTTTCCACACTTCCCGTTGTTTTCTATTTCGACACACCTACCCACAAAAAAAAAAACACCAAATGTCGTGTTGGTGACCCGTGGACCCCGAACAAACCTGCCTTCCCTTTCGATCAACCGACCTGCAGCAAACACGTGAGCTCGAGAATACCTTGGTACAGAACCTTAAGCTGAACCACGGACAGTCGTTGCCGGCGCTGCAACGTGGCCCGGTTACCAAATACTTCCCGACCGCAGGTAAGTGCGCATCTCCGGATCCGGATTTTCTAACACCATCTTCTTCTTTCTATTTTTTTTTTGCGGTCCAGTGTACCTTCTTTTTCCAACAACTCTTGTTAATCGCTGCCGGATAGGCTTCTGGTATCCCCGATGGGAACTGTTCACTAATGAAGACTTTTTTGCTTTTTGGCAGACGAACGCGTCATTGAGTACGACATTGATAAGGTGCTGTACGACAAGCGGTCCGACTTCCAGAAGATCCAGATTGTCCACTCCAAGAGTCTGGGCAACATGCTCGTGCTGGATGAGTTGCAAAGTAAGGACCTATCATAATCTCAATATCTCGTTTGGGCTCGTTTCTAATTATCTTGGTTATTACTTTATAGATTTGCTGTTGTAAAACCATGTTTTTGGTATCCAGATTCTTAAGCGAAGATGGCGTTACGAATGGTGGCACGCCCGAAATGTCAAAAACGCGCAGTGGCACCAACATTCACACTTTTTTCTAACGTTGGTACCACTGCGTGATTTTGACATTTCGGGCGTGCACCATTCGTAACGCCATCTTCACTTAAAAATCTGGATGTAGAAAATTACAGGGTATTTGTCCCTATTTTGGGCCTAGTACCTAAATTAGGCCTACCAAACTTAATTTGTCGAAATTGTGCATTTTACCGCCTTTTTCCAGGAAACTCCCACATGGGAATGATACTTGCTGTCATTAGCTTCAATTTAGTTCGTTGGGAAGTTCTTTCGAATACCTTTCTAAAAATGTATAACATGACGGGGTTTCTTACAAAAACCACCCTTTTTACAATCTTCCGGACTTTTGATAAAATCGTTTTTTTAGCATAACTTTTGAAGTACTTAACTAAACTTTATAATTTTCAATAGCGACTTATGGGACCCCAAGACGGATCGAATGAGACCAAAACGGACAAAATCGGTTTAGCCAGTGCCGAGATAATCCAGTGCAATTTTTTTTGATCAACATCCCACCACACACACAGACATTTGCTCAGAATTTGATTCTGAGTCGATATGTAAACGTGAAGGTGGGTCCAAGAGGTCAAATTAAGAATTTCGTTTTTCGAGTGATTTTATAGCCTTTCTTCAGTAAGCACTTTTTCATAACCCTTTGTACAAAACAATGAAAACTGAAGTCTTTTGAACAATTTTGACTATTTGTTTCATCAGTTTATTTGTTTTTTGCCTGTTATGGACCCCCTTTTCCTATAGTGGACCCGGGTCCATAATCCGATTGTGGACCCGGGTCCACTAAAGGCAAACTGTTATTTTTATACCAAGATTAACCGATATTTGATGTTTTGATGCATGGTGTAGGTCTAATGATAGATATAATGAATAAAAAATGGATTTTGCTCAATTTTCGTCATAAAAAATATGTTTTGTAAACAAATTTGGCTTTAAGGGTGCACAGCAACGAAGGCAGTTGTTGTCTTCTTATACCAAAATAGTCAAACTTACGGACCCAATCCTGAAATATTGGGAATGTAAAATTAATCAAACTTTGTTGTAAATTACTTTGTGGACCGTACTTTAGGGGATGAATAAAAAAATATTTCGATAGTACCCGTAGTTTTGAAGATACTAAAATGTCTGTTACAAAAATCTGGGTGCAAAAGCTCTGGTTGATGTGCACCGTTAAACAACAACAAAAAACCTAACAGACATTTAAACTTATTTATTTCCGAAAAAGATCAGAGAAAATGTTTCAAAAACCACTGTAAACATACAAATAATTTAAAAAAAAGTAATTTTGATGCACATTTTTTCCATATTAATTACATAAATGGTTGACCGAAACTAAACAATAGATTTGTTTACAGTTGCTGATAAAACCACGCATGCTTATTTTAAAAAATGTTTTGTTATTAATTTATTATTATAAAATATCATTTCAAACTGCAATTATGATGCTTCAGTTAAGTATAATTGACTATAGTTTTGATTATTTATAATTTTTTTTACGGCTTCAGCATTTTTGGTACTTTTAACATGAAACAGCTATATTTATACTCATAAATTAGGCTTAGTGATTTTTCACGCTCGAAAATAGCAAATTTCACGGGGACCTCAATTTAAAAACACCAAATTTCACGCAAATTTCGCGGAACGTGAAAAATGTTAAAATAACTCGGAAAATCTTATGTTTAAATCAAAGAAACTACTTTTTAAGCTACATTATACATTATTCTTCACTAAACTGAAAAAATCTTCACTAAATTTGAACGCGACACAAAAAAAATCTCCTAATTTTCAAAAAAGTTCCCATCTGGTTTATGGTTCTATTTATATTTTGAAACATGCTTATTCTTAATTATTGAACTGCTTTTTTTAATATTCGACGAATAAAGCTAAACAGTTTTCGCTGATTTGCTTCTATTTTATCAGTTTACATTTTATTGAATTTCATATCAAAGCAAGATTTAACAATCTTGTCCATCCACAATGAATAAAACAGTTTGAATTTTCTGCGACATTGAGCCCATGCCAAATAATTTTTAAGGTTTTTATCTCAATTCGAAAAGTAAATTTAGGTAAAAAAACGAAATAGAAATTTGTATTGAAATGAAATAGAAAACAAAAAAAGGTGGTATTTTTTAACTTTCACGAGAAACATCCACCCAAACAATCAAATATCGTTAAAATTAAACAGGGATCAGAAAAAAATCTGAAGTGTTTTTAAAATGTGATTTCAAAGATAAAAAATACTCTTTATTTTATTTAAAAAAAAAACGAAGCTTGATTATTTCAACTTGTTTTGAATTTTTTTTATTCCTTGCTTGTTTTTATTAGGTCCTTTTAAGTGCTGTTAATTTTGAAATAATACCTTTCAAATAAAATAGTAGTTAAATTTTTACAACAGCGGATGAAAACATTACTAAATTGAGTTAGTTTCTAAAAACTGAAAAATTCTTCAAATGGTTGAAATTAAGCTTTTCAATTGAAAAATAATAAAATTAACTTTAATAGTCTTTATGGTACAAATATTTATTATGATCTCATCTGAAAAATAAAAATCAGAAAATTGATAAATTTCAATAATTTCACACCGTCTGCAAAATCGTCAAAATTCAATAACCCTATACTATTAATTGAACAAGGGTATTCACTCGCTTAATTCTACAGTAGTTCTTAAGATTATTTGCATTCCTATTTGAGTTTGATGAAATATTTGAAGGGAAATCGTTACAGTTTCACAAAAAAACATAAAATTTCACGGGATTTCGCGGAAAAAGCCAAATTTCACGGATTTCACGCTGTCCGCGAAATCGTGAAATTTCACTAACCCTACTCATAATTGAAAAAAAATATGCGTTTAGGTTGATAACAACAAGCATTTGTTGTATGTTTAAGAGAAACTTTTGCTTAAATACACAGTTTTTTTTTTCATTTTTGAAGGTTTAATTAACAGGGGTCCACTTTTGGAAAAGTTTGGATTTTCGTTGTCCTATATTGGACCCCAGTAATTTTTGCTCGAAAATGAGCAGTTCTTCGCTTAATTTTAGTAAAGTTCCTTAAACTTACATTATTTCGACTTGCTGAAGTTAAATAATGTGTGTGTGTGTGTGCAACCAACCAAACGGGACCACGCGGTCCTTTCTTACAAATTGAGTTGTTTCCATGTATTTAAGATTAATATTCTATACATGCAAATAACTCGCATAGGCATTTGGAGGGTGTTAGCTCTGCCGAGCTTCGGTGACCCATTTCTACGCAGGCTAGCCGTGCGCGAGGTACTTCAGCTTGAATCGACAAGCCCCGCCCTAAAGAACGTTTACATCAATCGGATTCAAACGTTATTTAGAACTTCCGATTTCTTATCCGTGGACGAGAAATCAGCGCGTATTTAGTAGGCAGATTTTTGTTATTCGTTTGTTTTGGAAAGGTCTCACCAAATTTCAGCTGAAGTCCTGATGATCATAGTGACAGGTCCAACGACTTGTCGTGCTGTCTCACCCGCTGTCGTGTAACTCAATCCCGTCATATGGAACTGCATTAAAAACAGTTGACCTTCAACAGTGGCGACAAAGCACACGTTTTGAAAGCTTTCACAATAGAAAAATGATGCACACCCTTCGACTTGCTGAAGTTAAATAATCAGTCAAAAAGTGATTGGATAGTAATTTAATCATAAAATATAAATGCAGTTTTGTTGTGAAAATGCTAGTGGCCATGGCTGATTTCAGATATCGAACTCAAAACACTTATTTTGGTGAAAAGGACAATTCAATATCAGTCAACATTGATTTAAATGATGCTGAACATGCCAAATAAAGGATTTGTAGGCAACAACACGCTTGAAATTGTGATTTCATTGAATTTTTCATCAAAAACCCTTTAGAGGGTCCACTATAGGAAAGGGGTCCACTAATGGATAACGTACCTTAGTTCAAAAATGGTCTCTAGAGGCCAACGAAACTAATAATTTTCATCCGTACAGATATTGCGGAGGCCGATCTGATCTACACCGAAACGTTGATGCGTCGCGGCATAGAGAACTACAAGGGCAAGGAGATTTGCATCCTTGGCGGTGGCGACGGAGCCCTTCTCTACGAGCTGCTCAAGGAGGAACCCAAGCACGTGGTCATGCTGGAGATCGACGAGCTGGTCATGCAGGCCTGCAACAAGTACATGAACTCGATCTGCGGCGACGTGCTGGAGAGACGCAAGGCCGACGACTTTGAGATCATCGTGGGCGACTGCATGGTCTACCTGAACAAGTACATGAAGGAGGGTCGCCAGTTTGACTACGTTTTCGGCGATCTGACCGACATTCCGATCTCGGACACCCCGACGGGGGAGATTTGGGACTTTATTCGGACCATTCTGGAGGCGTCGTTCAAGGTGCTCAAGCCGGACGGACGGTTCATGACTCACGTGAGTACTGTTTTAATCGATTCATGAAGCGCATCATGTAACAAATCTTTCTGTACCGACAGGGCAACGGCGTCAGCTGCCCGGAATCGCTCCAAATGTACGAGGAACAGCTCGGCAAGCTAACGCCGGCGGTCACCTACACCAAGTGTACCGCCTTCGTTCCGTCCTTCATGGAGGAGTGGGTATTCTATCAAGTGCAGCGCGGAAGTGGAGCCGCTGCCAGCGTTTGACTTCGTCACGACGATAAACAAATTGTTGCCCCGCAGATCGCCGACGTAGAACCGATGCGCTGCTGGTGCTGCACGTGGCCAGCAGCCGCCGTAGCCAAGATACTTTCCCTTCTTCCAATCTCGATGTTGACAGCACTTTTAAATGATCACATTTTTCTATCTGGCACCAAACAACTGCTCAAAATTCAAAGTCGCATGCACGTTTTATAGTAGGAAATTAACCACGGCACCGCTACTTTACCCAAAAGCCATCGATTAGTTAGTTTGCAAAATTTGTTTTCCCAGTTCCTTTTGTTATGATTGTTTCCCCTCGAAACCACTACCTCGTGAAGCAACTATTCGGATACTTTTTTAAAAGAAATTATTTCACATCAGCCGCAACTAAGCACAACAACTAGTTTTAGTTACAGACCAACAACAGCTCAGCTTAAACCATCAAATAGTTCCTTTAGTTTATGTTTTTATGGTTTCACATATTAACAATCACTTCAATACATCCACGCGTGATGTACTTAAGTCAGGCCAGTCACAGTGAATTTCAGAAGTATTCTCAGTTGGGATATTAAAGTTCTGTGTCGCGCGTCCGTTTAGCACAAAAGACAGCAATTTTAGTGTGTACAAGCTAGGAAAAAAGAAAAGAAGTTACTACTAACAGCTCGTGTCCCGTGGTGTTTTAGAGCTGGTTTATCTCTAATACTTAAATAAAATACAATTTTCAACCCATCCTAACGAGGAATGTGTCTTGATTGTTTTAAGTAGAAATATCACTTCAGCCTGATTACTAAATTAAACGCGCTTGGTTAACATGTATGAAAACTAGTGTCACTTATGCAAAAAAAAAAATCCGGGGAATCGATTGGTGATGGTTTTATCCACCGCACGAAACGGCAACGGGTCAATTTTGCCCCAATTCCCATTTTCAACATGTTTCTTGAAAATCCCTCTGTATTTAGAAAGGAGGCTTTATGCGGCCATCCAACATGCACTTAACTTAGGTGAAAATGGAAATCCACTTCTTGCACCGCAAAAATCATCTAGGGATATTTTTATCGGAGAGATCAGAAAATTTTACATAACTGTATGCACTAGATAGTTTGAAACAGCTGTATCTTCCGCATCAAAGCAGCCTGACCTACTGCGTTGCATTAATCGCTGAGAGGATTATGTGAACGGATCACTTTTCACACAATCTACAGGAGAGGAGGGATGCGTGGACATACCGTTCTAAACGCTCCGGAAACTGTCATTGGGACAAGAAAGCGAGACAATGTTACACTATTGATGATCCTGTATTGGTGGGTTGTGCGACAGGGATGTGAGTGTGCTAAAAAAAGATCACAAAACTATTAAACAAGTTTGTAGGAATTTTTTGGAACTTTTCGAAAAAAATATGTTTTTACGGGCAAACTTTTTCAAATTCAAATTCGGTTTTATTGGTGAATAATCAGATACAATAAGTTCTTTTGAGGTACAAAACAGAGTTTTGGAGTTCCTTTCAGCTGTGTGTTACATCATAATCCATTTTGGAACAGTTATTGCTAGTTAATAAAGGTGTTGCCAAGAGTAAGAAAAATAAAGAAAAAAAAACTTACTAAAATTGCAAGGGAAAGGGGATAGAAATAGAGAAAGCTTAAAACTAGATCACATTTTTTTATCCTTTATAGATGTGCTTAATCATCAGCTCCCCGAGGGCCAGAAATTGCTCCGCCTTGTTACGGCAGGTCCGAAACCGCGTCATCATCTCCCCCGCGAGAGCAAAGAACTCCGGCAGGGTAAAGAGATCTTCCCCGGTGACTCCTTGCTGGGTCGCATCGCCGCTACCGGCAGCGACCACGCTTGCAAACGACCGCCCCCATCCAGGAGGGAACGCTGGGTTGTCCGCTGGAACCGTACGCTGGCTAGCTGCAGGAACGGCTGCGCTCGTACTTCGCTGAGGAGGATGGGACGCTACTGCTTTCTTCTTCCTCTTTTCCTGCTCCTCGAGGTAGGACTTTCGCGCGACGCATCCGCGGTAATTACCGGTATGGTTACCGCCGCAGTTCGCGCACTTTACGCGCGGCTTGGTTTGTTCTGCGTTTTCCCCCAAGTCCGCCTTTCGTGGCAGTGCGCACACCTCCGAGAGGTGTGACTCACCGCACTTCACGCAGCGGGGCTGGAGGTTGCAGTTCCGCGAGCCGTGGCCGAATTTCTGGCAACGGTGGCATTGCGCTGCTTCCGTCGGATTTTTGGAGTAAAACCGCCAGTTTACCCAAAAACCATCCAACGCCTTAGTCCGCCGCAGGTCTTGAATTTTGACGGTACCGCGGTCGAAGTACAACAGGTACAGTGTGTGTGTACCTGTGACTGTTGTCTTCCGCGAGAGGACTTTTATGTCTCGCGGCGTTATTCCGACACCCGAGAGGTGCTCCTTGAGGACGGAGATCGGGCGGTCTTGATACCCCTGCAAGACGACCTTAACAGCTGTCTCTGCACGGGGTCGAATGTGTAGAACTTGAAGCTTTCACGCTTCAATTTCTCCACAACCAGGTCGAAATTCTTTTGGTCAAATGTGAACACTTGCACTGACGATTTACCTATTTTGAGGCAGTACACGAGGCCTTCCAGCTGCTCGTCAACATCGTCCGCCAACGTGTCCAAAACGAAAATTGGTGGTGGTCGTCGTTCCTTTGGAGTAATTACTTTTTTTTGGCGAAATCACTTTCTTCCGTGCACCACCATCGTCGTCGTCGTCGTCGGTAGTGCTACCGTCGGTGTTGTTGTTGTTGCTTTCCTCGTCACTCAGTCTCGCGAACTTGTTACTGTAGGGAATGAGTTGTGCTAATGTGAAATAAAAGAAACCGAAAATAATAAGGAAAAGGTAAATGCAAAATAATTAAATAAAATTCGACTTTTTGTTTGGTCAAACCTTCTTTACTCAAATTTGGGTAGAATGCCTAGAAGAATGAGTTGCGTTCGATAAGAATTACATTAAACTTTTGAATGAGTTGTCGCGTTTCAGCGTGCATGGTTGAATTTTGACAGCTGCTTGCTCGAGAACGACAGTCATTTGACGAACGCGAAAAGAGTAGGATGTACGCGAGAAATCGAGAGGTGGATTTTGAAAAAAATAAATTGTTTTGTTTTGTTCCGTCACCACATGGCGCAGTTCGGCAGGTTCAGTGTAGTGTAGGAAAAATAATTGAATTGGCGATTTCATCACAAGGACGGCAGATGGAAATCTAGAAGGTGGTATATATGTGTAGAATCAGAAAAAAACAAGCGTTTGGGTTGCCAGAAGATTTTCCAAGTCTGTATGGATTAGAGAAAAAGTCTGTAAAAAAAATCAAGAGTTCTGCGCCGGTTGGAGCGCGAAGAATTGAATTCATTTAAAAAAGTTGAGGGAGTCCTGAGATGTTCGGTGCAAACTTTAACTTACTTTGTACACACAATATATAGCTCTAGAAAAATCAGTTTTGATAGTGTGTGTGGTTCTTAGAAGGAACATAACTGTAATTTTAATGGTTTGTTATGCTAACCGATGTAAAAAAAAAAACTTAATTATTTTGAAAAAGAAAAATAAAGACAAGGGCAATGAATCCATGGCGCAGAAGTGATAAGAAAAAAAGTAAAAAAAACATAGAAAGATCGATGGAATCAGGCAAAGAAGTGATTCAATGAAGAAAACAGTTTTACAAAGGAAAACTAGCCAAAACGAAAAAGCAAGGACACAAGAAATAACAAGCCAAAAAAGAAACGGCGATTAACTCAAAAAAAACTAGCCAAAAAAGAAAGGGCAAGGACACAAGAAATACAAGCCAAAAAAGAAACGGCGGTTTACTCAAGAAAAACAAGCCAAAAAAGAAAGGGCAACGACACAAGAAATACAAGCCAAAAAAGAAACGGCGGTTTACTCAAGAAAAACAAGCCAAAAAAGAAAGGGCTATCAAAGAAGAGATTGAATAAAGAACAAAGTTACAGAGTAAAGTAAAGATCAAATCTAAAGTGATTTTTTTATAAACACATATGCGCCATGGGTTTAATGACTCTATAAATAATTAGTTATTAAAAAAAGGTAAAGGTAAAGAAGTGTAAAAAAAAAAATTAAAGCAATAGAAGAGGCCTCATATTTGTGGTTATGATTCGTGTTGATGATTGAATTTCTTGGGAATCTGATTAAATGTGTAAAATTAGTACAAGTAGTTCAAGAATGGGGATTTTAAAAAGAAATTTCAGTCTATTTCAAGAGCAATGAGTTGAGATGTAATTGGCTTGCTACCGTATTGCCTCATATTCGTGCTTATGATTGAGTTTCTTGGGAATCTGAATAAATGTGTAAATTTAGTACAAGTAGTTCAAGAATGGAGATTTTGAAAGGAATTTCAGTCTATTTCAAAAGCAATGAGTTGAGATGTAATTGGCTTGCTCCCGTTTTGCCTCATATTCGTGCTTATGATTGAGTTTCTTGGGAATTTTAATAAATGTGTTAATTTAGTACAAGTAGTTCAAGAATGATTTTTGATTGATAATTGATTGATTGATGATTTTTTATTCGGTAGGAAAAGCCACCAAAGCAGTAGCACCAAAAACCTACATCGTTTTAATCCAATATACAATAAATTTTAGTGTTTACAATTATCTTTTAAATATCCGGTCAAACTCCATTGGTTTCCACCTGTGAAGGAGTTTGGTTGATCCTGGCAAGAGAAATCTGAAATGATATAAAAAAAGTGCATAGATTATGGCGATAAAGGCAAAATTATAGAATAAAGATAATTGTGTCGGAAAACTAACTTTTTAAACTGAGTTTTAGAAGGAAGCAAAAGTGAAAAAAGAAAGAAAAAAAGAAAAAAAAAAGATTGAAGATTTTTAAAGGAATTTCAGTCTATTTCAAGAGCAATGAGTTGAAATGTAATTGGGTTGATACCGTATTGCCTCATAGTCGTGCTTATGATTGAGTTTCTTGGGAATCTGAATAAATGTGTAAATTTAGTACAAGTAGTTCAAGAATGGAGATTTTTAAAGAAATTTCAGTCTATTTCAAGAGCAATGAGTTGAGATGTAATTGGCTTGCTACCGTATTGCCTCATATTCGTGCTTATGATTGAGTTTCTTGGGAATCTGAATAAATGTGTAAATTTAGTACAAGTTGTGCAAGAATGAGGATTTTTGAAGAAATTTCAGTCTATTTCAAGGGCAATGAGTTGAGATGTAATTGGCTTGATACCGTATTGCCTCATAGTCGTGCTTATGATTGAGTTTCTAGGCAATCTGAATAAATGTGTAAATTTAGTACAAGTAGTTCAAGAATGGAGATTTTTATAGGAATTTCAGTCTATTTCAAGAGCAATGAGTTGAGATGTAATTGGCTTGCTCCCGTATTGCCTCATATTCGTGCTTATGATTGAGTTTCTTGGGAATCTGAATAAATGTGTAAATTTAGTACAAGTAGTTCAAGAATGGAGATTTTTAAAGGAATTTCAGTCTATTTCAAGAGCAATGAGTTGAGATGTAATTGGCTTGCTCCCTTATTGCCTCATATTCGTGCTTATGATTGAGTTTCTTGGGAATCTGAATAAATGTGTAAATTTAGTACAAGTTGTTCAAGAATGGAGATTTTGAAAGGAATTTCAGTCTATTTCAAAAGCAATGAGTTGAGATGTAATTGGCTTGATACCGTATTGCCTCATATTCGTGTTTATGATTGAGTTTCTAGGGAATCTGAATAAATGTGTAAATTTAGTACAAGTTGTGCAAGAATGAGGATTTTGAAGAAATTTCAGTCTATTTCAAGAGCAATGAGTTGAGATGTAATTGGCTTGCTACCGTATTGCCTCATATTCGTGCTTATGATTGAGTTTCTTGGGAATTTGAATAAATGTGTAAATTTAGTACAAGTAGTTCAAGAATGGAGATTTTGAAAGGAATTTCAGTCTATTTCAAAAGCAATGAGTTGAGATGTAATTGGCTTGCTACCGTATTGCCTCATATTCGTGCTTATGATTGAGTTTCTTGGGAATCTGAATAAATTTGTAAATTTAGTACAAGTTGTGCAAGAATGAGGATTTTTGAAGAAATTTCAGTCTATTTCAAGAGCAATGAGTTGAGTGGTAATTGGCTTGATACCGTATTGCCTCATAGTCGTGCTTATGATTGAGTTTCTAGGCAATCTGAATAAATGTGTTAATTTAGTACAAGTAGTTTAAGAATGGAGATTTTTATAGGAATTTCAGTCTATTTCAAGAGCAATGAGTTTAGATCGTGGTTGATATGTAATTGGCTTGCTCCCGTATTGCATCATATTCGTGCTTATGATTGAGTTTCTTGGGAATCTGAATAAATGTGTAAATTTAGTACAAGTAGTTCAAGAATGGAGATTTTTAAAGGAATTTCAGTCTATTTCAAAAGCAATGAGTTGAGATGTAATTGGCTTGATACCGTATTGCCTCATAGTCGTGCTTATGATTGAGTTTCTAGGCAATCTGAATAAATGTGTAAATTTAGTACAAGTAGTTCAAGAATGGAGATTTTTAAAGGAATTTCAGTCTATTTCAAGAGCAATGAGTTGAGATGTAATTGGCTTGCTACCGTATTGCCTCATATTCGTGCTTATGATTGAGTTTCTTGGGAATTTGAATAAATGTGTAAATTTAGTACAAGTAGTTCAAGAATGGAGATTTTGAAAGGAATTTCAGTCTATTTCAAAAGCAATGAGTTGAGATGTAATTGGCTTGATACCGTATTGCCTCATATTCGTGCTTAGGATTGAGTTTTAAGGAAATCTGGGGAAATGTGTAAATTTAGTACAAGTAGTTCAAGAATGGAGATTTTTAAAGGAATTTCAGTTTATTTCAAGAGCAATGAGTTGAGATGTAATTGGCTTGATACCGTATTGCCTCATGTTCGTGCTTATGATTGAGTTTCTTGAGAATTTGAATAAATGTGTAAATTTAGTACAAGTAGTTCAAGAATTGAGATTTTGAAAGGAATTTCAGTCTATTTCAAAAGCAATGAGTTGAGATGTAATTGGCTTGATACCGTATTGCCTCATATTCGTGCTTAGGATTGAGTTTTAAGGAAATCTGGGGAAATGTGTAAATTTAGTACAAGTAGTTCAAGAATGGAGATTTTTAAAGGAATTTCAGTTTATTTCAAGAGCAATGAGTTGAGATGTAATTGGCTTGATACCGTATTGCCTCATAGTCGTGCTTATGGTTGAGTTTCTTGGGAATCTGAATAAATGTGTAAATTTAGTACAAGTTGTGCAAGAATGAGGATTTTGAAGAAATTTCAGTCTATTTCAAGAGCAATGAGTTGAGATGTAATTGGCTTGCTACCGTATTGCCTCATATTCGTGCTTATAATTTCGTTTCTTGGAAATCTGGAGAAATGTGTAAATTTAGTACAAGTAGTTCAAGAATGGAGATTTTTAAAGAAATTTCAGTCTATTTCAAGAGCAATGAGTTGAGATGTAATTGGCTTGATACCGTATTGCCTCATGTTCGTGCTTATGATTGAGTTTCTTGGGAATTTGAATAAATGTGTAAATTTAGTACAAGTAGTTCAAGAATTGAGATTTTGAAAGGAATTTCAGTCTATTTCAAAAGCAATGAGTTGAGATGTAATTGGCTTGATACCGTATTGCCTCATATTCGTGCTTAGGATTGAGTTTTAAGGAAATCTGGGGAAATGTGTAAATTTAGTACAAGTAGTTCAAGAATGGAGATTTTTAAAGGAATTTCAGTTTATTTCAAGAGCAATGAGTTGAGATGTAATTGGCTTGATACCGTATTGCCTCATAGTCGTGCTTATGGTTGAGTTTCTTGGGAATCTGAATAAATGTGTAAATTTAGTACAAGTTGTGCAAGAATGAGGATTTTGAAGAAATTTCAGTCTATTTCAAGAGCAATGAGTTGAGATGTAATTGGCTTGCTCCCGTTTTGCCTCATATTCGTGCTTATAATTTCGTTTCTTGGAAATCTGGAGAAATGTGTAAATTTAGTACAAGTAGTTCAAGAATGGAGATTTTTAAAGAAATTTCAGTCTATTTCAAGAGCAATGAGTTGAGATGTAATTGGCTTGATACCGTATTGCCTCATGTTCGTGCTTATGATTGAGTTTCTTGGGAATTTGAATAAATGTGTAAATTTAGTACAAGTAGTTCAAGAATTGAGATTTTGAAAGGAATTTCAGTCTATTTCAAAAGCAATGAGTTGAGATGTAATTGGCTTGATACCGTATTGCCTCATATTCGTGCTTAGGATTGAGTTTTAAGGAAATCTGGGGAAATGTGTAAATTTAGTACAAGTAGTTCAAGAATGGAGATTTTTAAAGGAATTTCAGTTTATTTCAAGAGCAATGAGTTGAGATGTAATTGGCTTGATACCGTATTGCCTCATAGTCGTGCTTATGGTTGAGTTTCTTGGGAATCTGAATAAATGTGTAAATTTAGTACAAGTTGTGCAAGAATGAGGATTTTGAAGAAATTTCAGTCTATTTCAAGAGCAATGAGTTGAGATGTAATTGGCTTGCTACCGTATTGCCTCATATTCGTGCTTATAATTTCGTTTCTTGGAAATCTGGAGAAATGTGTAAATTTAGTACAAGTAGTTCAAGAATGGAGATTTTTAAAGAAATTTCAGTCTATTTCAAGAGCAATGAGTTGAGATGTAATTGGCTTGATACCGTATTGCCTCATGTTCGTGCTTATGATTGAGTTTCTTGGGAATTTGAATAAATGTGTAAATTTAGTACAAGTAGTTCAAGAATTGAGATTTTGAAAGGAATTTCAGTCTATTTCAAAAGCAATGAGTTGAGATGTAATTGGCTTGATACCGTATTGCCTCATATTCGTGCTTAGGATTGAGTTTTAAGGAAATCTGGGGAAATGTGTAAATTTAGTACAAGTAGTTCAAGAATGGAGATTTTTATAGGAATTTCAGTCTATTTCAAGAGCAATGAGTTGAGATGTAATTGGCTTGATACCGTATTGCCTCATAGTCGTGCTTATGATTGAGTTTCTTGGGAATCTGAATAAATGTGTAAATTTAGTACAAGTTGTGCAAGAATGAGGATTTTGAAGAAATTTCAGTCCATTTCAAGAGCAATGAGTTGAGATGTAATTGGCTTGCTACCGTATTGCCTCATATTCGTGCTTATAATTTCGTTTCTTGGAAATCTGGAGAAATGTGTAAATTTAGTACAAGTAGTTCAAGAATGGAGATTTTTATATGAATTTCAGTATATTTCAAGAGCTATGAGTTGAGATGTAATTGTCTTCATACCGTATTGCCTCATATTCGTGCTTATGATTGAGTTTCTTGGGAATCTGAATAAATGTGTAAAATTAGTACAAGTTGTGCAAGAATGGGGATTTTGTAAAAAAATTCAGTATATTTCAAGAGCAATGAATTAAGATGTAATTGGCTTGATACCGTATTGCCTCATATTCGTGCTTATGATTGAGTTTTTAGGAAATCTGGAGAAATGTGTGAATTTAATATCAATATCGCAAAAGTGTAAAGAAACCTATGAAACACGTAGGAAAACAATGAATTTTTATACAATTTATGATAATTATCTTATTTGAAATAATAACAGTGGATTTTTTTTGTCCTATTTTATTTGAGCGTTACAACACAACAAAACAAAAGAGAAAAAAAACATTAAAGAAATTAAAAAGAGTAGTGGCAAGGGAGATTGTAGGGAATGAGTTGTGCTAATGTGAAATAAAAGAAACCGAAAATAATAAGGAAAAGGTAAATGCAAAATAATTAAATAAAGTTCGACTTTTTGTTTGGTCAAACCTTCTTTACTCAAATTTGGGTAGAATGCCTAGAAGAATGAGTTGCGTTCGATAAGAATTACATTAAACTTTTGAATGAGTTGTCGCGTTTCAGCGTGCATGGTTGAATTTTGACAGCTGCTTGCTCGAGAACGACAGTCATTTGACGAACGCGAAAAGAGTAGGATGTACGCGAGAAATCGAGAGGTGGATTTTGAAAAAAATAAATTGTTTTGTTTTGTTCCGTCACCACAGTTACTAGTGGGAATGTTGGCGGATGTTGATGCGCCATCGGTCGACAAATTGCCGGAAGTAGCTGAACGGAGCCTTATAGGGCTGCGGCCTTGGACACGGTAATTAGGGTGTAATAACTTGGGGTCGAATCCTTTGGCGCACACACTCCCCGGCGCGATGGCGGAGGACGCGGCGTTGGTTTGTTTACCTTTTTGCACACGGCCGGTAGACGAACTTCGCGGGTTTTTCGAGGCCGCACTCGAACTGCCACGGCCACGGCCGGCCCTTGGCATGCTGTTGGAGCAAACTCGCGGCTAATCACGGTAAATTACGGCGAAAAATTTCGAAAAAACGATGGAGCACTGAGCACTTGACTGCTGCTTGCACTCGTGCGTACACGGAGGTGGGCAAACTTTTTCTAAATCGGAAAACTGATTTTTTGTGTTTAAAACAAACTTTACGTGGCAATTGTGGAGTTCGCACTTGCTAAGGAACCGGGCAAGCAAAATTTCAAATGAACAGCAGCAGTAACGAAAGCAAGCCAGAGAGGGTTAAAAAAGCCCCGAGTAATTGTTTCCTCTCCTTTGTTATGTTGTTTGCAGAGCTGTTTCTTGACCCCTTTCCTTGGATGATGGTGTGTACTGGCCATATTTTTCTCGAAAAATTACGCAATTAAAAAAAATCCGTACCGTACTTCTCTATGGTTTAAAACATGCGGGTTTTGTCCCTTAAAACATATAAAAATGCGTTTTTTGGAAATTGTTTTTTTTTGCGGAAAAAAAGTTAGTTTAAAAATTGAAAAAAATATATGTTTTGATCAGAAAATTCCTCCAAAAGATACAGATGTTCGAATATTAACGTACCATTTTTGAGTTGACAGCTATCAAAATTGTATGGAAGCTTGTATTGAAATAGCTTTTTTGATAGTTTGATATTTTTACAACACTGGCCAGTAGATTAACGGGAAAAGCACAATCACGCCTGCAAAAAAAAAACGATTCGTTTCCGGAATTAAGGTTTGCTTAAACAATCGCAGAACTCCCAACTGAATTTTGAATTTATTAAAACTTATTATAGATGGCTAATTTAAATAATCAAAAAAGAATATTTAGCGCAATTCCATTTTTATGTGAAAAATAAAAAAAACGGGTTGAAGAACACCTAAAATTTACCAAAGAAACAAAATCTCGATTTTTAAATATTTTTAAAGTATTTTTGTATGTTCAACTGTCAAAATTGTATGAATTGAAAATTGATAAATTTTAAACCATTGAACAAAGTGCCGGTACCAGTTGGCAATTACTTCTCGCGGGCACCAGACGTGTTGCTCTGCTGTGCTTTCGCTATTGTTTGCAAATACAATCGTCGCGTGGTGCAGACTCAGCAAAATGAGTGCTGACCAAAAACACAAGCTCGTTGTGGACTTCAGCGTCCTCCCGGAACGTCCGAAACTGGATGTCGTGCAGCGGTTTGTGCAGAAAGGGCTGGGAATAGCTCCCTCCGACCTGCGCAGCATCCAGCTGCATAACATCCGCCATTGCGTGCTAATCGAGATGGCGGACCCAGCTGCCGCTATCAAGATTGCAGATGATTACCACCTCAAGTACGCGTTCAAGAACAACCCGACCATCAAGATCCCGGTTTACATCGACGACAACACCGTAGATGTCCGGGTTCACGATCTCCCGCTGGACCTGCCAAATGCCAAAATCATCGATGCCATGCGTGAGTACGGAGAAGTGCTGACCATCAGGGACGAGGTTTGGAGGAACTTCTTCGCCGGTGTGCCTAATGGTGTGCGGGTGGTGAAGATGAAGCTATCCAAACCCGTCCCCTCATTCATCACCGTGTGCGAGCTGAGTAGCCTAGCCACATATACTGGTCAAACGGCCACGTGTCGACGCTGCGGGGAAAATCGACACGTGTCTAAGAGCTGTGCCGAAGCAGCGAAGAAAATTCGCCTTAACAAGCCCCAACATCAATCAAGCAAAACAAACCCGCCCGTTCCGATTGCTTTGCAGCCAGCACAACCAGCAGTAGTTGAATCTCAAGCCGTCGTGCCTCACACAGAGGACAATGGCAATGACGGATTCACTACTGTTGGGAAGAAAGGCAAAGCAAAAAGACTTTTACCGCAAGAAGAAGCATCAGCAGAAAAAAGAAGCTGCGTCGATGAGGAGAACAACACACCGATTTCTGGAAACGAACAATGCAACGACCCTGGACAACGAGAGACTCAACCGAAAATAATCACGCCGAAGAGAAGACAGTGGAAGCCTGCAGTTTGACGTGGGACTGCGCCAGTCGCATTTATTTTAAATAAATATAATTGAATTGTAAAAAAAAAGAAAAAGGTAAAACTTGGCCAAACTATGGTAACAGAGGCCAGATAGTTAAATAAACAAAAAAAAAAAAAAAAAAAACAAAGTGCCGGTACCAAATGTATGCGTCTTTTTAAGATTTTTTTTTAATACTCAGGTGAGATTAAAAAGCATTGTAATTTGATGTAAAAACTCTCCGGAAGGATTCATTTTGGTCTCCGGGAATTTAAAAATCGAATTCTGGTCGCCACCCTGATTTATATGGAAATGAGTCTAAGTAAAATGAGTTATTTACATTTCTAAATTATTCAATATCATAAGTGGAATGCGCTCGATAAATATAATCAATAGTTATAGTTTAAAACGCACTTACCTTACCGGTTAGACGCTCCCAGCAGCATTGTTGAATGACAGGACATCGCACTTGCAAGCATAAATGTTTCTTCATGCGTATTATTACAACTTTACACCAGCCCAAGACACCCGCAAACTATTCACATTTTACAGGGACGTCATCAACGACACAGGCAAGCAAACTTCGAAATCATTCATGATGAAAACTAAACTTTTTTATGCCCATTTCAGCAGCGCGTCTCAAATGTCTTACACATCTTTTTTCTTCTTCTTTATAGATTTAAACAACATGCTCTCTCGTTAACAATCGCTCTTTTTCATTCTGTACAACTCACTTGTGTAATGAACGAGGCAAATGAAAAATGCTTGAACCAATATAGAACACAATCAACAAAAAACACTATTCTGAGTCTCACTCACTTTGTCCATTTTTCGCTGTTCCGGTTGCTTTAAAAAACACTGTTTTTTTCTACATTAATATAAAATAGTCGCCTCTGCTCTATCATTTAGTTAGAGTGCCATTGTGCTATCACGTGTTTGCTAAGTTTTCTTATTTTTGTTTCTGGTTAGGAGACGATTTGCTTGTTCTCTTTTCTCTTATTGGGGGGTAAGCGATTACTCGGGGCGGGGGCTAAGGTAATGTTGTTTCACTTGTAATAATGCTAATAGACACCGTTTTGACACAAACACGCACGCACGCACGAACACACGCTAGCTAGCTAGTGATGATGATAATTTCTCTTCTCACACTATGGCTGTTTTCACCAAACAGGACTGTGAGTTGTTGCCGATCGACCCGTCCAGGCTGTCCAGGTCGAGCGCGGTGTCGATCATGGTCGATTCCTGCAGCAGTCGCAACCGGCTGGAACCGGTCAGGAAGGAGTTGTTTGTGGTACCGTTGTTGCTATTACTATTGGTGCCGTTTGTCGTCGTCGTCGTCGTAGTCGGTGAAGACTGAATGATCACGTTAGGGTCCAACGTTTTGATCACGTTCTTCATCTCGATGGCCGTGATTGGCTGGGAGCTCTTGAGGGGCGGCAAATGGGCGATCGGAGAGGGCACGACGACGGAGTCCAGCAGGTTGCTGGAGGCTGCCGCCGCCACCGATTGCGCCGTGGACTTTGCGGTGTTGCTGGCGAACGAACTCGACATCACGGGATCGTCCAGATCCAGGTCGAGGTCGCTCGTGATGAAGGAAGCGTTGAGCTCGTCAACCGCGGCCACCGCACTAAAATTACTCTTACCTATGCTATTACTGCTAGGCAGCTGCTGTTGCTGCTGCTGGTGGTGGAAATTGCTTCCACTGGAAGCACTGTGCCGGGTTTGGCCAGCTGACGTTCCCTTACGGGCGGAACTGCCACTGCCAATGTTGGAGTACACGTGCAAGCTCGGATCGTTGGGAATATTACTGTAGACGTTCTCGTGCCCACTTATGCTGGACACCATCATAATCTCGTCGACGTTCTGCATCGACTTGTCGCCGTCGGCCGGCGTCGTGGCCAGCGACAGCTTCCCGCTGGCGGACTCCCGGTACAGATTGCTGTAGCTTCCGCTCAGGTTCGCCATCTTGGACAGCGAAGTCGCGCCCAGCGGAGGTGGCTCCATGTCGACGATCGTGTTGTCCTCGTCCAGCACCAGGGTGGTCACGGTCGTGTCCTCAATTGCCGATATGTTGTTGCCGGAAGAAGTGGTCGCCAGCGGAGCCTCGTTCTCGACTAGGTGCGCTATGCTGTTGGATTTCTCTGCAACAGACAAAAAGGATCAACTTGTTATCATTGGAAATTTTAAACCAAATTAAAAAAAAACTAAAGACTACAAAGCATTCATAGCAGTTACAAAAGGTGTTAATGGACTAGGCAAACTACTGCGAAAATTTTGTTTAGTATCAGCGTAGTAGATTTTAGAAAATTATCCAATACTCCATCAATATTTACAACTTGTGGTAGCTTCCAAGATGCGCACAACGTTACTAATTAGATTGTTGCTAACGAGAGAAGCTTATACTAAGATAGGCGTTTGCTACAGTATGAATGGATGAAACTTATCATAGGTGCCAGGTTAATTGGCTTTTTTCAAAATTAAAAAACGTTCGAAGAATTTTAATACGGACAATGACTTCTCTTAAAAAATATTCGAAAAATAAACCTGATAAAAAATAGAAAAATACACATCTCCACTTCATTTAAAACGTAAACAAAGGATAATATCCTCTTCAAGCAGCGTTCGATGACTTAGATCTATGTAGAGATATGTAACCACATCAGTTCTCTATACAAACTCCTGTGCAATGGGATTTGAACATTTTATTAAAGAATCAACAATAAGAAATAATAAAAAATCAGTAATTTAGAAATTCAAAAATACAAAACAAATATATTCTAAAAATTATTAAGCCTGGTACAACAATTTTTAAAAGTTTTTTTCTCGCCCCTTCAAAATCGGCCCAAAAAATCAGGGGGTAAAAATCATATTTTTTCAAAATACTTCGAAATTTCAATGGAAATTCAATTGCAATCAGCTTAAATCAATTTTAAATGCCTCTCCTACGGTTTTCAACATGTCTGGGTTTATTCAAAAATCTTTTGAATTTTTGAATAATTTTGATGTACAGTACCACAAAAAGTTTTTTTTTCGTTTTAATTTTTGTTTTCCTCGAATCCTACATTTTATGAAAACTAATTATTGTAAAACAACTGAACTAGTGTAAATGCATTTTAAAACACTTTTTTCATTCAAATGTTGAGATTATGAATTGTTATCTAAATGTTTGTTTTTTTTTAATACATAAAACATAAACTGAATTGAAGAATTAAAGTATTAAAGAATTAAAGAATTAAAGAATTAAAGAATTAAAGAATTAAAGAATTAAAGAATTAAAGAATTAAAGAATTAAAGAATTAAAGAATTAAAGAATTAAAGAATTAAAGAATTAAAGAATTGAAGAATTAAAGAATTAAAGAATTAAAGAATTAAAGAATTAAAGAATTAAAGAATTAAAGAATTAAAGAATTAAAGAATTAAAGAATTAAAGAATGAAAGAATTAAAGAATTAAAGAATTAAAGAATTAAAGAATTAAAGAATTAAAGAATTAAAGAATTAAAGAATTAAAGAATTAAAGAATTAAAGAATTAAAGAATTAAAGAATTAAAGAATTAAAGAATTAAAGAATTAAAGAATTAAAGAATTAAAGAATTAAAGAATTAAAGAATTAAAGAATTAAAGAATTAAAGAATTAAAGAATTAAAGAATTAAAGAATTAAAGAATTAAAGAATTAAAGAATTAAAGAATAAAAAAATTAAAGAATTAAAGAATTAAAGAATTGAAGAATTAAAGAATTAAAGAATTAAAGAATTAAAGAATTAAAGAATTAAAAAATTAAAGAATTAAAGAATTAAAGAATTAAAGAATTAAAGAATACAAGAATTAAAGAATACAAGAATTAAAGAATTAAAGAATTAAAGAATTAAAGAATTAAAGAATTAAAGAATTAAAGAATTAAAGAATTAAAGAATTAAAGAATTAAAGAATTAAAGAATTAAAGAATTAAAGAATTAAAGAATTAAAGAATTAAAGAATTAAAGAATTAAAGAATTAAAGAATTAAAGAATTAAAGAATTAAAGAATTGAAGAATTAAAGAATTAAAGAATTAAAGAATTAAATAATTAAAAAATTAAAGAATTAAAGAATTAAAGAATCTAAAATTTTACGAATTAAGGAATTTGAGAATTCAAGAATTTAAAAAGTTAAGGATTTAAAAATTCAAGAATTTTAGAATTTAGGAATTCAAGAATTTTAGGGTTTAGGATTGTTTTGAATTTAGAATTTTAGAATTCCTCATTTTTTCGTAAAAAAACAAGAATTCAAGAATTTAATTCAGGATTTTAATATTTTATGATTTGAAAATTTCACAATTTTAGAGTTTATTTTTACTTTAAAATTAAAAATTTTCGAATTCTTCAGGTTTTAAGTATTTTTGTTTTTGAATTTGTTGCTTTAATTTTTATTAATATAGCATTCCGATTTTTTTTTATTTAAATCTCATTTTTTGGATTAGGGCCGTGGCAAAGTTTATGTGACTTTTTATTTTAAAAATAAATAAAACTTTTATTTCTGTTTTATTCATGCCTGAAATTAGGAGATAAATAATGACATGCGGCTCTTTAATGAATTGTCTATTTTTCTACAGAAACGAAAGTTTTTTTTTCATATCGATAATAGCTACAACATACTTTCTGAAACGTTGTGAGCATCTTGTTATCGCTAGTAATTTACTCAATCTCAACTAACATTCTAATACAAATGCAAGAGGATGAAAATATATATGTTTGCTATTCTGCACATTCAAAAAGCACTATAATTTCTAAACAGCGCAATGCTTGATGAGCGAACGAAGGATGAGAATGGGTCCCAAATTTAATGTTACGAAATTGGCATGAAGTGAACGAAAACATGTGATGAGAAAAACATAAATCATAGTCATTGTGAATATATTCGCGAGCCAAAACTGCCTATATGCGCTTGCTGCTGCAAACACTTTCTATGCTGCTGGGACGTTATTGTTGAAGTATAGTGTTGAAGAGTTTAGGAAGTAAAGTAAAGAGTGAAAACAAGTTAAAGCAAAACAGCGAAACACTCACCGCTGACTTCGGTCACGTTCTGTGCGTTTGGCAACACTGTTTTCTCTCTTTTTTTGTTTTTGTTAATTGTGGGACTGGTTGTGGTTTTGGTTTTTGGGTACTTCAACAATAATAGATAAAGATTGGGGTAAAGTTTTGGTTTTGGTCGTTCAAACGATGCTCTTTTATTGTATTGTATTTTGCCCCCTCACGCGCATCACATGCGGCGAATCAATTGCACTCTATATCCTGTGAGTATTGTTTTACATCACTTGCCTCGTCACAAGAGAGAACGTGTATAAAAAATCGTAGATTTAACTTCCGTTCTTCGGATCCTTTCACTTGGTGAAATTTACATGCTTTTGTCTCTTGTTCCCTCAACTAACAAATAGAGAATTATTTTGCTGAATTTTATCCTTTTTCGCAAACGAGTAAATGTAAATAAATTTGTTTGTTTTTTCGCAAATTCTACCATCTATAATATAATGTAATATCATAAAGTTGTAACAATCATCGTTTTAAACGTAATTTCCTTTGTTAAATCAAGATTCTGTTTTATTTATTTTCATTGCACCTTTCTAGAGAGCAAAAACTTATCGTTGCGTTGTGTTTGTCAATTGAACCGTTTCTGTCTACTGCATAATATCGCAAGAGTTTCGTAAACTACGTAGATTTGTTTGCAAATTCGAACTTTTCTTTTCTTCAAAAAACCGAACAACGCCTGATTCAGCACAACCAACATCTCTCATTGTATTATTTGGTACGAGAAATAATCCAGTTGTCTTTGGTTATAGATTTCCGTTGCTAAAATTTGCTAATTTTCATTCTAAAATATCGTTATTGCCGAGTTTCAATGTTTCAAGATTCGTTGGTACTACAAAATAAATTAGCTTGAAAATCTAAAAAGCACGAGTTGTTAAAAGCGGTCTATTTGTATTTAAAAGTTTTACGGATGGAAGGGAGAACAGTGTTAAAACGTGAATAGTTGATTTTCCATCAATCTCTGCCCAAATACAAAATCTATGATTCAATTCCAGTATAGAAAATATCGCTCCTTTCTTCACATTTTCTACCATCACATCACATTCCTTGTTAGTTACTTTCTGTTCGCTTTATATCGTTTCTCTTTTTTCTTTCATAAGACATTATACCATTTGTATCTGTTCAACAGGATAAATCGTAGCTGCGAAGTTTAATTACTTGCTCTATTAGTCTAAACGAGGGGAAGAAATGGAATGTTTGTGTCCTGTGTAACCAGTGTGGAAGCTCTGTCAAAGCTTCGTTTATTTTCAATTTATCTGTTTCTATCTTGCCGGAAGTTGACCTCTGACCCTGCCCTCTATTTCCAAACCAAAAAACAAAAAACTGTGAAACCGGAATGCATTAACTATGTATACTCTATCATCCAGCTGTCCTGCAGTGTGGTGATGGTTCCGAGTAGTTTCGGAATATTTGTTTTGGAATAATTGTAGACGCCACATATGACTGGTAAAGCACACAAAACTAAGGAAATAAAGTGGTACTAAAGCTACAGCGGAAACAACAAAAAAGTAGCGTAAAAAGCACTTGCTCAAACTCAAAATGCATTTTTAGAGGTTTTGTAATTTTTTGTAACACCTCGGACGGTAGGTTGTCTTTGTGTGAGTTGCGTCGGTAGCGGAGAATGGCCGAAGGTGGAAAGAAAACTAAGCAGAACACATCGAGCAGCAGTTCACGTCGAGCGTAAAGTGCGCCAATTGACAGGGGAATCGTTCTGCAAATTGCTGCGGTTGCAGCTAAATTTCAATCCATTCTGTCGCACGCAAGCGACGCATTTGATTGTACTTGCTCCTTCCGCTGTCATTGTCCAATACACCAAGTGATTTGTTGACATTTTTTTGACACCCGCCGAAAACGTCAAATCATACCAATTTATTGTCGGATCGTTTCCTGAAGAGAACCAGCAGCAACTTTGTACTGGTTTGACGTTTGCGAAGGGTACCGAAATGTTTGGTTATGTTCTGATTGCAAAAGACAATGTCACGGCACACACGCAAAAACAGAATCCGTCGGCTTTGTTACTATCCATAATTGAAATTTAGGTTTTAGAAGATGCATTGAAACATTATCTACAACCCGGAGCAAAAATCACGATTTTGTCAAAAGTGGATAATAGCCGTTTGTTCAATGATAAAACGTTATTTCGCGCATTTGTTCAAGTATAAAGTGCATTTCTGCACGCACGAAAGGCGAAATGAGCGACCGCACCGGGTTGTACTGTGAGGTTCTTCATCGAATCGACTCCATGAGACAATAAGAGATGCCAACACACAAATGTTACGTTTTGATGGAAATATCCACAAATAAAAAGCATATTTTGCATCAGATAGACATTCCTTGTACCAGAAGGTCTTTTTTAGGATAGAAGAAAACAAATGTAACAACTCCAACAACCTACCGTCCGTGGTTCTCGTTTTTAAGCAGCGTAGCGCACCCTCCCTCTCCCTATAACCCAACAAAAGCGATCACGCTGCCCTTCCTCTCTCTCTCTTGACCAAAACTTATAAAAAATTACAAAACTAAAAATGCAATATGTGTTATGTTTCGTTGGTGGCGTCCTCGTGTATCGAATTGAGATCAAAGTTGTTGAACTTGTACTCGTACACATTGGAGAAGCGCTGCTTGTCGACGACGGTCGCAGCGGCCGCACCCCGTCGCTGTGCATACGGACTGTTGCTGCTGGTTCCTGCGCCTCCTCCTCCTCCGTCAACTCCTCCGCTACCGCCACTACCACCGATCGTTCCGCCGTAGTTCGGGTAGGACGATGATGCGCTGCCGTACTCGTCACCGTGGTTACTTCCGAACCCGATCGAGGAGGCCAGCGTTCCGGTGCTGACGACGCTGCTCCGGTTGCTCTGCGCGCTCCAGAACGTGGGCGTAAACTGGCTAAAAGAGGACGCCTGCGGGGACACCGGGTTCTGTTGGTGCTGCTGCTGGTGATGATGCTTTTTAAACAGTTTGTAGCTTTTGTGGTGATAGTTTTTGCTCTTCTGAAGCATCGGGTCCAGCTCGCTGCAGCTCGGGCTGGCACAGCGGTTCCGCGGACTGCTGGGACACGTGTGCGGCAGGGAATTGCTGTACTGCAGCTGCTGCTGGTCGGAGATCGTGTCGTAGCTGTTCAGGTAGGAAGACGAGCCCGACGGAAGCATCATGTTGCTGCGCTCAAGCGACGACGTGCCGGAAGTGGTCGACGAGTTGATGGTAGTGGTAGAGCTCGAGGAGGACGACGAAGAGTCGGCCGCAGCGCCAACCGCTGAAGGTGCTAGAACGTTACCGTGCGACGGTGCCTGCAACGGCAGCAGCGTTTGTGTTTGCGGTGCGTTACAGCTATTGAGACTATTGGTACTGGAGGCGTGACTGTAATAGGGTGGATAGTTCGAATAGAACAGCTTACTGGACTGATCGTGCAGTTGCAGGTCGTGGGATGACTTTCTACCGATAGCGCGATTCTTATGATACGGATACCTGGGCAAGGTCAGATTGATGTTGATATTGATTTGCTGCTGCTGGAGTTGCTGCTGCTGCTGCTGGTGATGCTGGGGAAGAAACCTTTGCGCTTGAAGCTCCCCACCCTGGAGAATCGCCGGCGAAACCTGCGGAACAAGCTGGTTCTGACTTTCGCTCATGCCGACGCCGTTGTTAGTATTATTGTACGTGTTGTACTTGGACTGCGGAGCGAAATACTTGAAATTGGTCGGAATCGGCACTGCCGGCAGATGGTGTTGTTTCGGTTGCGGTTGCAAGTAGTTGCGTGGATGTTGATAGTTGTTAGAGGTTTGGTTATTGGTAGTGGACATTGAGGGCGTGTTGTTGAAGGCAGGAGGCGTGACGACATTCGACAGATTCACATTGCATGTCGCGGAATGGTACAGTTGCGATTGAGTTTTTTGCGAAAGATTTACATAAGACAATGAGAGATTATTGTACTGTGATGGAGATTGTGATAATTGGAGATGTTTAATTTGGCTACTATTATTATCGCTAGTGGTGTTAGCTTGGTTCGAGTTAGTCACATTCAGATTGGTTAGGTTACTGATACTGCTAGGTGAAGATTTGAGTGATGGTGACTTACCATTCTGTAAGTTATCGTAGCTTCGTTGTCGAAACACGCCCGCATTCGAGCTTTGTGTTTCGTTCTGGGAAAAAAAAAGAAAAACAGAGTTATTAGAAACATTTAAGTATTTTTGAAACCATCGATTTTTTTTATTCAGCTCTGGAAAGATTTACAACAAAATGTTACTATTTTAACAATCTAATTGTTAAAAATAGCCTACTTTTCTGTACCAAAAATAACAGAATCGAATAGCAACACTTTTCAAAATAAATGCTGAAAAGTTCTACTTTTCTGCACTGAAATGGGCGCTGAAAAGTTGAACTTTTCAGCACTTGTTTCGAAAAGTAACACTTTTCAACATTTTTTTGATTTAAACGATTTATTGACAAAATACATGAAAATTCGACGTAAAATTTCACTCAATGGGTGTTTTTCGAAATTGCAAAAAATGTTGTACGGAACTCGTTGCAAAACTTGATTTTTTCAGCACTCGTCGTATTTATCCAACTCGGTGAACCTCATTGGATAAATGTACGACTCGTGCTGAAAAAATCCTCTTTTTGCAACTTGTTGCATACACTGCTTCAGAAAAATCAGATCTGGTCCGCAGAGCAATTTTTGTCGTATTCTTAGGTCTATTCCCGTACTTGCAGAATTGCAGAATTTCTGCAGGTTCTGCAGAATTCTGCAGCCAGCATAAGTCACTTTTTTGCAGCACGTTCCCGTACTTTTCAGCTCGCTCTCTTCAACTCTCTCTTTTGCAGAAGTTCTGCAAGGAGAGAAGCGGCAAAACTTTTGCCTGGGTATCGCGTTCCAGTACTTTTTCTGCAATATTGTACACAGTTGAGTGGATTTACTCAAATTGGGTATTAAAGTTTTTTAATTATTTCATTTAAAAAAAAAAAAAAAAAAGTAGTTGCCAAAAAAAGTAATTGAAACAAGTTTACCTCTATAACGGGGATATTATTATTTTGTATGCAGTGCAACATTTTATTTAAAAAATCAAGGATGTATTATTTATTAAGTAACTAGAAATTAATTATGCTTAGGTAGAAATTATACATTAGAAACAACTCAAAACTTTTACATTAGGTAAACAATTTTACAAATGAGAGTGGCAGGTACGTTTATTAAATATGATTTAAAAAAAGACAAACAAAGGTTTAATATAGAAGGGACATGTTATTATAGCAGAATGTTTGAAAGATTATTCAGGATAACATAAATAAATTATGACTGGATGTCACATGAAAGAACAACGGTGACGCAACGAAATTGGCAAATTTAAAAAAATGAATCACAAACTCAAAAATTTTAAAACACATAAATTAAAAATCAGGAAATTAAGAAATCCATAATTAAAAATATAAAAAAATAATATTTTCAAATTGAGAAACTTAAAAAAAAACATAAATCAGATATTTGAGAATTTTAAAAATGCAAATAATTATATCAGAAAAATAAAACAAATAATAAATCACAAATTCAAAGTTTAAAAATTCAAAAAATTAAAAACTAAATATTTCTTAATGTTTAAAATTAAAAAAAAATCTTTATTTTAAAAATTCAAAATAAATATAATAAAGGTCGAAACAAAATCGAAATAAAAAAACAAAAGTTTGAATATTTATGAGTGCAGAACACCAAAAATTCAAAAGCTACAGTTAAAAATAATAAGATAGAAAATTAAAGAAATTATAACTTCAAAAATAATTATAATTAAAAAAAATTCTGTCAATCAAAAATTTTAAAACAAAAATATAAATAAAATAGAAACAGTCAAAATTTCCAATCTATAAATCGTCTAAATTTGAGTTTCTAACCTAAAATATGACTCCAAAAAATGTGTATTTTTTATGATTCAAGATGGCGAAGAAATTAAGAATTTAAGAATTTATAATATTAAGTATTTAGGAATTTAAGAATTTAAAAATTGAAGAATTTCAGAGTTTCAGAATTTTAATTTCGACAAAATTACATAATTTTTTTTTGGTTCATATAAGAATACAAATTGGTAGCGCCGTTAAAGGTACAATTTATGATTTGCCAATTAAATTTACCTATTATTTTAACACACATATTGAGTATATTCAAAATCAATTTATGATCAAAAATAATTCCTAAACAAATATTTATTTGAAACTTTTAAAAGTTTTTAAAAACTATTTTGTTGGGGTACTAGCCGTGCTGTAACACTATGGCTTAAGTTTTATCAGGTAAAAATATTAACACTAAAAAAATCGCTTTATCATTTACATGAATGAACTAAGCCTGAAATCGCAATTCGCAATTCGCAATTTTCAGTGTAAGAACGGGCCTTGACCGATCTTATGCACCAGGTTCCCGACGAACACGCACTGCCCTTACACCTACATCTCACCCTTGCTCTGAGTCAGTACGAGCAGCACGCTAGAACACGCTTTGAGTGTTCGTGCCAGGCATGCACACCTTCTTTTCCGGTTACGCATTTTAACTCGGCCGGGGGTGGTACATTACGTAGGGTTTGATGTAAGTATAAGCGCCTAACCATTTATAGTGTGCCTATCAATTTTCAGTAAAGCAAAAAACTGTTTAATTTTTAGTTTGAATTCAAAAACTAATTGTTATTTTACTGTGTATTGTTATCTCCTGAAATCTTTCCTAGTGTTGAGTCGTGTTTATCTGTTGCTATTTCTTCTGTCGCGGTGTTTTGTTACAATGTTTTGAACCTAAGCATGTTATTAAAAAGTTTACCAAAAGTACAATAACGTTGTGTGTGACTTTGATCATTCAATATATTGAGTAAGGACTCAAACCTTACTTGTTTGAAGAAAAGGGCGTAGATTAAAACAATGGACAATAAAGGAAAGCAAACTACATAAAGTTCGATACTGAAAGAATAAGTGTATGTTGAAGGAAAGAAGAGTAAAAGCTGTATGAAGTAGATTAAAAATATAGGCAATAATTTATGAAAAAAGCTATCTGATAAAGGATAAATAATATCATATAAGCTTAGATAGCATTAATGACAACTTCAGGAGCCGATTGGGGATGTTAGGGAAAACACATAGCAGTTAAAACTGGCAAATAAAGTAGAGGAGACTTGACAGATAAGTGAAACAGGACTAAAGTAGTTGGAGATAAGAAGAAGAGATACTCCGAGTTGCGATGTTCTAGGTACATCCACAACAGTTCGTTCAACATGCTGTGGATCAAAACAATACCTTCTACAATCACAAATTACTTCCCTTTCCCACATTGCCGCTTTATGATGTAGTCCATGCTCTGCAAAGAAAGGGATGTTAGTAAAATATAAACACTATAAAATATCGATACAGTTACTTTCGTGAACCTGAGTGACATCAGGGTTTCTTATGTTGTTGCTGTTGTCTCCAGTGTGATAATATCACTCCAAAGTGGTTGTCGTGGTGCAATCGTTCTCCAACCGCAGGCTCAGACACGACATGAAAATGGAAACAAACAAAAACAAAACAAAACAGAAAGATGCATTAGTATAAGAAAATAAAAGAAACGAAAGATCATGCAATCAAAATAAAATGGTGGATAGTAAACAGAAGCAGAATTAGAAAATCAGTTATACATAATAAAGAAATAGAAGATAGATAGTAGCTGAAAGTGGAAAGAAGAGAAACCCCGTATTGCGATGTATCAGGTACATCCACAACAGTTAACTCAACATGCTGTGAATCAAAACAATACCGTCTACAATCTTCCCTTCCCACATTGCGCATCCCTTTCTTTTGGCCGTCTCTACTCTGACCCTCGCTGGTCAAAGGTTTACGAGTTCGTTTCCACAGGCCACCAGCAAGGTCACGTGTTGTCATCATGATGACGAAACCAAGCCAACGTGGAGGTAAGAAAATGGGTAACTTGCAAGGAACCAGAGCAGCTGTTTTGACCAAGGTCTAGGCCAGCTAACAGCACTACGGGTATAGTTCCGCTCCTTCCAGGATGTTCCTCACCGGGTGTCAACCGAAAAGGTATCATTTCACCCTTGGCCTGCAACTAAGCCTGAAATCGTTAACATAAAAAAAATCGTTCTCAATAAAACCAGACATAAAAAAACAACCCCAGAATCATTTATTATTACAACTTATAATACAATGCTTAATTTCACCAAACTTGCAAATTTTACGTAAGCGGGTACTTAACATCCATCACACCAAATTGCAGTAACTTTTCCAGAAGAACGAGAAGAGAGAGAGCTTGCAGAAAAGTACGGGAACAGTTTTGCTGCAACTTCTACCTCTCTCATTGCAGAAGTTCTGCCTGAGAGAAAAGTTACTTTTGTTGCAGAAAAGTACGGGAACGCTCTGCTGCCGTTTTTGTGCATAATTGCAGAATTCTGCAGTACGGGAATTGACCTCTTGTCACCTTTCCAAAATTTGCAATATGGGCTATGTTGAGTTTTATCGAAGAGTAATATTGCAATCCTTACCTCTAAACTGTACGGTTTGTTCAGCGTATCGTGTCCTGGCTGCATCACGACCAGCGGCGGCACCGGCGCGCTGTTGTACTTGTCCGGCGGTTGCATCTGCGTCCGATACTCGTCCGTCACGACTCCTCGTCTGATGGTGCGCGAACAAAAATAAAAAAAAACAACACACACAAAAAAAAACAAAAACAAAAAGCAAATAAGCGCGCTAATTCATCGCACCCCGAGCGAGGGGCAGAAAATAGTGAGTGTGTGTCACCACCCGGCACATTACCTATCAATTAGCGATGGAGTGATGGGGCCGCAAAGAATGTGGAAACAGTTGAGGCAAATGTTGCCCTGCGAGTAGGGATTGATCGCCTGCTGGCCGCCCTTCGAGGTAAAAGAACCCTTGATCTGGAAGAGGGAAGAAGACGAAGCGATTAGTCACTGCAGTTGTTCGGCGGTGCTTGAGCTTACATCTTCATTCGTTGTTTGATCACTGGTGGTAAGGTAGGTGTGGAAGCCGGCCAGGCCGATCACGGACCACACCGAACAGAAACAGATTACCGCTATTATCACACTGAACGGAGTCTTTTTGACAATGTCAAAGAACTGATCCTCATCTTTAAACACTGGAAATATGAGAGAGGAAATTGTAACAATGTGATCAAGATCTTGAAACTCGTATCAAAACCTACACAAAACTATATGTGTCGTTGTACAGGAAAATATGAATACTGCTAAGAACGCGAGAGAGACGATAAACATGTAAAAGAAACGGTAGTTTCGTTTTCCCACGCAGTTGCCCACCTAAACCAAGAAAGATAGAGATTTAGATTTATAAACATTCTGTCACGCGTCGCCGTAACCGTACCCAAGGGCAGTGATGATCGAACCGATCGACACAGTTATCACAAAGGCTGCAGTGCGAGGCCCGCGGCGGCCGGAAGATTTTGCACGTGAAGCAGTACTTGAGCTTCACCGTTTGGCCCTTGACGAAGACCTCCTTGGTGCGGGGCGGCGGCCGGTACGTCGGCGAGTTGAGCGAGTTTGGCACTTCGATCTGCTTCTCGATGTAGGCCGCTTCGTCCTGGGAGGCCCGCGGGATGATGCCCGGATCGCTGAACGACGTGCGGAACAGAGAGCTCATGGTGAACACAAACAGGATGCCGCCGACGATCGGGATGGCCGGGGTGATGCGCTCCGCCAGAAAGGGACAGCTGCGTGGTAAGGAAGAAAACTACGTTAGGGAAAATACTTTGGAAATGAAAGGGTTGTTGTTACGGAAGATTGTGATACAGTAACTTCTAAAACGTTTACAAAACATTTCAGTCGAGGATCTTACAAATTTGAATGCAAATTGATCCCGATTAGTGTTTCTTGAGACGCAAAATGCATGATCACGCCTTCCATCGGATGAGAAAGTAAAGTACAAGAAGAGTTACCCATTCAAGCCTTCGGACGCAGTTTGAGTAGAAATCTTGCAATATAGGTTACCAAATCATGGGTTATAGTGTGAATGGTTTCGTTTTTTTTTCTATCCCAAGCAGAGGTAAATAACAAACAAATAAAAAATACACTAAAATACCATTCTATGGTATCAATACCGTTGCTTGATATTCCCAAAAAAAAAGTCTCGAGGATCATTTGGAATCAAATCAATGCTTGGTGTTATTCGGAAATTTAATCATTTTAAAAATAGTCGAAGTCCATTTTTTTGTATTTTTGTGGTATTTAGTTTTGTTTTCACCAGATTTCTCTGAAACTACGGGAAAATATACGAAAACTTTTTGCCTTCCTCACCTTACTGAGGAAAGGCTATAAAATCACTCGAAAAATGAACTTCTTTATTCGACCTCGTAGACCCACCTTCACGTATACCTATCGACTCAGAATCAAATTCTGAACAAATGTCTGTGCGTGTGTATGTCAGTAAGTCCGTACACCGAAAAATATGCACACGGTTATTTCCGGACTGGCTAAACCGATTTGGACCGTTTTGGTCCCACAAGACCCTAGTTAATATTATGAAGTTCAGAAAAGTACTTCAAAAGTTATTCAAAAAAAAACAATTTTTGCTTAACTTCGGAAGATTGTAAAAAAGGGTGGTTTTTGTAATAAAACTCGTTATGCGCACATACATTTTTAGAAAGGTATTTAAAATACCTTTCCAACGAGCCCAAAACGTTGAAGATCTGATAACTTCGCAATTCGCAATTTTCAGTGTGAGAACGGGCCTTGACCGATCTTATGCACCAGGTTCCCGACGAACACGCACTGCCCTTACACCTAAATCTCACCTTTGCTCTGAGTCAGTACGAGCAACACGCTAGAACACGCTTTGAGTGTTCGTGCCAGGCATGCACACCTTCTTTTCCGGTTACGCATTTTAACTCGGCTGGGGGTGGTACATTGCGTAGGGTTTGATGTAAGTATAAGCGCCTAACCATTTATAGTGTGCCTATCAATTTTCATTAAAGCAAAAACTGTTTTATTTTTAGTTTGAATTCAAAAACTAGTTGTTATTTTACTGTGTATTGTTTTCTAATGAAATCTTTCCTAGTGTTGAGTCGTGTTTATCTGTTGCTATTTCTTTTGTCGCGGTGTTTTGTTACAATTTTTGGTCCTAAGCATGCTATAAAAGTTTGCCAAAAGTACAATAGTAAAATTTGTGTTAATCCTTTAACCATTCCATAAATTGAGTAAGGGCTCAAACCTCACTTGCTTTAGAAAAAGGTGAAGATTCAAAGCAATGGACAGTGAAGGAAATATACTATGTAAAGAATCAATAGTAAAAGAAAGATAGTGATTTATGTAGTAGATGTAGAAATAAATAATTTATTTATTTATTTATGAAGCACCGTCTTTACAGACTGAATTTAAATTAAACGCTTAATCCTATGCTTAAAATTTAACTTTGTCATTCCATGGAAATATTTGTCGGATACAACATTGAAACATTTACAACATTCATAAAATGGATTGTAGAAGCTTCTCCAACCATCGTTTGGGAGACGAATAAACTCCGCGTCCCTTAGGGTCCTAGACAGTGTGTTGGCTGGAAGTAATGCTTTCAATGCTTCACAATCTGTGACCCCGTTGACAACGTCGAACATAAATAGCCTCCTCAAGAAAGAGATGCGCCGCGAGAGCTTGTCCATTCGCAGAAAATGTAGCCTTTCTTCGTAGTGAAGCAACCTTGCCGGATGTTCTATTGGAAGCCGGCCCAGAATAATCCTAGTGGCAGTTTTTTGGACTCTTTCAAACAGGTTAGTGTCTCCAATTTGTCGGGGAGCCCAAATTTGTAACCCGTACTCAAGAGTGCTGCGATAATAGTTAATAAATAGAAGTTAGCTTAGATTGTATTAAGGACAACTTATAGGGCAGATGAAATTATTCAAATAGATATATAAAGAAAAGGAAAATAATAAACAAAATTGACATTGTCACCAAATTTTTTTTTTTTTTTTTTTGGATGGTGATCCAGCCGCACATCGTTGATGTTGAAACCTCTAAACTGGGCCCTCGTCCTGTCACGTCCGTCAGTAGTCTTGTCGTACATTACAACTAGAATCAGATCTGCCAATGAATTAGTACACTTCGACCAAATAAACACTGACGCTGTATGGATCTGACTTTAGAATAAATGCACAGTTGTGTGTTATTCATAAGTCCAAAATGTTCAATTATTCATATAAGTCCAAATATTCATTTGCTAACTACTTTGGATTGAAAATCTAAACTTTAATCTAAAATCCTCTAAACTTAATGTTCAAAACTTAACATTTCTTTACCTGTTATAGCACCCTACTTCCTTAAAAAAAAATAAAAATTTATGAACTGATATACAAATAGGATAGAAACCGCGATTTGAAACAGAAATGACCATTTACTTCAAAATATCCGTAGTTCCTCGATTCGCAACAATGGTCGATACAACCATAATCGGAAAACGGTTAGTTCAACAGATCAACGAATTTTGTCCGATATCATTACATTATTGATTGATCGAGACTCTATGGACAATTTGACATAAAAGAATGCCTAGTATTCTACATCAATCAAAGTTTATTGACAGCATTACTCTAACTTAACAATTGCAACTAAATTTATCATCAAATAGATTTGGAAAGCATACAGATTTATTTTAAATGCTAATGCTAAGCAACAACACAATTGCACTATCCTGAAGTCCCAACCTAAATCCCACATTGTGATAGTGAAAAAGTCACAGAAGCAGCGGTGTCTTGTGCAATTGTGATATTTTCACTATCGGAGAACTACCTAGTTCACGAAGACAGCTTATCGGTCAACGCTTAAGCCCTGGGGCTGCGCCAAAGCGAGTTCTCGTAGCATGAAGTGATGTCCATAGTGCTTATAAAAAATAATTTATACCCAAATTTTAACTTATGCACTAGGATCAAATCATGCCCCTTGACTTTACAAGGCCCAGGGAAAATTGACATTCGCAATTCGCAATTCGCAATTTTCAGTGTAAGAACGGGCCTTGACCGATCTTATGCACCAGGTTCCCGACGAACACGCACTGCCCTTACACCTACATCTCACCCTTGCTCTGAGTCAGTACGAGCAGCACGCTAGAACACGCTTTGAGTGTTCGTGCCAGGCATGCACACCTTCTTTTCCGGTTACGCATTTTAACTCGGCCGGGGGTGGTACATTACGTAGGGTTTGATGTAAGTATAAGCGCCTAACCATTTATAGTGTGCCTATCAACTTTCATAAAGCAAAAACTGTTATATTTTTAGATTGAATTCAAAAACTAATTGTTATTTACTGTGTATTGTTTTCTTCTGAAATCTTCCCTATTGTTGAGTCGTGTTTATCTGTTGCTATTTCTTTTGTCGCGGTGTTTTGTTACAATATTTTGGTCCTAAGCATTTTATAAAAGTTTTTCAAAAGTACAACAGTAATATTTGTGTTAATCCTTTAATCATTCCATAAATTGAGTCAGGGCTCGAACCTCACTTGCTTAAGAAAAAGGTGAAGTTTCAAAACAATGGACAGTGAAAGAAATATACTATGTAAAGAATCAATAGTAAAAGAAAGATAGTAATTTATGAAGAAGATAAAGAAATTAACAATAGTTAATAAATAGAGGTAACAAACATGCTTAGATTGTATTGGGGGCAGTTTACAGGGAAGATGAGAAATTATTGAAATAGATAAATAAAGAAAAGGCACATGATAAACAAAATTGACATTGCTGCCAAATTAAGGGAAAGCAGACAGTTTGTTGCGGCAGCATCAATTGGTAAAATGGAATGGAAAAGCGTTGAGAAATAAGAGAATCAAATAAGTAAAATCGAAATCAAATGGAGGATAGTAAACAGAAGCCGTTTAAGAAAATCAGTGAAACAAAATAAACAGATGATAGATGGTAGCTGGAAATGGAGAGGAGAGAGGAAACCCCGTTTTGCAACGTCCAGGTACATCCACAGCAGTTGACTCAACATACTACGAATCAAAACAATACCGTCTACAATCACAAATTACTTCCCTTTCCCACATTGACGCGCCCCTTTCTTCTAGCCGTCTCGACTCTGACCTTCGATGGTCAAAGGTTTACGATCCGTTTCCACAGGCCACCAGCTAGGTCATCATGAAAACCAAGCCAACGTGGAGGTAAGAAAATAGGACACTTGCAAGGAACCAGAGCTATACTGTCCTGATCAAGAAAGATCTAACAGGACTACGGGCGTAGTCAGTGACGCTCCTTCCAGGATGTTCCTCGCCTGAGCGTCAACTGAAGAGATATCATCAGAATCATTCGCACTTGGCCTGCAAGGCCCAGGGAAAATTGACATTGTTACCAAATTAAGGGAAAACTGACAGTTTGTTGAAGCAGCATTAGTTAGTCAAATATAGTGGAAAAGCGTTGAGAGTTAAGAGAATCAAGAGTGAATAAAATCCAAACCAAATTGTGGATAGTATACAGAAGAATCAGTGAATAAGTTTGAATCAGTTGAGCAAAATAAAAACAGAAGATAGATGGTAGATAAAAATGGAAAGAATAGAAACCCCTTTCTGTGATGTTACAGGTACATCCACAGCAGTTGACTTAACATACTGCGAATCAATACAATACCGTCTACAATCACAAATTACTTCCCTTTTCCACATTGTCGCGCCCCTTTCTTTAAGCCGTCTCGACTCTGACCCGCGGTGGTCAAAGGTTTACGAGGCGTTTCCACAGGCCACCAGCTAGGTCCAAAACGTTGAAGATCTGATAACTCTATCAAAAGTTATAATTACTTAAGTGTTATTTATACACTTTTTTAGGGCTCTGTAGTGTATTCACTTTATGAATGTGAGGAAAGCCCCAACCATCTAAAGGTGGATTAAGTTCAAAATTGTCACAAACTAGCTTAAGTTACTTGTATTTGACACAGCAACAACATTTCGATGCCTTTGTGCTCTCTTGTACTAAGCTTGCTGGTTTTCCTAGATAAGATAGTTAGCATAAGAGAGCACAGCGGCATCGATTTACTAAAAGAATTCAATCAAATCGAACAGATTTCGTAGTTTTATTAGGTGTACGGACAATTATTTGACCTCATTTTCAAACTTTTTTCAGTAAACAATTTTTGTATTTTTCAAGAAAAGGTTTTTTTTACAAATTCAATTACAGGATCCTGAAAAGGACATTCTGCCACGTCGATTGATATATTTTAGTATTTTAGGTATTTTAGTAAAATTTTATGTACTTTTACATCAAAAAAGTTTCGTGTAGTTGTAGTCGGACAAATAGTTGACTCACTGTATTTTGCATCAAATGACATTTCACATTTTTTTATATTTAATATTTTAATATTTAGCTATGGTTTACACTATAATTCATTTTGATGTAATTATATAAACTAACTAAAGGAGCTATTAAACTACAGCCAACAAACAAACAAACTCGCACTTTTTGACAGTTTGCCTGCTATGTTTATTTATCTAGATTTGCTTGTACAAACGTCAGCCTGCATACATTTTGCCTTGTTTGCGAGTTTGGTAAACTGTCAAACACGAAAAAGTGCGAGTTTGTTTGTTTGCGGTAGTGTAATGGCTCCTTAACAATTGAATTGCCAGGAAAAGTAAAAACTACTCAAAAAAATCCCTTGGGAAACGTGTATAATCTTTCGAGAAACAATAAATTCATAGAGATTAATTCTTCTTTTTAATGTGAAGACTTAACCCTTTACAACCCAACCCCGCCTTTAGACGGGCTTCAATTTAAAAAATCGCCATTGTTCAACCAATTTTTGATCTTTAAAAAGCATTGGAAAGAAGAACTCCTAAAATTTTAGAAAATTTTATGGGTTGGAAGTTTAACTTGTTTTATGTGACTTTGCCAATGTTTTTAAAAATGTCATTTTTTAGGGGTCAACTTTGGCTGTGTTTTTTACTAACATTTCCTAGACTTTAAGTAAAAAGAAGTATGCAGTAATTTTTCTAGTGTACCAGACTATGCCTCTGCGCATTTTTTACAATTTAAATGATAATGGTGCCATTTGATAGCAAACAATGTGAAAAACAAGCAAAAAATTGAAAAAGTGACTGAAAAAACATGAACAAATTAGATAGGCAAAATGTAATGATACGAGGTGGGAGAATAGGAAAAATACTACCAAAAACAAACACAAACAAAATAAGATAAATGCAAACTAAAATACTGAAAATGAAACAAGAAAAACATAAAACTAGAGAAGTAATGTTTTTCGTAGAACAAAAGTTGCTCAAAATAACCTCCTAAACACGGGAAAAATAAACATTTTCGAAAAAAAAATCGGCAGTAGAGGGTTAAATGTACTAAAAAGATAGGAAAATCTCTATGAGTTTCTTATAAAAAATTAGCATTCTTCTGAAAAAAGCAATAAAAAATATAATTTTTTTATGGATTTTTTATAAAATACAACGCATTTAAGGGGTTGCAAAAGGATCATCTGTAAACAAAGCCAAGGAACACTTTTTGCTTACAGATGTAAATCAAGTTTGATGTTATCCAGGAGTGTATTTTTTACAAAAAAATGAAGCGCTGGAATCAATTCTACCAATAAGGCGTGGTCATCCCGTATATTCGAAACAGTTTAGGGATCGCCCAATGTTTAAAACGTGATAGTAATTCGATATATGTAATGTTTAGCTTTTAACTTCATTTGAATGCTTTTCTTGTGATTTTTCGATTGATATATCGATCAACTGCAAAATGTCTAACGATTTATTTCAAGTTTAACATTTACTTTGAAAGATATTTGCAACGGCCTTAAATTTAAAAGTTGCTCCTCAACGAGGAATTGAGACCAAACGTACAATAAAATCTGCACTGCATCTTCAAAATTCACGCTTCCGTAACATCCCTGCAAAAAAAATAAATAAAACGAAAACGACGAATCTAGTACTTACTCGAAGGCGAAAAACAGCCCACTGGTTCCGGTGATGAGCACTACGGTAAAGTAAAACACCCCCGAATTGGGGGCAGTCATAAGGTAACCGTCGCAGTAGAACTTGTTTCTTCCAGCGAAGATTTCCCACTTTTTCGTCGATTTCTGACTGGGTGCCATCTTCGTTTGCTTCTTCCTCCTCTTTCTTCCACTTGGTTTGTCTAACTAGATTTGTACTACACTGGTGTGATGTCTGTGTTCCACCTGCCTGGAGCTGTTACGGTTGCTGCCGTCCTTCGAATCGACTGTTATTTCTCTGCAATTAAAAGTGAGAGATTTAAGTGCTCAGTTGTGTGGTTGAATCACAAAAAGTTGATAAATAAAACATTGGTTTCGAGCGCGCCCGGGACAACCGAACTCCGGTGCTCTGTTTACAGAAAACTTCTTTGATAAAACACACAAACAAGCAGCAATTAGAGGGGGGATGCGCTCTTACATTTGGGTGATGTACGTCGAGTGTCGTCTTGTTCTTCGCTGCTGTTTCGGGATGCCAGAAGAACTCGACCCAATGAACTCATTGTTCGAGACGACTCTATTGGTGATGGTGATGATGGTTGTGTATCAACTTTGTATTTTTGTTGTTGTTGTTGTTGCTATTTTCGCTCGCGTCTTCGCTGCTCGGAGGCTTTGGAGCTGCTGCTGCTGCTGTGGCCACGGAACCGACTGTTGGATAGTATCTGCTGCTGCTGCTGTTGGTCGTGCATTACCTCATCGCGTCAAACGGAGCCAGCCTGACGTTGGTGATGTCGCCGTGATTGTTGTTGTTGTGGTTGTTGCTGATTGCGGACCCGTTGCTGGTGCCCGCTCACCACCAGTGTACATTGTGAATATTTGATGATGTTGCAATTGAATCGGGCTGGGGCGAGCGCGCGATATGGGAAAATGTGGCCCCGAGGTTTGGAGATAGTGCCCGTGGCGGACGGACAGACAGGTCGGCCTTAGGAGATCGCCGGTCGTGATCGTCTGTAATGAATGAGAAAACAACACAGGAATTAGTCATCGTTAAGTAATGTCGGTGTCAGTTTGTTTGCTTAAATATTGCTCGCTTCAAATTCAGATACCATTTTGGCGTAAAACTCTACAAGACACATTGTCAGGTGAATTATATTCCATAACAACGGAATAAATAACAATTACTCAAAAGTTGTAAAAGTTCTTCATCCCTCCTATACAAATCAAGCTTGTGTTTGTCGTGGCAGTAAATCAACAAAGCATTATCTGGTTTTAGATAAACAATGTTGCAAAACAAAGGGATTTTCCTAATCTCATTTGTTTTATGTGATTCATCAAAAATGTGGGATTATATCAGCGTGTCGACCCTGCTATTTTTAGGACCTTTATTTGGACATACTCCTGCTATTTCACTAGTTAAAGAAGGTAGTTCTTTTTAAACAAAAAAAACTGCATTTCAAGACTATTTTATCCAGAGCACCAAAACACTGCCTCCAAATTGCCTGTTTCATAATTGTGGGATATTATTGTGCCTTCCACAACTATGGAACACCTGAATTTAACTGGTATTTTCACAAATAAATTATCATACCATTCATAAAACATAATTAAGCTTGAGTTTCATAAGTTTAGTTTGTGAAATCATTATTTTTTCCAAAAAAAAAATGTATTCCTGGAGAGAACCAAATTTTGTTTTCATCCGTCAGATTTTTTTTTCCGAATTTGTGAATTACAAGCGTTAATGTTTTTTCTTTAAAAACTTGATATTAAAACGTCAAAAATTACAGTCGATAGATACATCAATCGAAAGATCATAAAAAAACGTTACTTAATCCACCTTTAGGTGGTTGGTGCCTTCCTCACATTCATAAAGTCAATACATTCAGTAAAAATAGAAACATTCCCTTAACATGTTTAACAAATCAACTTTATTACTCATTTCTTTTGAGACCTTCAATTACTCATTTCTTTCGCAGACCTTCAATTTTTCTGGCTCATCGGCAAGGTCTGATAAAAAAAAACCTATCCAACGATAGTTCACATGAAAGATTCAGACAATATTTTTATCACAATATCTGAGATCCGGCCTCCAAAAAGTGTATAAATAACACTTAAGTGCTAATAACTTTTGATAGGGTTGTCAGATCCTTAATGTTTCAGGCTCATTTGAAAGGTCTTTCGATTATCTAACTAACGATGGGTCGCATGATGGACCCGGACATCATTTTTACTGAAATATCTGAGATCCGGCCTCCAAAAAGTGTATAAATAACACTTAAGTGCTAATAACTTTTGATAGGGTTGTCAGATCCTTGATGTTTTAGGCTCATTTGAAAGGTCTTTCGATTATCTAACTAACGATGGGCCGCATGATGGACCCGGACATCATTTTTACTGAAATATCTGAGATCCGGCCTCCAAAAAGTGTATAAATAACACTAAAGTGCTAATAACTTTTGATAGGGTTGTCAGATCCTTGATGTTTTAGGCTCATTTGAAAGGTCTTTCGATTATCTAACTAACGATGGGTCGCATGATGGACCCGGACGTCATTTTTACTGAAATATCTGAGATCCGGCCTCCAAAAAGTGTATAAATAACACTTAAGTGCTAATAACTTTTTATAGGGTTGTCAGATCCTTGATGTTTTAGGCTCATTTGAAAGGTCTTTCGATTATCTAACTAACGATGGGTCGCATGATGGACCCGGACATCATTCTTACTGAAATATCTGAGATCCGGCCTCCAAAAAGTGTATAAATAACACTTAAGTGCTAATAACTTTTTATAGGGTTAACAGATCCTTGATGTTTTAGGCTCATTTGAAAGGTCTTTCGATTATCTAACTAACGATGGGCCGCATGATGGACCCGGACATAATTTTTACTGAAATATCTGAGATCCGGCCTCCAAAAAGTGTATAAATAACACTAAAGTGCTAATAACTTTTGATAGGGTTGTCAGATCCTTGATGTTTTAGGCTCATTTGAAAGGTCTTTCGATTATCTAACTAACGATGGGTCGCATGATGGACCCGGACGTCATTTTTACTGAAATATCTGAGATCCGGCCTCCAAAAAGTGTATAAATAACACTTAAGTGCTAATAACTTTTGATAGGGTTGTCAGATCTTCAGTGTTTTGGGCTCATTGGAAAGGTATTTTTAATACCTTTCTGAAAATGTATTACATAATAGGGTTTCTTGCAAAAACCACCGTTTTTACAATCTTCCGGACATACGCCAAAATCGTTTTTTTAGCATAACTTTTGAAGTACTTAACCAAACTTGCTGATTTTAAATAGAGACCTATGGGACCCCAAGACGGATCGAATGAGACTAATACAGTCAAAATCCGTTCATCCAGTCCGGAGATAATCGAGTGACAATTTTTTTGTCCACCCACCTACACACATCCACACAGACATTTGCTCAGAACATGATTCTGAGTCGATAGGTATACGTGAAGGCGGGTCTGCAAGGTCGAATTAAGAAGTTCATTTTTCGAGTGATTTTATAGCCTTTCCTCAGTAAGGTGAGGAAGGCAAAAAGCTTTCACATTTACCTATGTGAAAAACAAATCATTATGTTCAATTATCGATTTTCTAAGATTTTTGTAACACTGGCTGATTTGTAAACTGTTCCGAATATGTGGGGTGACTGTACATTACGGTGACAAGAAAAATTGAAATTTTTTGAAATTTTTAATCAGGCAAAAATTAATAGCTGCGCCAATTTTGAGCCAAATCGGTTAAGGTTTAGGGGTCGCTTTTTATAGTTGAAGTTTTTTTTTGGGGAAAATCGCGAAAATGTATTGGGAAAAACATCGCTTCAGGATTTTGGCAGCAGGTGGCGTAGGTCTCGCCCAAAATTGCCCAAGTGTAAGATTATTGTAGGAAATTCAATTCCGTACAACTTTGTCGAAGGGTGCAAAAAGATCCGAGTTGATCCCCCCGCCTTTAGACGGGGTTCGACCTAAAAAATCGCCAAAAATCCATTTCAACCAGTTTTTGATCTTTAAAAAGCACTGGAAAGAATAACTCTTAAATTTTTTGAAAAATTTAGGGTTGGAAGTTTTACGTGTTTTATGTGATTTTGCCTGTGCTTTTAAAATTGTCAGAAAATATGAAAAACAAGCAAAAGATTTAAAAAGTGATAATGGTGTCATTTTATAGCAGAAAATGTGAAAAACATGCAAAAAATTGAAAAAGTGACTGTACAAATATGAAAAACAAGCCTTACCCGACAAACTTTGTTCTGCCTTTTTTCGTTTGTTGACGTTTTTAACTTTTTTGCTAATTCAGCCTCCTGTGATCAAAATTTGATTTTACGTAACTTTTCCCATAAAATCTGCAGATTTTCCGGAATCGGTTCCAGAGTGGCCAAAGTTGTAACTTTTTGGCGTAAGAACCTTCCTTGGACTTATACGAACCCAACGCAACAAAGAGCAACTCGATCCGACGTTCCGTGTTGAATTGATTCGCGTTCGAACAAAACCGTCGAAATTTTTTATATATATAGATTAGATAGGCAAAACGTAACGATAGGAGATGGTAGAATAGGCCAAATACTACCAAAAACAATAATAAACCAAACAAAATAAATGAAATTAAAATACTAAAAATAAAACAAGAAAAACATAAAACAAGAGAAGTAAAGTTTTTCGTCGAACAAAAGTTGCTCAAAATGACCTCGCGAACAAGGGAAAAATAAAAATTTTCGAATTTTGGGCAGTTAACCGATTTGGCTCAAAATTGGCACAGATACTTATTTTTGCCTAAGGAATCATGTCAGAGGTATCTCTAATGTCGATTTAATTTGACGTTTCATTTGCTGAAATTTCAGTTTTTTTGACAACCATTTTACTGAAATTGCAGTAAACTATCTGTCAAAATGACAAATGTCAGTTAACTGAGAATTCAGTAAAATCTGACAACATTTATTCTATTTTTCCTGATAATCCTAACTAATCACCTTTCAAAAATCGGTTGAAATGGCGCGAATTGATTTCTTTTTAAATGTGGTTTTTGTGAAAAATTACTAAAGAGGCAATTTTGGATTACTCTAACATGGCGTTGGTCACCCTAATGGCGAAGCAATAAATACGGGTCTAATTATTTAGGCCAAGAAAACCTCAGCTAAAACAATCATGTGTTTCTATCGGGCATAAAAAAACATTAACCGTCTACTGCCCAAATTTTTTTTTCGAAAATTTTTATTTTTCCCGTGTTCAGGAGGTCATTTTGAGCAACTTTTGTTCTACGAAAAACTTTACTTCTCTTGTTTTATGTTTTTCTTGTTTCATTTTTAGTATTTTAATTCGCATTTATCTTGTTTAGTTTATGTTTGTTATTGGTAGTATTTGGCCTACTCTACCACCTCCTATCATTACATTTTTCCTATCTTATTTTTTCATGTTTTTACAGTAACTTTTTCAATTTTTTGCCTGTTTTTCACATTTTCTGCTATAAAATGGAACCATTATCATTTAAATTGTAAATAAATGCGTAGAGGCATAGTCTGGGTCACTAGAAAAATTACTGCATACTTCTTTTTACTTAAAATATAGGAAATGTTAGTAAAAAACACAGCCAAAGTTGACCCCTAAAAAAATTACATTTTTAAAAACATTGGCAAAGTCACATAAAACAAGTCAAACTTCCAACCCTAAAATTTTCCAAAATTTTAAAAGTTCTTCTTTCCAATGCTTTTTGAAGATCAAAAATTGGTTGAAAAATGGATTTTTGGCAATTTTTTAAATCGAAGCCCGTCTAGAGGCGGGGTTGGGTTGTAGAGGGTTAAATGACAATACAAAAAAGACAATTATTTGTAATCCTTAATAGATACTAAACATCACTACATGACAGCGCCCCTTTGTCGCAATTATGCTTCCAAATATTTTAATTAATGTTTCCAAATTGATTTTCCTGCAACCGATTGATCGCCACATTGCCGGATCAACACGGAAACGCCAGTGCTGCACTGAGAGCTTCCACTCGCTCCAATGTGTTTTTTTATATTTCTTCATTTTTCCTCATCAGTTACACCCTCATCAGCTGATCGCATCGGCTCAAAACCCCGGCTTTTTCCGATTAAGCCGGGCAATTGGTGCGCGCAAAATTGGAGAAAATCGAAACTTTGTGTCGAACGAAAATTGGGAAACAAAATTTGCTCGATTTTTTATTACAATCTTGTCGGGGATGGGGAACGGTTCAAAGTATAGATAATTTATCCAAGTTGCTTTATTCATATTTTTTACTGCTTTCATCACAAGCTTGAGTTTTATCTGTACTATTAAAATGATGGCTTCTAAAATTCAATAGCACTACTTTGCAATAACACCAAGGACGCAAGTTTGCTGAAGTATTTTTAAAAATAATCCCTCTATTTACAAATAGTGTTCTATTCTATCAACTAAACATGCATACTATTATTGGTGAACCACTTGTGGTTAGCGGGCCTACTAATAAACTTATGCACGGTGCACACCCTTGACCTAGAATTAGAAGTGGGCTTTTCCGCAATGTTCCGCTTCACTATATATCCTAGCAATATGTATTCGAGTAAGGAAGAGAGGACCATGCTACTACTACATTGGTGCATTCGCTGCAGCCCTTCTTCTTCAAGCGCCGTTTTCGCTTCATTTGCCGATGTGGCCAACAATGTGTTCAGTGACATTTTTGTTCTATTTACTCCACGGGATATCGACATACGAACTGCAGTGTTCCCGATTTCTTTGTTTGTTAATGATGCTATTAATTGACGTAATGAATCCCTCATGTGCGGCAATCCATCAAAAAGGGATCAAATTTACTCGAGCTGTAACAACCAACAGCTGACACTATCTCTTGATAAGATTTCGCCGAGTCTGGGTCGCGTGCGTGTACACTATTGGAAGCCAATAATTACATCACTTGATTGGTCGAATCGAAGGTTTACACGCCACTGACAGCAGGTCTGTGCACTCCCGCAGTATCGATTAATGGCCAATGCAGGGTGACCACTCAACTTCCATTTTCAAATTCCCGACTTTTCCAGAAATTCAAATAATAGACATTTCTTATGGTTTCAAATTCTAAGTGTAAATATGACTATCCGGTGCCGTCGCTCCATGCCATATTCAAACACTTAGGAGCACAGGGTGGCGAAGCCCTTGTAGTTAAAAAGGAAGACACTAGTGGTTGGTACTAGCAATAGTGGCCGACAGCTATAAAGCCATCTTCTTTTTTTATTATAATTTCAAACAAAAAAAATCTTAATAAAAAAAATAAAAAATAAATATCGACCATCGAAAAAAATCTAATTGAATTTGAAAAAAACCATTCACAATTTTCGTAAAAAAAAACAGAAAATAAACAACAAATTTTAAAAAAAATACTTGCAAAATGGAAGCACTCATTATTTTGATTCAGAGTAGAAACATAAACAGTTAATCTTTGAAAAATAACCGAAAGCTTAAAAATACTTATCATTTCAGTTTCAGTTTAAAAAAGAAGCTTGACTGACGACATTTTTACTTATGATCCGATAAAACACATCACTATCCTTAACTCTGCTTGAATGCTTCTTAATTTATGTTGATTTTCGCAATAAAACTCATAATTTAAAAAAATCTCGTTATTGGGCCCTTTTAACTTTCCAACTGTTGTTCATAATGGGCCCTTTCTAAATGCAATTTTGAAAAGAACTGAAAGGGCACTAAAGCGCTGTCACCTGATTGTTGTTTTTAATGATGTTTATGGGCCTTTTTATTTAGTTAGAAATAATGAGGAATTCAGCGGAAATTTTGATAATTGGTGAAGTTTTTTAATCGAATAGTGTAGATAAGGTATGTGAAACATAAAAATTCTGCAAAAGAGTACCGATTAGCAGCCGCGGGACCGTATTAAATATTGTGTTTCGACGAAGTTTTTTTCTGCAGAAATCCTTGGTGAAACGTAAACCAAACTTTGTTTTGAAGTGAATTAGTGTTAAGACTGTATGCAAGTTCACTTTATAACATAGAAAGTTCCTTAACCACGAAAAACTAACGAAAAATAGAAGGGCACAATTGAACTTTTTTTCTGGTTTGGAGTGAACATTGCTATGTGCCCTTTTGTGTTTTTGTTTTTTTCATTAGGAAATTGTTTGCTATCAATCTGATTCTTGGAGGGCATGTAGGGAGTGTACTAATGAATGTAATAGTAGAATAATCCCAAATGTTTACGTTTTGGTTTTGCGCCCTAATGAAATGTTTGGCTCGATTTGCAATAACTTGAATAAAAATTAATTGGATTAATTTTTTTTTTGCAATTTAAATATTTTTTCATGTTGAAGCTAAAAACTGGTTTTTGCAACAAACGTGCGCGTGATTTGGCGTCCCTCACACAGCAAAAAATCCGATGGTAAAATCGCATGCAAAAGCATGCACATCACCTCCGTCAAAATAAACACTTAATATTACACACTGCATGTACAATTTTTCTGCACACAAAAAAAAAGTTGCAACCAACGGGATTCAAACCCAGCATCAACAGTAAGGGCTGGCGCCTTAGCCCGCTCGGCTATCAGACTGATGAAGAATTGAAAGGATAAACGCATATATGAGCTTGACATTTCGGTCAAGTAGGTTTCCCATACTGATGGGCTACATATTTCAGGGTGTAATATTACATAGAATTTCATAAAATAATGCAACATTTATTTTACACCCAGGCCTTTTACACGCAGCAGGATTACTACTTTATTTGCTGTGCAGAAAACTTGAATTTTATTGTGTATTTGGTAAGAACGAGTTATGGAAAATGTTGAAAAGTGTTCATTGAGTGTTGCTAAATCAGAATATCGTCAAGTTCGCGAAATTTAGAAACGAAAAGTGCGGATTTGAACCAAAAAAATGTGTTGCAATTTTTCTTCCCGTTTGATGTTTTTTTTTTTGCCTCGCCAAAATGCGTTACCAGCTGAAAGGGAGGTGCAGAACACCTCGTACAGAAGACGTCAAAAGTGAGTTCCACCAGAAGGGTGGTACTGAACTAAAAAAGGAAAACTTTTCTCTGAAAAGTAAAGAATGCGGAAAGGGTGAATAATTTGTGCCATTAGGTTTTACAGCGTGACGTCACGAGCGCACACGCACACACATTTTTACTTAGACACACGTGCAAAAAATGTAAACAGTGCAGCCGAACTGTCAAATTTCTAACCTAAAAATCGAGTCGGCGTAAAACCTAATAGTAATTTTGTGAAAAATTGTATTGTTGTGTTTATTTTTTCGATCCGCCACGTGTTATTGATTTTTTCTTTCGTTTTTTGATCGTGAGGAGTCGACCAAAAGGAAAAATGAATGGTAATGTGTCATTCGGCACATTCCTGACGCATTTATTTTCCTTATCGGTTAACCTAGAGCTTTTTGCTCGGCTAGAGTACGGTCAACCAAGCTAAGCTAAGCTAAGCTAATTTAAATATTTTTTTTCATGTTTCATAACGTATTTTTCCATTTATTCATTGAGAACGAACAACTGAACTGGACTGGACTTTATTCAATACTTGAGTTTTCCGATAGCTGAAAATCAAGCTTTATCTATAGTAATTTTTACCCATATTCACAACAATGTTCGAGATAAACGCTTGAAAAAAAATATTTGGATGAATTCTAGAGTAAATTTTCAAAAGGTCCTATGCGACAAAAGTAAACAAACTGAGTTATTTATTGCATTACATTCTGCAAGCTGGAAACTACACTCACCGCTGATCCAATTTCTTCAAAGCCTTTTATTTTTAAAGTTATTGATAAAATACAAAACAACCTAAAAGCATTCTTAATAAATTCTACACCAAATAAATATAGGTCGTTTTACCACACGGGAGTCCTATGTGCAATTGAGTGAACCGTGCACATAGAACCGTAGCAAATCAACCTATGGAACATTAATATAATTTTTTAATGCTGATGCACATACGCCCATATCAAAATGACCTATGTACATGTTTATTGAGTTTATTTGAAAATATGTATAAGTCGTTTTTAATAAAATTCTAAAACATACAAATTTTACAATCTTCATGCTTGTACAATCCACGCACAACGTGTAGTCATCAGCTGGAAGAGAGCATGAAATGTTTCAATGCTGTCAAAGCAAAAGAGAGAAGTTCAATTCACCCTATCTGCACTCTCTCGAATTTGACAGATACGCCACCCAAAAACTTGGGAGCATAACACCAACAAGGCAGCATAAAAAATCATAAAATTTGTGCATATAGGTCGTTTTGTACGGTTTAGTTTTTTGTTGTTTTTAAAGGCGATTTTTCATTGATGGAGGTAAGTCTTCATAAAATAGATAAGCCAGTTTTTTTTTTGAAGGAGTGGAGTGATTTGGAGAGAGTTTTAACAGGTTTTAAAGTGAGAGTGATCATTATTTTTTGTTTGTTTAATTTTTCCCAGAAGTGTCGAGGTGTGCTCCACCGGTGGTTTTTAAAACGCCTCATTATGTCCGGCACGGAACCGTAGCCTAGAACAAGATCCGGAAGTTGCCGTCTCCAGCTGTTGGTCGCGGGTGCTGTACAGGTGCGAAATTACCTGCTGATGTTTCACTGCACTCAGCAGTGTTGCTGGCGGAGTTTGGTGACATCATTGATCAGTTTGGACTACGTGTGTTTTGCGTCCGCTGTCAGACCGACTTTCTTTCTTGATGTTACGCTGATCGTACCGCTAGTGGTAAGTTCCTCGGTATTTTCCTACTGTGAACAATTGCTAAACTCGCACCTCCAAAGACAGCACACTCCGAACGAAATTTCCGCCTTGCACGGTTGCCGATTCGGATCATCTCGAGTGAAATGCTGGAATGAGTGGAACGAAGTGTTGGAAGCGGGCAATCGTCTACGTTCCATCCCTAAAAATGCCGGCGGTGCCAGAATCCAAGCTGAAGGCAACGAAGGCTAAGTTGTTGGCCCACCCGGAAAATCTGCGCCGCCAGCTGCAGGCCGTCAAGCTACTCCGCGTTAGGTAGAACCTGCTGCGCACGGCCAAGTACACCAAGAAGTATGCCCGCATGGAGCATGAGGTGGTGGACAAGGCGCGCGAGGTTAAGAAGGCCGGAAACATCTACATTCCGGGCGAGCCGAAGGTTGCCTTCGTCATGCGTATCTGTGGTATAATTATCAAGCTGAACAAAGTCACCAAGAACTTGCTGCGTATCACCGCCCCGACATCATCTAGGGCTACCCCTTGCTTAAGTTCGTCAACCACCGACACAACCGAATCCCGACTACGGACTTCTTCGTGATCGAGCGGATGCTGCGTGGCGCGTACAAGTCTCAACACCCCGACCGGTAACTGGCGCAAGTACAACCACTACGTCGAAGGCGGAGACTTTGGCAACCGCAAGGAAAATATCAATGAGCTGATCAAGCGTATGGTTTAAGTGATACATAGCGCGTTGAGGGAGAGTGTTGAATAAAACAAAACCAGGAATATAAATAAATTATGTTTGAGAAAATCCTGTATGTTTAGTACTTCATTTGTGCAGCAATCGCGTGTAAGTTGAACCCACACACACATGAGCGGTCATATCCGTCGTCTAGCTGTTGCCACGCGTGTTTCAAGCGCTGGTGTTCCATCTTCCAGGGGAACGCCAACTACCAGCTGAGTAACGTACAGCAGATCACCCTGCTGAAAACGCTCCTTCTAAATTCTAACTTTTGCGTCAACGAACACTGCAGAACGTTATATGTGTAAGTTGACAGCATTCAGCGACAAGTTGTAACAGCTGATGACCAATTGCGGTCGGATCCGATACTCAGGCCTGCCCAACGTCCGGCCCGCGACGGCTTTTCAAAATAGTTCTATGACCGGCACTCAACTTAAGGTTGTTCATAAAATATTCAACTAATAAAATGAGTGTATAAATTAAAAAAACTGTTTTAACTAAAATTAAATAAGAACAATTCTGTTTGTTTTTTTATTTTGCTTTTGCAATAAAATGTTGCTGATTCAACGTATTATTTGAATTTTGCCTTTTCTTTTTCAAAATCTTACATTCTTTATAATTGAAATTAATTCTTATCATTTTTATATTAAATATTAAACTGAAAAATGGCGCAGGAAAACTAAATTATCCAATTCGTTGAAATGTAAAATATATATAAAAAAAAGGATTTTTTGTCAAAAAATGTACAAAAAGACACTAAATTTAAACTTCTTTCAGTTTTTACTGTGTTTACTACAAATTGATGCTTTTCTGTTTTGAAGAACATGATTCAAATTTATTTTTTAATAAATGAGTAAGCAAAAAAATTTGGAATTTTTAAGAACAACTTTTAAAAAGCAAAAATTCATACTGAAAAGAAAGATCACTGCAAATATTTTTCATATATGATCAAAAAACTATCAAAATGAGTCAAGAAATCAGGGAACAAAATTTTATTATTATTTTTTTTTGATAAATTTCAATAGTTTACTGAAATTTGAAAAATAACGAATTTTAAACTATTCAATATACATTTTTAAACATTTTTAAAATTTGGAGTATGTTTAAAACCATTTTGAATTATTTTGTTATAAATTTGAACAACAACGTAAAAAGTGTTTTTTTTTGTAAGGAAATTTGAATTCAAATTTAGTTCTAATAAATTATATCATGCCTCATTGATTTTTGAAATATATTGTTGTGTTGAAGAAAGTAAGCTTTAAAAAAATTGCAACGGCCAATGAATTTTTGATATTATTTTTATAGTCAATGATAATAAAACACATTTTTTACAGTTATTTTTGTTTTTCTTTCCTAAACCCAAGAATCTTATTTGCAATACTAGTTTATTTATTTGTTTACTTTAAAAGAACCTTTTCAAAATTATATTATGAAAAAATATTGTCTTCTCTTACAACTTTTGTCAAACATTAGTTCCGGCCCGCCACTCCTTAAAAAATCAGATCAGGTTGGGCACCCCTGCGATACACTGAACCCGGTTCGTCGAACTGATGAATTCTGATCTCTTGATGACCATGAGCTGACCCCTAGCTCAATGCTTTTGATCTATAGTCATCCGCGGAAAAAGTAGGCACGCACGGCTTCCACGTAAAATAATATTTCCTCGACTTGTCCAATATGTGACAACACGAAAATTGAAAAATATATTTAAACTAGTTAGAGTCAACGAATTCAGTTTTTTATTTTGCAAATCCAAACGGTATGAAAAAAACGGTCGAAAAATCATCAATCTTCCTCCTCTTCCCTCGGGCAGCATCTTCTGGCTTTTGGACATCCTCTGCTAGTACAGCCGCTTCCGCTTCCTTCTGCGAACCTTCTCCTATCTATTCTGCTCCTCGGTCGATTCCTGCGACTTGGCGTCCTCGTCCTTTCGGGTGCAAATTTCTATCAGTTTGTACTTTCGAATACTCCGGCACAATGCTAATCAGCATCAACCGTTTGGTCACTTCGACGATCCCTGGGTTCTTCTAATAATTTCTGCTTGGTTGGTACGATCTCGCGTTGCAGTCCGTTGTTGAATCACCGGTTGAAAATGGTCGCGAACGTTTTCGGTTCCTTCATAACTTACAGATCGAACAGCTTTCCGGCGCCGTCCATTATGTCCCTCAGGTTGGCATTGGTGATTGGAATTAGCCGCACAATATTTCTTGGTTCCGGCCGCGTCCTGCAGAATCTTGGACCGTCGGATTGTCCATCCCGTCTTAATGGAGCAGATGTTTTTCGCCCCGTTGACTACCGACTCGAACCGGTACTTTTTCTTATTCGTTTTGGCTGCTTCGGTTTGGTTTTGCACCAGCAACGAAATGTTATCCCCCTCCTCGTCCTTTTCTTGCTCTGCCGCGCCTTTTTCGACAGGTTTTTCATTGGTCGGATGCGGAGATTCGACAACCTTCCCGTACAGATTGGCGTACTCGTTTGTAGCCGGTACGTGTCCCGAGTGCAGTTTTGCTCGAGCATGTTGCACGTCACTAGGAATCCGCGCTGGTCTGCCTCCAAGTAGGATAGTTTCTTCCGGTGAAGATTTGGGCACACTTACTTGTTTTCCGACTAGATCTGTAATACAAATAAAACGCAAAAAAAGTACAAATTATGAGCTGCAACTGTACTGTATACTTGAAAAAACTTACCTGAACAGCTTACGACAGGATTAAATCACATAAAAACGAAAGAAAAAGCAAAAAACAATTCTAGATTAAATTTTCAAAACAACCTATCCCTCATAGGTTTCCTATGCAGATAGGGCCTTTTGAAAATTTAATCGAGAATTGAAAGTTTGAAAAACCTGAAAAGTCCTATGCGTACTCAGCTAAACTTTGTTTACATTGTCGTGTAAGTTAATTTGCAAGCACCTATCTGACAGATGCCGACGAGTTCTCTGATTGGTCGATTTGTTCTCCTAACGGTTTCTCTCTCTCGCGCTGGAAAGCATTGAAACATTTCATGCTCTCAATCAGCTGTTGCCTACACGTTGCGCGAGGATTGGGCGAACATAGTTATGATAAAAAAGTTGTTCTTTTTAAATCAAGATTTAAATTTAATTTGGAAAAGTCATATGTGCAATGCTGCACATATTTGCTCCAATGTGGTTAATCCTATCTGCAAAAAAAGTTCTATGAAGCGTGTCCTATGTGCACTCAAAGGTCGTATGAAACAAATTTATTTAGAAATAAGTTTAAACAAGACTTTTGATAGTTCTCGTGAAGAACACTTAAAAAGCATCATTCTAGGTCCATTTGTGCGTTTTTAGAATTGAAAAATACTCAACCTTGTTTAAATGGGATTTAAAAATGTCCAGCAAAACTTTGACATCAATTTACTCAGATTGAGGTTTTTGCACATAGGACCTTTTGAAAATTTACTCTAGAATTCATTTATTTAGTTAAACAATTCTAGAGTTTTTTTAATAGGTCCTATGAACATCTGAAAGATAATAAATAGCTTATTGGACCTTTTGAAAAAAAAAAAACGAGAATTAAAAAACCTTACCATAAAAAAATCATTGCCCATCTCAAGTTTGAATCTTTTTCAAATATTCAATTAATGTGACAAAATGAAACAGAATCATTACTTTACGCTGTCCATAATCGTTAACATTGTATTAAGTTAGATATTAACTTTTGTTTTTTTGATTCATCAAACAAAAAATTATGAAAATCTGTGTCAAATGCATCCAATATTTCTAAGGATTTTTGATGTCTTGAATAGCCTTTTCAATATCAAATACGTTGAAATAGTGAAGGGACCATAAATTTCAGGGTGGTTCAAAATCTTCGTGAGTCTATCTTCAAAAATACAACGCAGATCTCGATGGTTAGTGAAAATGAATGTGTAAATCTAGTTTTTTTCAGAAGAAAGTGCAAAGATTTGTGTAAATCCTGCTCGCTATTTGGTTTTTCACGAAATCCCTGAAAATCGCGAAGGTTTTTAACCACCCTGAAATTTAAGCTAAAGAAGAAATTTTTACTAAAGAAGAATTGAGTAAATTTAATTTGAAAATTATACAACATATTCCAAAATTATTCAAGAGTCGGAAAATAATTTTCAATCAAGTATACTTGGGATTCCCGAATTTTTGACAAAAAATACAAATTCCCGACTTTTGCCCGATTTTTGGCAGATTTTGGCGAATTCCCGACTTTGTCCCGATTTACCAACTTGAGTGGCCACCCTGCCAATGGCACAAAAGGTTAATGATTAGAGAGCCTATATGGAGAGGCGAAATGTTACTCACAGGGTTGCAATCGACCTGTCAAATCGGGGTTCCAATCGGGCAACAAGACCATGCAAGAACAAGGTCAGAATCAATTTAAAATAATTTTGGACAAAAAAATGAGATTAATAACATTCACAAACATTGTAAAACTGTTGTTTTTATTAAAATGATAGTTTTTGTTAAGTTTGTGCTAGTTCGGTACAAGAAACGTGCCAGCACCAAAAAAATACTACAAATTTTTAAACCTTAAATTTGAATGACTTTGGGTGTTTAAAATTTCTCCCAGAACATTTCATTTCCCTATGTAGGTCCCTATTAATGATTGGTGTTATATCGCCGCGAACCTTTCTAATAATGCCAAGTATAGGGGCTTTGTCTGAGACATGGCAATATTTGAAAAGTTAGTGTCGATATTCATTCATTTAGTAAAATATTTAAAATTGAATATTTTCTCTAAAGGCACAAGCAGAACCTATAATCTGTAATAATCCACTCTAGCTATCAATGGATTACCAGGTTGTTTCCAATAACTACATGCCTCACACGTGTAGTTGTTTGGTTTCCTCGCTAATCCTGGTGATTCCGCGCGAAACTAGGTGGTCACAACATAGCTGTGCTGCAGTGTATTTGCGCGAATGAGTGTCACGTGGTTACATGAATCACAGCTGTTTGGATCTACAACTTTTTTTTGCCACAATATATAATCCTCTCCATATCAACGAGGTGTTGGCTTCTGTTGGTTTGAAGTGAGTGCTGATAACCGACCTCCTCTCTTTCTATGTGTCTAATGAAAAAAAAAATCGTACCTCCGTCCCGATTGTAGCACGATTGTGCGAAATTGAGACAGAGAAGTGGTGCAATAATTATCGACCCGTCGAACGATGGCGAACATATGCTATTGTTTTTCTTCTTTTTTTTTTGTTACCATAATTTCTTCCTCTTCAAACAGTGGCCGTTGGGTGAGTCGGTCAGTCAGTCGTTCAGCGAACGGTATGACATTGATGATGACGTCTCAATGCCTCCTCCTGCATGTTCGCATGTTGTGTGTTTGTTGTTGAATGGAATCGAAAATGCATTGCACATGCTATCACATGTGTTCAATGTAATGAATTCCGTGTTCAACATACCGAAATACACAGCCGATCACACACTCTGTTCAGTTTGGGGTGGGAAAACTAGGTGGGTGAATTGTTTTCCGTGATTTTTGAAAATTGATATCACCTCCCATGCAGTGCAGTTGGGACACACAAATCCGGAAGAAAGATTGCTGCTTCTGTCCTCATTAGAGTGGTTAAAATTTTTACTGTTTGTTCCTAAAACTCGAACTAATGCATTTTCCAAACGATTCTGTATGAGAAAAGTAGTTTTTTCAGTTATTGTCATTTTTAAGCATGTTTGCCATTTCTGCGACATTCCAAGTAGAGCGTCAAATTTCCCGTCCCGGGATTTTTTTTGGGGGGTGATCCAGCCGCACATCGTTGATGTCGAAACCTCTAAACTGGGCCCTCGTCCTGTCACGTCCGTCAGTAGTCTTGTCGTACATTACAACTAGAACCAGATCTGCCAATGAATTAGTACACTTCGACCAAATAAACACTGACGCTGTATGGATCTGACTCTAGAATAAATGCACAGTTGTGTGTTGTTCATAAGTCCAAAATGTTCAATTATTCATATAAGTCCAAATATTCATTTGCGGATAACTACCTAATTTGAATTGATACAAGATTTAAAGTAACCTATCCGAAAGCTACTCTTATCTAAAATCCCCGAAATTTTAATTAAAAGCCAAAGATTCCAGTACGTTTCTTTTCAAACCTATCTGGCTTCTTTAAAAACAATAAAAATAGATTAACAGTTCATATTTTACAAATCGTGAATTGAAAAAGAGACGACCATTTAATCGTCAGAATTCCAGTAGATCCTCGATTCTCAACAATGGTCGATACAATCATAATCCGACAACCGTTAGTTCAACAGATCAACGAGTTTAGTCTGATATCATTTCACTATTGATTGATCGAGACTCTATGGACTCTATGGAGACTGCGCCAAAGTGGGTTCTCGCAGCATGAAGTGGTGTCCATGTGTAAAAATGGAAGCTTCAGCAATATACTGAACACTTCGATTTTGATTCCAAAAAAAGTCCACCCTTTTTACAATCTTCCGGACATACGCCAAAATCGTTTTTTTAGCATAACTTTTGAAGTACTTAACTAAACTTGCTGATTTTAAATAGAGACCTATGGGACCTCAAGACGGATCGAATAAGACTAATACGGTCAAAATCCGTTCATCCAGTCCGGAGATAATCGGGTGAAAATTTTGTTGTCTACCCACCTACACACATCCACACAGACATTTGCTCAGAACATGATTCTGAGTCGATATGTATTAGGGTGGGTACGTTTTTCAAAAAGTTCTCGGATCAAGTTTTAGTATGGTTCCCCTTGTAGGGCATGCCCATAGGGACTTTCATGCCAAATATCAGCTCATTTGGTTGTAAACTGGCTGCGCGCATCAGGGTTAAAGTTTACATGGGAATTACTATGGGAAAATTGGAAATTTTGTTCAAGCGCTCCTACAGGTCTGGGAAAATCATGCGCCAACTTCTGGTATGGTCAGGCCTATGGGGAATGGTCTGGAGAACACTTTTCCCGAAGAGAGCATATGGATTCGTTGTCCCTAGACCTGGCGCATCGGCAAACAATCCGATGTCTCCGGAATCAACGGTTTTCCCCCAAAAAGCATCAAATTTTCCTTAGCATGCTATGAAGGCTTGATGAACACCGCGAGGCCATACGTCAGGCAGCTACCACGTGGTTGAAATATTTGCAAAAAAAAAAATACCAATTTGCTATGCAAAGATTCTGAATTCGACTAAATAATATCAAGATTGCTCGAAATGATCATTTTCTAGTTAAAAGAAGGTTTGCAATTGAATATTCCAGCCGTTTCTCACCCACGTGGTGTCTGACATATGGGTCATTCCATCTGAAGCGGAACAGCATTTGAAAATTACCATCTCCGATTCTGCTCAAATTTGGCAGAGCTGTTGAGACTATCAAAACATGCAAAAATTCAGAATTTCATCCAAATCGGACCACCCCCTCCATTTTTGTACCCTCCCAAAAAATCGACTTTTTGGCGATTTTTGAGCGAAACCTCTATCTTCAAACGACGATAACTCAGGAACCACACATCTTAGAGGGTCGGTCTTAGACTCAATTTTGAAGGAAATCGGACGTAGAATCCATTTCCGTGATCAAAATTTAGATAAAAATATTTTTTTTCTACCTGTATTGCGCAATTGAAAACTTTAAATGGCCGTATCTCAAAACAGCCCTATTTATTTTTTTAATTTGACCTCACCATCATATTCCCCGTCCAATTTTACATAAGAATCACTTATCGGCAGAAAGGAATATGTTTCGTTCCACAGATATCGAATTTTAAAGTTTTGAGTATTTGAGATTACCTAAATTAGCTACACTCGCCGCATATGCTAGAAGCACTCAGTCGTGCTGATCAATAATTACTACCTGGTGTTCTGTAAGATGAATTAATAGACATCACACCGTCTTTTCAGACTGAATTTACTAACTAACGGGACAAACACAGAACACCCAGAGGAGATGGGCGGGAATCGAACCCGGGCCCCTTAGCACACATGAGGGATCGGCAGCCGAAGCCGCTAACCACCGCGCCACGGGGTCCTCCGTGGTTTTTTTTATTATTTTATACGATTTTGAGATAATCAATACCTTGAACAATCTATTGGGTAATTTTGAATACACTGTTTTTCCTGATCACAGTGTCATTGAACCATATTAAGTAAAATTTGAACTTTTAATATTTGTTTGCAAAAACAAAATCATTTTTCTATTGTTTTCATATTTTTCCTAATTCTTCATTCCTTCCCACTTAATCAAATTATTTCTTTTATTTGAAGCGAGAACAAATGTAGAGCTGGCTGTAGTAGATGAAATAATTCTCATGGGTTCTAGAACTTTTGCCATGTGCGGTGCGAAATAGTGCCATTCAGCAAAAACCCCAAAATCTGATTTGAAAGATTGATCATATTAAAGCGATTTTTATATTGTGAGCCAGTTTCATCTGAATAACTGATGTTTTTTTCAATTCTGGTACATTTAATTTCAAAAACAAAACCATATACTTCTGATACATGTGGACAGCACCTGTATCGTCTTCCAAGATTTTGAAATGGTTGACCAACAAAAAAAAATTGGTTCGGACGGTGTCGAAATCAACACCACTGAAGTTGATCTTAATCAGATAATAAATCAGATTAATCTTTGTGATTTTCTTACATTTTTCAGTTTTATACTTTTCAGAAATCCTCCTCCTTAATCATGCTTCACGAGAGTTTTATTCATGCTGATTCATAATTTTTAACACGATAATGTATCGTAAACTTTTTCTAACGTGTTACTTACAAGATCAATTGCAATTTCCTGCTAGCACTGCGGGAATTTCATTCTGCCCTGTATTGCGTGTCGTTCTTGCTCTGTCCTGTGGGCTAGCACACAAGTTCACCGTATACTATTTTTTTTTTATTTAAGATTATACAGCAGTTTCCTACAGTGGTGTACATTCATTTTTTGCCTAATTTGCTAATGATTATTTCGGATGAAATCTTATTTCAATAAATACACAGGTAGCAGTTATTGATCAGCGCGCCCGAGTGCTTCAGATGCGGCAGATAAAGCAAATACAGGTAATCTCAAATACTTAAAATTATAAAATTTTATATCTCTGGAACGAAACATATTCCTTTCTATCGATAAGTGATTCTTATGTAAAATCGGACGGGGAATACGATGGTGAGGTCAAATTTAAAAAATAGATAGGGCTATTTTGAGATACGGCCATTTAAAGATTTCAATTGCGCAATACAGGTAGAAAACATATTTTAATCTAAATTTTGATCACGGAAATGGATTTCCTTCAAAATTGCGTCTAAGACCGACCCTCTAAGATGTGTGGTTCCTGAGTTATCGTCGTTTGAAGATAGAGGTTTCGCTCAAAAATCGCAAAAAAGTCGATTTTTTGGGAGGGTACAAAAATGGAGGGGGTGGTCCGATTTGGATGAAATTAGGGATTTTTGCATGTTTTGATAGTCTCAACAGCTCTGCCAAATTTGAGCAGAATCGGAGATGGTAATTTTCAAATTTGCATTTTTTCTTGCACACGTTCAGGTGGAATGACCCATGTAACAAAACCATACTATAAATGAAACCATAAAAACATCATTGAAAACTACTTCGTATCATATCAAGGGTGCCCAAAGAATGCACAAATTTCAAAAACTTGCTTCTAATATTTGAAAACTTTTAGTTATGATTTCATGAAATAGTGTTTCAAGTAAAAAAGCACGAGAAGTTAGATTTTAAAGGTAAATTCAATGATTATTTATTCAGTTTCTGCATGATTTTTTTTTTTTCATTGCGACTTGATGTGTCAATGTTCTTCTCAAAATCTCGGATTAGTTTTCAAAAAGACGTAAGAGCCATTGGTAAACATAGCCCTTTTTGCACCGGTAATCGAAGTTCTTACGAAAAATAATTTTCAAAAATGCTTGAGATTGTTCATCTACACGTCCTCTAAGTGCCCTTAAATTAAAACAAATGAAATATTGTTTAAATTTGAAGAAAAACGAAAATTAATGTCGGAGGTCACGATTCCAAGGCATAATGCTACGAGTTGTAACGAGTTTCATACAACATTTTTTGGAATGCCGAAACAACATATGAAAGACAACAGCTTATAGGACCTTTTAAAAAAACTCTTGATTTGTTTAGTCAATTCATCGATAAAATCAAAACAATATTGAAAAGTATAACTTTTCGATACTAGTGCTGAAAAGTTCAACTTTTCGGCACCCATTTCAGTGCTGAAAAGTAGAACTTTTTCAGCACTTGTATCGAAAGGTATAACTTTTCGAAACTTTAATTTTTATTTGAGAAAAGTAGGCCTTTTCGTCATGCGAAAATGATAGGAAAATGATAGGACATAAACAAAATCTCTGCCATCAGCAGTGTCTGTTTATATAGCCCTGTCAACCTGTCAAATAAAAGGCTACATGAACCTCGTGACGAAAAAAAAGCATCATGGAAAAAGCGCATTGTACATTCGGCGAAAAAAACGAATCATAACAAAGCGTCCCCCTCAATGACAGCAGGGTGATATAGACGTTGGTGATTTCAAAAGAAGTTATGTTTGTTTTTCTCAAATAAAATTACGGAAATAAAGTTTTATTGAATTTGGATGATCATACCCCGTTCGCACGGGCTAGTTATAACCGGTTATAAGACCAAAAGTGGTTATAACTCTTAAAACCGGCTATAACTCTGGTTTTGCCCATACAACGATCTGTCAAATTAAAACTGGTTATAAGAGTTATAACCAAGTTAAAACTGCTCGAAAATGGAACTCGACTACTTGAAAACTCATAGTAGCCTATGGAATCATTTGAAAACGTCCAACATTGACAGGAACAAATCAACTTTTTTCTACAGGAACAAACTTGCTTTTTTCTCTGTTTCTTTGCTGAAATACACCAGCTTATCGGCACGTCCCAGTTCCAGAGTGGACAGTGCACCGTGGCAAGGAACTTGCTATCGAAAGAGCTTGGTTTCTTTTTTTAGATGTGAGATTATCAGTTTAAGCATTTTATTGATTCGATACGCCCTTGCAGATTTCACCCTGGAGTTCATCACCATTGCCCGCGGATCCAGTGCCGCCCAATACCCAAAAACCTGAGCGGACATACACTTGGACGTTTGCGAGATTTCCGTCCGTTTGATTCCGACAAAACGCAACAAATGATTCAGTAGAAATTCGGTTCCGCACTTCGTTCGGTGCTTGCTGTAGAACTGGTTTTCCCAGTCTATCTTCGTTCGCCTATCGGACATCCGCACCAACAAGATCCCTATCGATAATCTGTCAGCGTCGAGTCTTGCGGGGAGGTGGCCTAGATCTCGAAGCACTTACCAAACCCCGGATTTAGCTGTTTGCTCACGTAGTTCTCCTTGATCGAGATTCGTTTGCTACCCGGATGCAGATTGGTCGTCGACGTGGTCCAATGACTCGAGGATATGACTGGGTCCTCTGGCTCACGCGCTTTAGCGGGGCACGCTACGTAATGTAATCAATGCTCTGCTGCTATTGCTGGCGATACGCGGTGCTGTTGCTGTTGCTCGGCGGATGGACGCCAACGCAGACTGCGCCACCGGCCGATTCTCGCGATCACGTATGCTAATCTGCTGCTGTGACTTCTGGGCGGGCTCTTGGGCCACCTGGTACAAACGCTGGTACCACGTTGGGACACGTGGCACTCGAACTTGGCACTTCCAGACGCCACCAGCTAGGAGATTTGACGCGTCTCCTATGGACGACTCAACTGCCGATCAATGTCGGACAGCTCGCCTGCGATGCTGGTTTTAAACGGCAGGGTCCAATGGCTCACGTGCGTTGGCGGGCACGCTACGGAATCTATAGTAGCCGGCTACGTGTCGCGAGTCGATCGCCGTATCCAGTATCTCCAGTGGCTCAAGATCAAAGACGAAGACCTCTACGGATGAAACCACGTGGCCGTGGGGACGGCTCAGCGAACCAGCGAGGCTGGTTTCTAGTCGACGATCGCGTCCTGAGGTTCGGAGGTGAAGTTATGGCATCCTGAGGACTCTCGGTGTACCCTGACGGACGTGCACGGATCGTTAGCTCCGCGAGCATGTTTGGTCTGCTCTGATGTGAAGCACGCGGTTTAGTGTATAACGTTCGCAGTCCCGGTTGAGCAGCTACTGTTTCGTGCCTTTTCTTATCGCATTCGTTTTGGTTATGGTTGCAGTCTCGGTAACAGCGTTCCGTCAGACATCCCCCGACAAAGTGTTGTGGCAGAAGTCCGTGAACACTTCAGTGTACAGCACAGCAGGCTCTTCGTAACCAACACCGGTACACCTGGTCCACCTTTCGCTCCTCGGCGTGGGACTTCTGAAACTTGTTGACCCGGAGCACGGAATTATCTCGCTTGGGGGCAGTTTTCAGACTATGATTGACCAGTAACCAACAGGTGCGATGTAGAACCTATCAAAAGAACCTACGCCTTAAGGTTCTACAGGCGAAACGGCGCTTAGATACTACATGCCCGCGGGGAGGGGTCTCGGATAAAATGGCAGAGAGCCCTTGACGACGCTAGGTTGAGACCTTGACCGCGAAAAATGGCTAACTCGTGGTCGGCTCTGATTGGCTAAGGCTAAGGCTCGCAGGGTGCCCTACCCGAAAAATTGACAGAGTTTCGGCCAGGTGAATATATCACAAGTTCATCGTCTACGGGAGTCCAAAGCAGGCGCTCTCTTGATGGTATGCGTTTCGCCCTCCAACTTCGCGACAGAGGGAACATGGGCGCATGAACGCCGAGTGCAACGTTGGCCCAGGCGAGTGGCTAAATGTTAAAATATTAGAAATGTTACTACCGTATCAGATGTCTCCATGCTCGTGAGTCAGCATCTTGGACGGGTCGTTTGTAGTTTTTTTCAAATCTTTTTTCTTCCTTTTCAATTGAAACAAAAGCGGGAGGAATGGGGTTGTAGGAGAGGGGGGTTGGGGGAGGGGGTTTGGTGGCTTGTTGAGATGTTTAATCGACTTAATGGACGCTATTCTATGTTTCTTCTCTTGACGCGACCTGGTCGGCCATCTCCGAAGACGACTTGAACGAATGTTAATTATCTGCTGGCACACACCGAGTTTTCGCAGGCGGATAATGATCAGCGGGTGAGTGGCCAGTTCCAGCTTGAACACCTGGATCTTCAGGCGACCTCCGATAGTCGTCGATCTTGAGGCCAAGCACATAAAACAGGACTTGTCCAACTCTTCCTAGCAGGGCGATACCCAGGAACAGAAGATTTTTAAGATTCCCCTTGACCGTTAGCAACCCACGGGCCACTTTCCGGGTTTTGCTTAACATGACGGTAAATGACGCATCAGACATCGCGACGTCCAGTCAGACCTCAGCATCGAGGCACGACCGTTCTGGAGAACTCAGAAGAAATAGTTTTCCGGAAGCATCTTTACAACCAGAAAAGAGTTTCCCCAAGAATCCCATGGCAACATGTCTAGCACAGAAGATTTCCTAAAATTGAATTACGTGTTATTTAAAATACGGGTTGGATCGTGAGTTGTGTTACCGTTACGCTGATGTAATAATTGGTTAGCTTGAAAGGATTATGCACAGCAACAAGGAGGTTTTTTTCATCAATTCCATCCATCAAGAATTTCAGCTAGGCTCAAACCAGCGAAAGGAGTCAAATTAAGTTCACTCCGCTTGTACGAACGGATGTCCAGCGTGGTAAGGCTCGGGAAGGTGCGCCTCAGTTCCGCAACGTTTTCAAGAGATTTGATGGTATGTTACGGTAGGTAACGCTGTAGCGGAAGTAATCTCGGTGCAACCACGTCCTCCCGTGCTTATCGAATTCAGAGCACATACAACGGACATCTAAAGCAGTTCCGAATAGACCAGATTGTCCAACTTCAACGCAATGCGGTTCCCTGAGTAACGAAATCCCAACTTCGAACCTCCGGAGTCAGCAGACCAGCTCCAGCCAACCAAAAATCAAAAACAAATTCTGTAAAAAAAACTCAGTCAAAACACATCGAACTTTTAAATTATTTTAAAATACCTACAATCCTGCCTAAAACCGGAACCGAAAAAAAACAACGGAAAAAAACCCGGTCCTTACCGGATAGTGGCCACGATAGTGAAGTTCGATCCGCATCACAAGAAAAAAACGAAAATAAATGACAGCACTAAATAATCACAGCCTGCTGTAATCTGTCAAAATAGTTAAAACCGTTAAAACCTCCAGCGCCCGTGCGAACGGTTTGGTTTTAACTTGGTTATAACTTAAAACCATTTCGTTATAACCGGCTATAACTCGCCCGTGCGAACGGGGTATCAAGTATCAATAAAAGCAACGTTTTTCATCGTTTGTAATCATTAGAACATCTTATTTTGCTTTTATGCTAAAATGGGAATTGAAAATGGATGCTCAACATTCAAATGCGTTTTTCTCAAAAAGGATGGTGTGTATATGATGCTTTTTGAAATGTTGGCATCGATTTTGTGATGAAAAAAGTAACAATCTAAAGTTTGACAGGAACCTAGTACTACGGTTTGTTCAGAAACTCATGCCGAACAGTTTGCTAAAAAAGCTCATGAAAAGATGTTTTCTATAAAAAGTTATATAACAATAACTATTACAAAAATAAAAAAAAAGGTGCAAAAAAAGTTGGTACACCTTTCGAAAAATTTACATAAATAATGTTATTTGTTGACAAATCACAATAAATCCAGTCTCCCAACTCCAAATAGGCATCCTTGACTGATTAAAAAAATAATTTGGATTGAATATAAAGTTTACTAACTACTTAGTATAAAAGTTTACATAACTCTGGAAATTCTATATAAAACTTATCTAAACTTAATTTTGCAAACTTTCAATTTAACTAAATGTCAATAAATTACCATAAAATTGCTATTTAAACATTCTGGAGTGGGTATAACACCGTTTTGGGGGTCTTTGTATCGCTAGAATAGATTTTTCGTTGGAATTTCGTACCGACCCGGAATTACGTCGTCGGAAAATCCGCCGGCATCCGAACCGGTCCACAATTCACAAGTCAACCTATGTGGCATCGGAAAGGGCATAAAATTTCCGATCTTTTGATACCCATACATCCAGGTTTTCTATAAAACCCACGTTGTTAAATACCTGGGTAAAAAGTAAGTTTGATCCACGACAACAAAAATTACGAAATTCCATACCTTTTTGGCAGGTTGCTCAAACGAAACCAAAAAAACGTTTTTACCTAGGTATTTAAAAACGTAGGTTTTGTAGAAATCCTGGATGTATGGGTATCAAAAGAATGCCCTTTCCGATGCCACATAGGTTGACTTGTGAATTGTGCACCGGTTCGGATGCCGGCGGATTTTCCGACGACGTAATTCCGGGTCGGTACGAAATTCCAACGAAAAATCTATTCTAGCGATACAAAGACCCCCAAAACGGTGTAATACCCACTCCAAAATGTTTATTTAGCAATTCTATGGTAATATATTGACATTTAGTTGAATTGAAAGTTTGCAAGTTAACTTTATATTCAATCCAAATTATTTTTTTAATCAGTCAAGGATGCCTATTTGGAGTTGGGAGACTGGATTTATGGTGATTTGTCAACAAATAACATTATTTTTGTTAATTTTTCGAAAGGTGTACAAACTTTTTTTGCACCTTTTTAATTTTTGTAATAGTTATTGTTATATAACTTTTTATAGAAAACATCTTTTCATGAGCTTTTTTAGCAAACTGTTCGGCATGAGTTTCTGAACAAAACGTAGTACTAGATTTCTGTCAAGGGAGCGGCCGTGGCTGACTGGTTACGGTGTTCGCTGTGTAAGCGAATGGTTCTGGGTTCGATTCCCATCTGCTCCCAACGAGAAAGTTAAGAACTCATAAATTTGAAATGATGAATATGAACGAAAAATCAAAGTTGCTCGAGGCGGGGTTCGATCCTCCGTCCTTTGGATTGATAAGCAAAAATGCTAACCACTAGGCCATGACGACTTGGTGAACGTGGACTGGAATTAGTAATACTGTTACAGAGAGCGAGTTGTGGCGCTATAACCACGGCAAATAGTGTCCAGGGCATTCGTGGAAATACACTGTCCCATCCCAGAGGGTCCCGGAGTACCAAACCTTCTTAGCATGGCGCTCCCAACGAATACAACCAAATCTCGGAGCGTATGGTGGTGTGTCCCCACGCTTCTTCCTCCCCTGTCGATTCAGAATTGTGTTGTTGTTCGAACACTCTGTGCTCAAACTCAATCCAATTACGAGTCATCTCTGCGATACGGCTTTACGCAGTAGGCCTGGCCGCTTTAACGCTTGTGATGTTTCAATGCATTCTAATGCAATGGCGCACTACAAATGTTAATAAATGACAAGAAGAGTGCTAGGCGTCATCTAACCTAAGGCACTCTCCAGGATCCCTTCGAAAGATTGGCTGCGCTAGGGTCTGATTAGATTAGATTAGATTAGATTAGAAAACGTAGTACTAGGTTTCTGTCAAACTTTAAATTGTTACATGTTTCATCACAAAATGTGCATAGTGCCCAAGGAGTGTAAATACTTTTTTACATACTGTAATTAGTTTCACAACGGAATCGCAAAAAATATTTTTTGTAGGATATTTGGATTTTCAAAAAACATTGGAATTTAGTTTTTCAAAAAATATAAGAAATTCCTAGAAAAAATAGTCGTACAGTGATTATAGATGTAAAAATTCCAAAACAGGCGAAGGATTATCAGTTGAGGATCATCAGATAAATTCGATTGTATCATATTGACTGATCCAAAGTAAGAAAAGTTTTCAAAACTTATTGAAGTCCTTCGAAAAAGAGATAAAGGAGTTAAGGCATTAAAATTCAAATCTCAATCTAAAAAAAGGCAAAAATGGGAAAATTTTGCTATTTTTTATGACCTCTAAAATTACAGATCAATTTGATTTTAATAGAAAATAATGTACTTAACAAACAAAACAATCAATGGAAGTAACAATTTCAAAATATTCAACCGAGCCCTACTAGGTCACCAAAGGACGCATTCCATCGAAAGTGGCGACCTCCTTCTTCGCCGCACTGAGAGTACCCTTCTAAAGTGCTGCCTTCGCTTTGTGCCGGAGCTTCCCATGACTGTCTAATTGAATTTAACAAACTCAATTCCAGCGACCACGTCATTGTCGACACCTTTTTTTCGTATGTTATCTGAAGAGCAAAACACACACCCGAGTCGTCGCAGGTACTGGTGCAAATATCAACTCACCAAGTCGACGCGTTATCTCCGATGCAAAGCAATCAACTGCGACCACGATGAATATATCCACAAAGTAGGGCACAGGATCTGCGTTTTCTTCCGCCACACGCAGGCAATCGATCAAAATAAAATGAAATCAGCTCGCCTTTTTTATGTGCCACCTCTTTTTATTCGTCGAAAACGCACTCACACTACGGACACTGTACGAGGAGGAACTTGTTCCTCGCAAAAAAAAAACCCAAAAAATGCTGAGGAGCAGCTGGAAAGTTTTCCAATTTGTTTGAGCGTCGAACTTTAACCAATTTCAGCGTTCTTCACGCACTGTACTCCTTGAACTTCACGCACAATCCCGTCGGGCATGGATTAAACTACCATTTTCACAATTAATTTAGCACCTGCGACCGTGATGACAACACCCCTTGCAAGGTTTTTTTTCCTTCAACCTTCTCCAGTAATTTCGAAACACCTCCTTCCTCTTCAAACTCCACTCTGTTATTGTCGTGGTCTGGTTGACATTCCGTGGTGTAAACACCAACACGGCGACCTTCACTCACGCACGTACACAAACACACACACGCGCGCGCACTTATCGTTTTCCACTCAAAACTGACCAACCCAATTAAAACTTCGCGATGAGGGTCGTCACCATTTTCCAAAAACGCGATGCCAAAGCCACATTCCAGAGGCTGATTTGGAACCTTCTAGGACGCTACCAATCACGAAACTATCACCAACTCAATATTTTTCACGTTTTGACACTTTTTCAACTGTTCACTTTCGTCTTGCAAAGCTAAAAAGTCCAACGATGGTGAGGAAATCAAGCCCTCGACGCGATACGCACGCACTCCCTCCGTCGCGAAAACTCTGACTGAACAAAAATCTCGTTCCGTTTGACAGATCGATTCGAATTAAGGTAGTTTAAACGATCACCGCTTGGATGGCGCTGTTGCTAGAAAGATATTCACTACACGCTTAACTGGAACAACTCACTTTGCACGTGGCATTAACCTTGTTTTATTTTAAATAAATATATTTGGCCGTTGCAAATACTTTTAAAAGTTTATGTCGATGTTTATGTCGACGATTTCTTGGGGCTTTCTTCACCCTCTCTGGCTTGCTTTCGCTGCCGCTCCTGCCCGTTTGAAATAATTTCAAATTATTTTTCTTGACCGGTTCCTTCAGAAATGCGTACACCCTTACTAAAAATCATGATTTTTTGAGTTCTAAATCCCACTTTTCATACGATTTTTTCAGTTCAACCCATATAACCATTTTTATGGTTGTAGTACCTGAACTCAAAAAGTCGTATGAAAAGTGGGATTTGGAACTCAAAAAATCATGATTTTTGGTAAGGGTGTAACCGACGACGGGTAACTGTCACAGCCTCGCACTCCCCTGTTTGAAACTAAAGTATTCGAAAGCATATATCAAAGCTCAGTCGAGACACGCACCACTATAGGCGAGCGGGGGGGGAGAAGGGGTAGGATTTTAAGTGTGCAAATATTTGGTGTGCAGTTATGATTTGCACAGAGGGAGAATTTGGTGCAATGTGTGCAATATTGTTTTGAAACAAAAAAGAAAATCAATAAAATCTTGTTAGCCGATTCTCAATAAAAATAACACTAAACTGTGTTACAATCGTTGAGCGTGTAAGAAAAACGAAAATAAAATGTCACCAACCTTGTTTTTGAAATGCCTTGATTTTCGGCACGTCACCGCGCCAAAGAAAACGAAGAAGATCAAAACAGAAGAGTGCGCGATGACAAGTCAAATGTTTGGATGTTGCTTTTCAAGAAACGAAATCAAAAGGAAAAGGATTAATCAGCTCTCTGCACTTTGGACTTTCCCCGCTGAGATTCCCGTCGTCGTCGTCGTCGTTCCTGCAAGCCGCTTATCGTCTGCTGCCTCTATTCAGTGTTCAGTATTATCTATAGCAGAGTGTAGTAGATAGAAAAACCGATCCCCGGAATAACCGAAGAAACGCGTAGCTCCACGGTGATATAACATTCAAAGTTTTCGATCAACAAGTCGTCGTTCAAAATGTCCGAAAACGTCAGCCCCGTCAAGTACTTTCTCTCCGGCGGGTTCGGAGGAATTTGTACCGTGTTGGCGGGTCACCCGCTCGACACAATCAAGGTGCGACTGCAGACAATGCCACTTCCGGCCGCGGGCCAGGCGCCGCAGTACCGAGGAACGTTGGACTGTGCCAAACAGACTATTGCACGCGAAGGCTTCAGGGGGTTGTACAAGGGCATGTCGGCTCCAATGACGGGAGTGGCGCCGATTTTCGCGATGAGTTTCTTCGGATTCGGGGTTGGTAAGCGATTGCAGCAGAGCAGTCCGGACGAGGAACTGACCAACACGCAGCTGTTTGCGGCTGGAGCGTTTTCCGGAATATTCACGACCACGGTCATGGCCCCGGGCGAGCGGATCAAGTGTCTGCTGCAGATCCAGCAGGGTGGCACGGGTCCGCAGAAGTACAACGGAATGGTGGACTGTGCGAAGCAGCTGTACGCGGAAGGAGGAATCCGTAGCATCTACAAGGGGGCCTTTGCCACGTTGCTTCGTGATGTGCCGGCCTCCGGAATGTACTTCCTGACGTACGAGTACGTGAAGAAGGCGATGGCCCCGAAGGCCGACGAAAAGCAGGACGCCGCCGTTGGCCTGATGGGAACGATTTTCGCCGGAGGAATGGCCGGCATTGCCAACTGGGCCATCGGAATGCCCGCCGATGTGCTCAAGTCACGGCTCCAGACGGCCCCCGAGGGAACCTACAAGAACGGAATCCGCGACGTGTTCCGGGAGCTGATGAAGAACGAAGGACCGCTGGCACTTTACAAGGGCGTTACGCCGGTCATGCTGCGGGCGTTCCCGGCGAACGCGGCATGCTTCATTGGCTTTGAGATTTTCATGAACTTCCTCAACTTTGTGGCCCCGAATTTGTAGACGGTAATTTGTTAGCTTGTTTGTTTACATTTTTATTATTCGTCGTTTGTACATCAAGGTCGAAAAGTTTCAACTCTGTTCCGTTATCGAAAGGTGTAGGTGCAATCACAATCAAAAGATTTTTTTTTTATTTTCTACAATTAAAAGGCACGCGAGCCCAGCTACCTCGAAGTGATGTGCATTTTAGGCCACCAAAATGCGCAATCAAAATTAACCGAAAGAAATCACCGCCGCTACCAATTTTGTGTTACCCGTTTTATTCTAAACGTTTGACCACAGACAACAAAGTTATCACGTGTTTATTGGTTCGACTGAGAGCTGTTGTAGGCAATTTTATAATAGAACGATTTTCTAAAAAAGTGGCGTTTTTCAATTTAAAAATATCACAGCATTTCATTCAACATAAACTTTTCTTAGGTAGGACTAATTTTCTGGTATTTTGGGCATTTTTAGGTGGTCGTGCCTTATTCTCATTAGTAGAAATCCAGTTCAGATAGATACAAGTAAAACTATATGTGTTCCGAACGGTAGTTAGTACAAAATGCGATTCCTTGAAGCTGATACAGTTACAGGCCTATCAACTAGTAATCTACGAAAGTAAACTGTAATGACGGAGTTAATTGAAAAGCTAATTTATATTTGCTTTAAAAATCAGGTCGTTTTTTTTTTTTGCAATTCTGATTTAAATGTTCAAATAAATTATCATAACGATAACTCGTCCAGCTCAAACCTTTGTAGGGGTATGAGGTGGGACCATCATCATCATCATCATATGAATATTTTATATAGTAAATTCATCTTATATAAATAGCAACATCTTCTATTTCAACGTTCCGCCTATTTTTTTTTTTTCATCTTTTTTTAATCACTGTCTTTTGATAAGATTCTCAATTTGTCTTCAATTTGTCAGGCTCATTAGAACGGTCTTTTGATTACTCATCCAGCGGAGGGGCGCATGACGGATCCGGACATCGTTTTCATCAAAATGTCTGAGATCCGGCATCAAAAAATTGTATAAATAACACTTCACTTCCCATGTTCGCATAAATGTCCCATATGCAAAAACAGCAAGCTGAGAAAAACGCATTTGAAGTTTGTCCCACACATAAGGCTACGTGTTAAGTTTTCGCGAAAAAACTGGATTTCCTTCTGATTTCCAGAACAAAGTACTGGATGTTATACGCTCTTTTGAAAGAGCACATAATTTTGAACAATTCTGCATCAATAACTTGAAATCGATGAAAATGCATATGGGACATTTATGCGATCAGGGGCAGTTCAGTGCTTATAACTTTTGATAGGGTTGTCAGAACTTTAATTTTAAGCTCCAACAAACCGATTCTCACCTTAGTCAAAATCGATTTTTAAGCATAACTTTTGAAGTACTCAACTAAACTTTATAATTTTCAATTGCGACTTATGGGACCCCAAGATAGATCGAAAGAGTCCAAAACGGATTAAATTGGTTCAGCCAGTGCTGAGATAATCGAGTGGCGTTTTTTTGTATCCTCGCACCATCACAAACCGGACATTTGCTCAGGTTTTTCCATTATAGGCATTCACCAGTAAGGTGAGAAAGGTAAAACTTATTGTTAGTACTTAATATAAAACTTTTTTTAAATTCTATTCAAATTTTCTAATTTTTTTCAATGAGCTTAAAATACCTAGGTATTTTCAGATTTTTTTCATTTAGGAAGCGTTCTATTACGATGTTTTATTACGTAAAGGTTGGCGATTGCCACGCTCCATACAAAAAAGATTTTTTTTGTATGAAAATTGTCCGCGACGGGGAGGGGGGAGTCAAAATTTCCAAAAAGTGCCCACGTAGTTTGTGGCGGTATTTTTGATTTTATTGAAATTGTTTGATTTGCTTTAGGAGACAAAAATCGCAACTTTTGAGCCGCCGGGCTATAGCCTAAAAAAATCGTTTTTTTTTTGGAAAAATAGAAACTAAACTCGAAAAAAATTACTTCAGATAATGTAAAATCAAATTCGCCATCAAAAAGTTCTTTACAGATTTTTCGATAAAGTACACCGTTTTCAAGATATAGTTTGTCAAAGTTTAATTTTAACTGAAAAAATTCAAGTTTTTATATTTTTTAAAATAGTGTACATAGTTGTGCATGTTTGTGCATTGCTTAAAAATATTTGTTTTTGAAATTTTATTGTTTCTTTTTTCTTTTATTCGTTGTATTTTCAGCAACTTTATAAACATATGAAACACAATAGCTTATAAGACCTTTAAAAAAACTCTAGTTAGTAGTTACTAGAGATCAAATCTTCAATGTCTCTTAAGCAATTTTGTTGAAAATTATCTCAACCTTTCGAAAAAAATATTGTGACTGTTTTTAGTCCAGACTCGATTATCCAAAGGCCTCGGAAAATTTCACTTTGGATAATCAAAACTTCGGATAATCGAACCACGAAAAAAAATATACGTTTTAGTTTTGATTGTCGAGCTTAAGTATGACTCCTAAATTACGCTAAAGTGATTAAGAATTTTAAAATCCAACATGGCGGCCAAAATGGCGGTGATCAAATATTGAAAACATCCATTTTGTAATTTGATAGGTAATCAACTATTCAAATCTGACTAAAATTGGGTCACAGAGCTCGAATTTGATGTTAAAAGTAAGAATTTTTTTTGTCGTGATTCGATTCTCCGAAGTTTCTTACAAACCTTCAGATAATCGAGTCTGGACGGTCAGAAAAATCAGACCCAACAAAAACAAGCAACGCAGTGTATTTTCAATAATTTTCAGTTGATTTGAGACTCTAAGAATGTTTCTCATCTTAAGATATTCTAAACAAAAGCTTTAAAAAAAGTAAATTTATTCATAAAAGAAAGTTAAGCTAGAAGTTAGTAAAATTCCTTTTTTGATCCACAAACCATATTCTAAAAAGTGGCCAATCCCCTACGATCGCAGCACATCCTGCATCACCTCCGCCAGGTCGTCAACCAGCGCAACGTCCTCTTCCGGAACAATATCTTCCCGCCGGTACTGCTCGGCCAACTCCATCAGTTTCTGTTCGCTGCCAATGCAATCCGCCAGCCGGTCGTGAACCTCGATTTCGTCCTGCAGCATCGCCAGAAAGATTCCATCCCGGCGAAACTGCTTGTCCAACTCGGCCACTTTGTCCTCGAGGGCCGTCACCTGTTCGGCGGTGTACTTTTTCTTGTGCAGCAAATCGGACGGCAGCAGCACGTTGGCCGGAATGTGCAGCGTCGTGCGGAACAGTTTGTCCAACTGGTCCAGCTTTGCCGTGCACTCGGAGAACATTGTGTTGGCCGTTACGTAGCACTGGGCTCGCAGCGCCATCGCCGGTTCGTCCGCGATTTTGTGGCACTTTACGTACTCGTCGGTAAATTCCAGCAGGGACAGCTGGATGAGATGCTTGACCATTTCTCGATCTGCGGGGAAGGATATTTTTAAGATTATGTCCGGTTTTTTTGATGTTTAAGAGATGCTTACTTTCAACAATCATATCTTCGGCGCAAAAACTGAAATGCTGCAGCTGATATTCCACTTCCTCTGCACTCATTTTGTTCCAGTTAATTTGATATTTTACTTAAAACTTTTGAAACTTTTAAAGAGCTTTTGATGTTATTTACAACAGATTTTGAAAACAAAATAAAATGTATACGCTAAAATGCATCGAACCAAACAATCGCAGAATTCAAACTGTTTGCAGCGAAGACACAAACCACTCGTCTAAACCTGTCTAAACTGAAACCCATGCAGCAGCACGAAAAGTGTAAAGTTGTTATTTTAAAAGTCAAAATACACTGTAACTGAAAATCACGCTTAGCACGCAAAATCCACATAACACATATCTGTGTAAGAAAAATTACACAGATTGTTTACCTTGTAGCTATCGAGCTGTCAAATCGCAACATGGAGTTAAACTATCTGTGCAGTTGCTGTGAAGCTTACCATGGGGTTTAAAAAAGTTTAACTCCATGTTGCACGCACACACTCTCACCTTTCAAAGGAAATAATTCTAAAAAGCTTATTTAGTCATTCTAAACCAGAATGAGCAATACTGCATAGTTTTTAGTAACAGTCATTTCCAAATGTTGAGCTAGATAGGTTTGTATGGGGGCTGTCATCTTGGGGTTGGGCTGCTTTTAATAGAATAGGAATAAGTTTTGGGATGGAAGATTTATAATACTTAATATGGCTTTCTAGTCAGAAATTTACAAAAAATCCAAAGTACACTGAATCCCCGTTGGTTTAACACCCATTGTTGTCAAACGAACGGGGTCACTATTTAGTTTGACACCCTCTTTACACAGAGCTCACACACACGACCAGACTTTTTGTTTTGATAGTGTCTGTGAGTGCAGTGTAAAAAGTGACAAACCAACGGGGTACGAAGTGAAAAGTGTCAAGGCTGGTACAAATATTTTTAAAAGTTTTTGTCCCAAAGTTTGAGAACGATTGGTTCAGTCCTCACTTTGCGCAAAGCGATTCAATTTCCCATATAAATTTGTATGGGAAAAATCATTTTTTTTTATTTTGATATTTAAAAAATCCACGTTTTACGCTATATCAGAACCGGATTCATATTAGGATTCTCTGGAATGTGCTCTACAACTTTCCCGAAGAGAGTATTTATTTATTTATTTATTTATTTATTCATGTAACGTAAGATAAAATCTTTTTAATTGTTACAATTTGTGTGCTTGCGTAGTGTGGTTCAGGGCTCCTTGGAAATGCAAAAAGTTCAGCTAGACCGTTGCATTGTTGATAAAATCATTGTTCTATGTCCACAGAAGCTCCCCTGAAATTTTCAGCCAATTTGGTTCAGGTTTCATCGAAGCTCTATAGCATTTAAGTTTGTATGCGTTTTTCATGGAGAATATTCACTTTTTTACATTTTATGACCGCAAAAAACATCTGCTTAACCAAAATGGCTGAAACCTGAGATATATATCAATTATAATATGGGGAACAATTTTCTAGAACACTTTAACTTAATCCGAGCAGAACTGACTTAGTTATAAGTGGATTAAGTGAAGGTGTCGAAGTTGTATTTTCCAAAGGGCCTCTTTCGCCAAATTTTCACCTGATGGCTCACTTTGATCGATGGCAAATCATTTGACAACTTGGTTGTTGTTGATGTCAGAAAAATGGGCATGATGGTTTCAACTCTTGTGGAACAATTTAACAAGATTTCTTTCGTCTTTTTCAGGTTCCAGTGGAACAAGAGCTTTTGGCCAGAGAACTACATGACTCGGACCGGGCTAGGTTATTCAAGAGAGATGGATTTCGATCTGGAGAACACGACGAATGTTGTGATTGGTAGCTTCCGTTTGCTCGACCGACGTTTGCACTCCGGCGATGTACGGACGGCCAGTGGAGCTCCAGCCCCACTCTGTCGCTTCCATCCAACTGAGATGGGTGATAGGGGGAAGGGAGATTTCATGATTGATTGGTGGCTTATGGTTGAGTTTCCGATCTTCGACATCGGTCCATCTTTTCTTCCAAATTCTTCCGTGTCCGATGGCATTCCGAAAGGTGCGATAAAGGCCAGCAGACTGAGGGTTGTCAATTATGGCGGGGATAGCGCCAACGATGGAGGAAGTCAGTATTGGACGTAGGCAGATGCCGCAAGGGACTCATACTGCTTTGGCTGACCAATCCGGGTTAACGAAATCACCAGGTCCCGCACGTCCGAGTGAGTTCGATTGGCTATCTGCACCCTATCGAGCGTGAACTCTCCACTCGAACCCATGGAGATTGAAAGAGGCCGGCCATTTATCTCGTTATAATTAAATTGATGTTAACTAAAAGTCAGGTTTGAAAAAATGCTGTACTTGGCTGCTTAGCTCCTGCCCCTTTTTACAATTTCAAATGAAGGTGATTGTGAGGTCCATAAATTTGAGGCTTTGAGGTGTGTGGGACCGCGTCTTCTACCAAGAAGCCTTCGACAGCGGAGAAGTCAGGCGGAGTTTTATATTCATACAACTTAGAAATATTTCCGTCCAGAGAACAGGCACCGTGCGCGCTCTTCGGTCAACTTAGCGCACTGGATTGAGACTGACTAGATTTAAGATAGATTTGTGGGTCATCAAGAACCCTACTACCATGAGCAGACGGGTCGTGTGACGGCCCTTACTTCGATCCTCTCAGAGAGACTCAGAGTAGACGTCCGCTTTCTCGATCGTAGGTGTCCCGAATGACCACGATGATGATTGCGATGTGGACGTGATGGTCTCCTCTTGCTTCTTCCAACCCCCCCCCCCCCCCCCCTTTCTACGGTCTTCCATGTTCGAGTCTGCGTATTGTTCCAATAGTGGACAAGCTGATCGCCAAATTGACTAGAGCAAAGCATTTGTAGATACTTGGTATTTAGTCCCGAGGGTGACTATGGATTACTCCCGAACAAGGTTTTATAAAAGATCTGATCTGAGGAACATCGACCAAGACATCGACCTTTTTCAATCTCCATGGGTTCGAGTGGAGAGTTCACGCTCGATAGGGTGCAGATAGCCAATCGAACTCACTCGGACGTGCGGGACCTGGTGATTTCGTTAACGTGCGTGCACCCGGATTGGTCAGCCAAAGCAGTATGAGTCCCTTGCGGTATCTGCCTACGTCCAATAATGACTTCCTTCGTCGTTGGCGCTATCCCCCGCCATAATTGTTGAGGACGACAACCCTCAGTCTGCTGGCCTTCATCGCATCTTTCGGAATGCCATCGGACACGGAAGAATTTGGAAGAAAAGATGGACCGATGTCGAAGACCGGAGATTCAACCGTAAGCCACCAATCAACCATGAAATCTCCCTTCCCCCTATCACCCATCTCAGTTGGATGGAAGCGACAGAGTGGGGCTGGAGCTCCACTGGCCGTCCGTACATCGCCGGAGTGCAAACGTCGGTCGAGCAAACGGAAGCTACCAATCACAACATTCGTCGTATTCTCCAGATCGAAATCCATCTCTCTAAAATAACCTAGCCCGGTCCGAGTCATGTAGTTCCCTGGCCAAAAGCTCTTGTTCCACCGGAACCTGAAAAAGACGAAAGAAATCTGGTTAAATTGTTCCACAAGAGTTGAAACCATCATGCCCATTTTTCTGACATCAACAACAACCAAGTTGTCAAATGATTTGCCATCGATCAAAGTGAGCCATCAGGTGAAAATTTGGCGAAAGAGGCCCTTTGGAAAATACAACTTCGACACCTTCACTTAATCCACTTATAACTAAGTCAGTTCTGCTCGGATTAAGTTAAAGTGTTCTAGAAAATTGTTCCCCATATTATAATTGATATATATCTCAGGTTTCAGCCATTTTGGTTAAGCAGATGTTTTTTGCGGTCATAAAATGTAAAAAAGTGAATATTCTCCATGAAAAACGCATACAAACTTAAATGCTATAGAGCTTCGATGAAACCTGAACCAAATTGGCTGAAAATTTCAGGGGAGCTTCTGTGGACATAGAACAATGATTTTATCAACAATGCAACGGTCTAGCTGAACTTTTTGCATTTCCAAGGAGCCCTGAACCACACTAGTGCTTGCGTGATTCAATAAAACTAATTTTACACAGTGATAGGTTCTCTTAAACTAATTAATTATTCGTGTTGTTAAGGTAGGTGAGCAAATCATGTTTGAAAGTATATTTAGATATAACGAGTTTAATACTGGTTGGTAAGCTGTTCCAATTTACAATGCCTCTAGCAAAGAATGATTGACTGTAGTAAAAGGAGTTATGATTTGGAATAACGTAACTTTGGGTTCTTGTGTTACGAAAGGGAATCAATTTTTCATAAAGATAATGGGGTAATCTTGATCTAATGATTCTATGAAGAAGAACGCAAGAACGATATTTACAGAATTTTGAGAAATTGCATCCAATGAGATTCGCTTGTAGGTGGGAGACTCGAGAATATCTATTCAAGTTGTAAACATATCGAACGCACGCATTTAATGCAATACGAAGTCTGTCCAACGAAGCGCCCAGTAGAGTATGGTGCTAACTTGTTCCTATAAAAAGATACAGCGTGTTCAAAACTCGTCTAGAACGTGTTTTCTGCTCGAAAATCACGTTTCAGGCGAGTTTTGAGAACGCTGTACACTCAAACCCCGATGGTTTGACACCAACTGTTGTCAAACGAACGGGGTCACGTTTTAGTTTGACACCCCTTTTACACGGAGTTCACACACACTACACAACGTTTGTTTTGATAGTGTGCGTGAGCGTCGTGTAAAAAGTGACAGTTCGTCACTTTTTAGTTTGACTTTGACCAACCAACGGGGTACAAACTAAAAAAGTGTCAAACGAAAAAGTGACCAACCACCGGGGGTTGAGTGTATATTCTTTCAGGAGCAAGATATTATCCGCGCACCACCAACCGAAGTGCGCATCTCTTCTGTTGCGCGAAAAAATCTGTTGCGCCGTACAGAAATTGATTGATTTGTCGTTAGCGTGTACATCAGTCTGTGGTGCAACAGGCTTTGACAGGTTGCGCTCGTATTTTGATTTTTGTCTGCCTTCACAATAGCACCAAAGCACCATACTCTCTTCGGGAAAGTTGTTGAGCACATTCCAGAGCATCCGAATATGAATCCGGTTTTGATATAGCGTGAAACGTGGATTTCTTATATATCAAAATTCAAAAAAATGATTTTTCCCATAAAAATTTATATGGAAAATTGAATAGCTTTGCGCAAAGTGAGGACTGAACCAATCGTTCTCAAACTTTGGGGAGCTGTTTAGGACCCCAAAATGAACTGAAAAATTACTGTGCTGGAAAATCGATTTTGTTATTGCACCCTAGTATACATATCGACTCAGAATCAAATTCTGAGCAAATGTCTGTGCGGGTGGTTGGATGTTGAACAAAATAATTGCACTCGATTATCTCGGCACTGGCCGAACCAATTTTTTCCGTTTTGGCATCATTCGATCCGTCTTGGGGTCCCCTAAGTCACTATCTATAAATGGTGATGTTTAGTTAAGTACTTCAAAAATTATCTTTAAAAAACGATTTTGACCTAAGTCCAGAAGCTTATAAAAAGGGTGGATTTGTAAGAAAACTCGTCATGCTATACATTTTTAGAAAGGTGTTGAAAAGACCTTTCCGACGCGTCTAAAATATTAATGATCTGACAACCCTATCCAAATTTATGGTCACTTAAGTGATGAAAAAGTTGTCCAGATCTATCATACGATCTATCGTTGGATAGGTAATCAAGGGACCTTTCCAACGAGCCCAAAATATTGAAGATTTGATATTGTGCGTATTCCCGAGAAAGACACGTGGCAAACCAGCCTCGGAACGACGCGCCGCACTTTCGGCAAATGCGCGCTGTCAAATCCCATACTGCACGTTTTGTTTTTGTTGATCTTCTTCTTCGAATCGCCTGGCATTGTTGGCAGGTATGTTTTTAATTGCTCCAAAAGTGCAGAAAATCGCTGACAACAATGTTTGCGGCACATTCTGAAATGCCGCGCGGCGTGTACCTTTGAAAGAAATGGACAATAACGTTATCAAAAGTTATGAGCAATTGTGCTATAACATAATTTAGTAACGTAAAGTAAACTAATGATTGCAAAACAAATGAACTAGTGTAAAATGCATTTTAAAACACTTTTTTCAGTCAAATGTTGAGAATATGGCTTTGTTATTTATTTTTTTTGTAATCTATAAACCAGTCATGCAATTTGCACGGAAAAGTGTTCGTTCTCGTTTTTCAATGTGAACTGAACCCACAGCGCAGGAGCCATTGATTTTCAACATTTGGAACGCGTTCTGTGAACCGCCTGTAGCCAAAGGTTCTCCATGGCGACAGTTTGACTTATATTGTCAATCAGTAGACTAAATTTCATATAGCTTGGTTAGATCGGTGGTAACATGAAAGTTTGGTAATCAAAGAAAGTGAGTTAATGTCTTAATGTCCTGGAGCCTCTCTATCTCCTCTTCAATCTATCCCTCTCTATTGGATCATTTCCGAAGCTCTGGAAGCACGCCTTCATGTTTCCGGTACACAAGAAAGGTGATAAACGGAACGTGGACAACTATCGTGGAATATCAGCACTGTGCGCCGTTTCGAAACTTTTCGAGCTAGCGGTCATGGCTCCAGTTTTCTTCTTCTGCAAAAACCTGATCAGCGAGGACCAGCACGGGTTTATGCCATCGCGGTCAACAACGACGAATCTACTCACGTTTACGACGTTCGTGACCGACAGCTTCACCGCCAGATCGCAAACCGACGCGGTGTACACCGACCTGTCGGCAGCGTTCGACAAGCTGAATCACGCTATTGCGATCGCAAAACTGGAAAGGATGGGAATCGGCGGGACTTTCCTCAGTTGGTTCCAGTCCTATCTGGCCGACCGGAAAATCAACGTCAAGATTGGAGACTGCTTGTCGGCTGCCTTGATGGCCTTTTCGGGTATCGCACAGGGAAGTCATCTCGGACCACTCGTCTTCCTTCTATACTACAACGACTGCAACCACTCCCTCTCTGGACCGCGTCTGTCCTACGCAGACGACATGAAGATCTACTGTCAAGTGAATAATGCAGCCGACGCTCAAGCCCTCCAACAGGATCTGAACATCTTCGCGGACTGGTGTGAAACAAATCGAATGGTCGTCAACCCCACCAAGTGCTCTGTCATCACCTTCTCCAAGAAACGCAACCCAATCAAGTTTGACTACCAGATCTGCGGCACATTAATTCCCCGGGAGAACTGTGTCAAGGACCTCGGCGTGCTTCTTGACACGGAACTCACATACAAGCAGCACATATCATTCATGATTTCCAAAGCCTCGCGACAGCTCGGCTTCATCTTCCGTGCAGCAAAAGGTTTTACAGATGTCTACTGTTTGAAGGCTCTGTACTGCGCTTTGGTCCGTTCAACGCTGGAGTATTGTTCTGCCGTATGGAGTCCCTACTACGAAAACAGTGCGGTGCGGATTGAGAGTGTGCAGCGAAGATTTATCCGGTTCGCGCTCCGTCGACTCCCCTGGCGGGATCCATTTCATCTGCCTAGTTACGAAAGCCGCTGTAAACTGATCAACCTTGACACCTTAGCAGTGCGTAGAAATGTCAGCCGTGCACTCGTAATCTCCGACGCTCTGACTTCTAGATTGCAGTGCCCAGCCATTCTTCGAGGACTAGACATTATGGCCCCGCTTCGAACGCTTCGTAACACTCCGTTCTTGCGTGTTCCTGTTCGCCGGACGAACTATGCTATGCATAGCGCGTTGACGGGACTACACAGAGCATTCAATTTTGTAGCTTCTTTGTTCGATTTTAATCTGTCCCGTGACGTCATCAAAAATAAGTTTTTATTGTTTTTTAGGCGATAATTTGTGTACATGTACTTAGTTTTAAGCACACCATTTGGGCATGTGGTGCCTGTTGGTGTTAAACAAATAAACAATGTTTTGATTTCTTTTTTTTTATTTGGTGTTTAGTTGGGTAGTGAAACTGTGGACTTAAATTATTATACCATTCAAGGGAAAATCCAGGTGGAGAGGCTAGGAAAACTAAAGCTAAACGATTTGTATTCAAAAATGCATTTGAGGCTTTCAACTGGACTGGACTATGAACACCGTGGTTTTGAAAAAAAAATCACACACAAAAAAATATTATGGTAATGACAAAAGTAACTTACTTTTGAATTAAAAAGTGGTTAAAATTTGCTACATTAAAAGTTTTATTCTTGTTTTGAAAATGAAAACTATTTCTCCTACAGTTTTTGAAAATCTCATTGCAAAATGATTTAAAAGTTTTAACTTTTAATTCGACTGTATAATTTCTTTCATTTTGTCGTTCTCGTGTAACCGTATACGCCTAAGTCCAAAATGTAAACAAACGTTTAGGTGATTCGGGTGGTTAGTGAGTGGTGGTCCACGACGTCAATCAAAACAGAACGCGTCCGCAGCCAGGACTTGGACGCGGATACCTTCGAAGGAGGATGGTGCGGGTGCGGGACAAGGTTAGGAATTAGAGGAAAATTGGTTTTCAAAATGATAAGACCAGCTTCCTGCCTGATCTGCAGCTGTTTCACGACCGAAATGGGTAAGAGGAAGCTTGGGTGTTTGATGGCGTTTGTGTTTGATTTTGTTTGTTTTTGTAGGACGAGAAGCGGCATAATCGGAGGTGGTCAGCGCGGATGTTGCACTCGGTGCCGGCGGTTTACGACCATTAGCAGCATTATGTGCCGGAAGTGATGACGGGTCAGTGTGGGATGTCCTGAGGGTCCGCAGTCCATTTCTCGTTACGGGACATGTTTGATGAGTATTACCTAAACATCCGGAAGAACAGTTTGCACCAGACGGTCTGTATGAAAGCCGCCGCAGGAGCTGTCGTAATCGGATTACTTCCAGAGGTTGGAGCGAGATTCGACGAACCTGATCAAGAACATCTACCTGGAATACCGAAGAAGTCACCGGTGAGTATTGAGAATGTGTTCAGTGTCTACCCAATTTAATTTACTTTCAAACTCTTTCAGCTACTCCCGCCTGCAAACGCTCAACTCGCGACGGCGCAGCTTCAGCCGGATGAACTGGCAACATCTGTGTCATTCTCGAAGGAGGACGAAGTGATCGGGAACTATCCGTTCAGGCGCTACACTTCCCAGCCGGAAAACGTCGACTTCCCTACCCGAATCAACAACCAATGGATAACTCCTCCAAGCCTGTCCAGATGATGGCCGGCAACGAGATCGCCCTGTTCTCTACATCGCTATTGAGCTCCAAAATGAAGGGCGCGATGTTGTGCCCTACGAAACGACCATCCGTAATCTGCTCAGCATGGGGTCTTCGGACGTGGAAGTTAGCCAACCATAAGCAGATGCGTTAAATACAACAAAAAAACGAAAACATACTGTTTTAATATTAAAATATCGAAATAAAATCCATCACATTTTTCGAAAATCATCACTGTAATGTTAAATGTTATTTATTCTTGCCATAAAAAGTTTTTTCTTATATAAAAAGTAAAAAACTTTTACCGATACAACGATTTTGTTCCAGAAATGCATGATAGTATCAAAAACTTTCCAACTTTTAAATTAAAAAGTTTGAACTTTCTACGAATATTCACCAACGCGAACTTTTAATCCAACGAACGATCTTTTTAAATTTAGAGTATTTTTTCTTTGTGTGCAAGCTTCCAAGTTTAAAAAAAAGATTCGCACTACACAAAAAACAATAACAAATCATTCGAATTTTCAAACTCAGTCCCTTTGATTACTAAACTTATATGTTACCACTGAGCTAGCAGGGCTGATATGTCAAGGGGTGATTAAAAGTGAATGAAGTTTAGCTGGTCTACTAAGGTCCCATCTAGGAAAAAGCTAGAGTTCTGAACTGAGTTCTCCGTTCGTTTCAAAAAAGCCTACTGAACGAACGTTCCTTAGAGACGAGCGTTCGTTCTCAGAGCTGTTATTTTCCGTGTAGCTGTGTGAACTTGAACGAACGGAGAACCCGTTCAAAAGCATGATAACTATGTATAAACTCATTTCTGAGTAAGTTCGGTTTTGACGCATTCCGAGTGAAATTCACTCAGAAATGCGTTATTCGCAATGAGCGTGTACAGGACTGTCGAGCATCACACGCACACAGCGACGCGCGTGAAAAAAGAAGAAGAAAGAAGAAGCGAGTTTTAGAGCAAAGCCAGAGTGTGGATGGTAAATTTCACCTCGTCGTCTGCCCAAAATTGGATTATTCTGTGCAAAATTGTGCTTAAAAGTGTGTAATTTCGAGTTGTGGCGTAAGTTTAGTGGTCCGTGCGTGTGATTTCGGATAAAATTCGTCGGTTTCGTGCGCGTTTTGGGTGTGAAAATTGTCTCGAAAAAATCGGCTCACCGCGACTCGACGGGGAAAAAAGAGTTTTTTTTTTGCTGCACCCCACTCCGCCACCACCACCACCACCCCTCTTCCTGTTGGTGTGCTTGGCCAGCCACCCACCCGTCGTCGCCCGTCCAGCCCTCTTCTTCTCTTCAGTTTTGATGTTGGTTCTGCTGCTGCTTCTGCTCTTCATTTATTATTTTGGCTGAGGAGTCGTGCTTGGGTGTCTGTGTGCCGTGTTGTGTTTACTAGGGTGGATCGTGAGGTGAAAACTGGATTAAATTTTGGTGAAGTTAAAAATGTCAAAGTAGTTTTGCCATGAAATAACCGGAATGGCGTTGAATAACGTAGTTCATGATGGTTTAGTTTGTATCGAGAGTTACTAGAAATTCAATGATGAGTATGGTAAACAAACCTAATGTCACCCCTGATGACGGAACTTGAAGTTTACATCTGTGTTTGGGAAGTACTTGGAATTTACGTCGTCGTCGAGAAGCGCACATTTTTGTTGGAAGGTCTAAGCATTTTAAAGGTATTATTACTCTCAGCATTGCTTTATTAGTTAAACAATTTTTGAATCTTTTTTAAAAAGGTTTTATAAACAAAGGTTTAAGCGAAATAATTATTATACCGTTGTTAAGAGTTTCATGCAAAATTCCTTACTTAATTTTGGATTGAATGATGCCATGAGTCGTTCTATTTCAATTCTTGACTTTTTTTTGATAAGGTCCTATAAACAAATGTAAACATTGAGTGTATCCCTTTCACACCTTATGTCAAAGTCCATCGGAGTAAGCGGGATACACTCAATGTTTACATTTGTTTATAGGACCTTATCAAAAAAAAGTCAAGAATTTGTCTGTACGGAGATCTAAGCGCTTGAAATCTAACTTAATTATAATAGATAGTGCCATGATTTTTGTTATTTATGTTGTCATAAATACAGTCAAGACTAGATAATCTGAAGTCTTCTGAAAAAAGTCACTTCGGATAATCGATATAAGTTTTTTTTTCTTTGTCTTTTTTGGGTTGTCCTATATGAAAAGGAAAAATGTTCAACGTTATTTATCTTGGATTATTAAAACAAGTCACGAGATAAATGCACTTCGTTTTTTAAGAAAATATGTAATAAAAAAAAACGCGTTTCAAGTTTGATAGTCCACTTTGTGCGTGGCAAATTCGCAAACTTGGATCATCTGTCTACTCAAAATATGTAATATCACGATGAAATATTTGAAAGCGTTTGAAAGACCATTTCATAGACAAATGAGATGACAAAAAAATGCTTCAGATAATCAAGTCTGGATTATTTTACAAGATATTTTACAATTTTGCAAAAAAAAAAGAATTGATTAATAGCACTTCAAAAAAAATAAATAAAAATAACAGCTTTGAAAAAGTGACAATCCATACAAAGATTGTCACTATTTGAAGCTTGTATTGCAAATTAAAAAAAAATTAAACACATTCTCAACATTGTGCAATTTTCTGAATTCTGCATTTAAATTTTTGTTTTTTGTAATGTAATGCATAAAATCTCCAGTAAACAAACGTTCCGAACAGAAACCTTTGTGAATTCCTTGTAAAGAGAACCACTTTTTAGATTTCAATTTATAAAAAAATATATATATGCAATTTAAATTTTGTTTTGGTACTTGGTTGGTTGAACTACTGGATTTTAACCCTAATTATTTTTTTTTTGGTCAGGTCTTACGTTTGAAAAAAAAACAAAAAAAAAATCTCAGAAATTAAATTTAAAAAAGACCTTTGCAATTATTTTTCAAAGTTAATGTCGCCCCTTCAAAATCGTCCCGAAAAATCAGGGGGCAAAAAAAAACGTTTTTGGGGCAATGACTATCAGTGATAGTTCTGAATTCAGGGTCCAAAAATAGTAAATTGAAATAAAACATTATGTTTTTATTGAATCAAGATTTGAATGTTTTTTCCAAAACAAAAATTGCCGCTTAATGGTCGACCTGGAATAATACCTTTCAAAGCCTTAGGATTAACACATTTGCTAATACTAATTAGTCCTTTTAGAAGGACCTACTGTTAGTTTAGTAAAGTGCTTCAAAAGTAATGCTAAAAAACGTTACTTAATCCACTCAGGTAATTGAGGGCTTACTCCTTTCGATTCATAAACAAGTTCATATATTGAGAATTCACATATATTTATTCCACTTCTAGCCTGCTTTAGAGGCGATTCGTTAATTCAAGTCTCGAATCTAATTAAAACCACGGTTGCTCGAATTCCGCTAATTCCATTCATTCTAAATTCAGAAAACTTGGACTTACTATAATTCTGGAAATGATTTGAGGTCGGCGGAATCTTTGCATGCTGGACGCGATTCACAAAGGGAATTTTATTTTTTTAAATGACATCAGAAGCACGATGAAGAATTCTGTCGACTAAAGTATAAAAATGTTGGGTTTTTTAGCCGGATGGTCGAACCAGCACGTAATGATAGCATGATAGCAGTTTAGTGCAGATATTCACGACTAAGCTCAATAATTCGGCAAGATATGTGTCTCAATGTGAAACATGCAAACAAAATTTAATTTTTGCCTTGTTTCAGTTTGTTCTACACCAAGCTAAGACGGATCAAACGCGACCGGAAGTGTCCAAATCCGTTCATCCATTTCCGAGAAAATGAAGTTAATTTTGTTTGACCAATCCTCAAGTGATTTTAGTAGTATTCCAATTTTTTTTTGCAGAAGTCGTAAGATTGTTAAAAAAGACGTTTTTAATGTTTTTCGATTTAATTTTTACTTGAGCCATGTCTAAGAATAAATCCAAAGCAAATTGTATATTCTAAGAACACAACATAAAAGGTTGTAGAAAATTAAACATTTATTATTTTTTGAAAACATTGTTCAACATTGTCCCCCACAAAGCGCAACACCCAAGTCCACCCTAGCGCTGAACAACAACGGCTGGATGGAATCGGAACGTGACGACGAGGAGACGGGAGTCGATGACGACGACGACGACTGAGGCACTTTGGTTGGCCTTGTGTTGGTAGCTCTGGTAGCGCGCTCCAGTAACTCTCACTCCGCTTGTGGGGCCACCAGCAGTGTGCAGGAAAACCTCCTCTCAAGAAACTCCGGCCAGCTGGGGAAGAAGTGGTGTGGTGTGGTGTGTGCTCGTCGTTTTCCGGAAGTGCCTCGGCGGGGCGGTGGTTCTGTGACCGGTTCCAATCCGATCCATCGCCGGTAGTTAATTGAATTCAATAAACGCAAAATGGAAGATGTGCTGCAGCGGAAAAAGTACGACCTGCTTGGAGCTGTGTTCGCCTGGCCAGAGCCAGTGTGAGGGAAAAGGAAAAATTCCGTAAAGTGATTCGAAATAGCAGAGCAAAAAATATCATAAATTTCAACTGAAGTGGACGGTTTACGTTATTAGAGGAGCGAGGTTCTTGGCTCCTCCTTGGGATAGTGAGAAAGCAAAGTCGCTGTGTGTTTGTTTGTGTATTTGTGTGTGTCTCTGCGAAGACGAAGACGGAAACACGGTTTCCAATTCGATTCTGGCAATCGAAATCGCGATGTACAATATGCTAAGGGAGAGAGGAACCTACGACGGATTCCGGTGGTGTTGTTCGATTACGAAATATTCGCATCAACGCGCGGAGGAAGTGATTTGCTTTGATAGAAAACAGTTTCATGTTTAAACACCAGCCAGCGCACACACACAGTTTGACGAATAGTCAAAATAATAACAAAAAATATAAAAAAGCTGTCAGTGTCGGGGGTCGATTCGGAAAACCGGGAATTGCGGGCTTGCGAAAAAAGCAGCAAGTTGTGTGTGACACACGAAGAGAGCAGAAAAAAGATATCGATTTCACATTTACGTACAGTTGTGTTGTGGTGGTGGCGCTTCGCTGCGACTAATTGAAGAAGCGAACGAACGAACGAAACCTAGAATCTGTTTGGCGTACCTAGTGAAAGATTGGGAGCATTTGCAAAATAGTGGATCAGTTGTAGTAGGAAAACAGAACTTAAAGAAGGAGTCATGTAAAGGAGGTTTCAATGTTATCGATAGTGCACCTTGCTGTTATATTATAACAAGGCAGAAGATTTTCCTTCACGTGCAGTGTAAATCGCGCAAGATTAAATACGCTGGTGTTTAAGCTTTGACTTGACGACTTGATGATCTTTCGAGCGAGAATGAACCGGTACTTCGAATTTGATGTTCAGTATATCGATGCCTCTGTGCTCTGTTATGCTAACTAGATAAACCCAGCAAGTTTAGTACAAAAGAGCACAGAGGCCTCGATATGATTCTGTATAAACCAAAATGGACAAACTTTTAAAAATAAAACCGGTCAAAAAATTAGAAGAGTTAAATAATTGAAATTACAGCCACGGTGTCAACATTTTATTGAAAAAAGTGTTTTAAAATGCATTATACACCTGTACAGTTGTTTTGCAATCATTAATTTCCAAAATTTCTAAGTATTGACAAAAAAAATGTTGCGAGAAAGTAAGTTTTTGCGGTGCTGTACATCGTAATTTCATAAAAGTTCAAAATATTTTTAAACGAGCCCATACATGCTAAATATAATTGTCAATGCACAAAAAGGCATTTTGGATTGTTTTCAGTTGTATAGACTAGACTTCTATTTCAATTGAAATTTTGATGTTTTCTGAAAAAAAGTTACTTAATCCACCTTTAGGTGGTTGTTGTCTTCCTCACATTTATACAGTGAATACACTACACAGCCTCAAATAATTGTATAAATAACACTTAGTTTTATCAAAATATCTGAGATCCGGCCTCAAAAAAAGTTTATTAAAAACACTAAAGTACTTATAACTTTTGATGGGGTTGTCAGATTTTCAATCTTTTGGACCCTTTGGAAAGATCTCTTGATTACCCATCCAACGATAGGTCGCTTGGTAGATCCAGACAACGTTTTCATCAAAATATGTAAGATCCGGCCTCAAAAAAGTGTATAAATAACACTTAAGTGGTTATAACTTTTGATAGGATTGTCAGATCTTCAATGTTTTGGGCTCGTTGAAAAGGTCTTTTAAATACCTTTATAAAAATGTATGGCATTATGGGTTTTCTTACGAAAACCCCCTTTTTTACTAAAATCCTTTTTTTAGCATATGGCGATTGTCAACGATCCATACAAAAAAGGTTTGACAGTTGTCCAAGATTCCCAAAAAAGTGTCCACATGGTTTATGGATGGTCCCATCAAGAAATGGTGAATTTTCATCAGGTTCACATTTCTACGCATTTTTTATGTAATATTATTCAAAAAAAAGGTAATATTCAACCTACCAAATTTTCAACCTTCATTTTACAACCCAAAATATCAAATCGGCGTAAACCAAGTGATATTGAAAAGTTTTTTTTTCAAACTTGCTTCTACAAGCCATAAAAAGTTTAATACATAACCAAAGTCTCTTTAAATCACGATATCTAAGGTCATTAGTGTTGTCAGCTCATCAAACTTTGTTAACTATCGGATAGGGTTTCAAATTTATATTCAACGTTGTAAAGGAGTAATATTCCAGAAATAACTTGCTTACACGTTCTGACAGTGTTGCCAGATTGTCAAAAATTTCCTTGGTTTGAAAGGTCATTTTAAAAAACTATGAACACGATATCTTCCGCACACAAATCAATTTTTAGCGTCACTTTTGGGTTATAAATTTTAATATGAATTTAACGGATTCCGAGAATTAAATGTTACCAACCCGGCAAAAATAAGTAATGTCAGTTTTGAGAAAATCAGGCACCCAAAAAAAAAAGCAAAGCAACGACCCCCGGGTCTTTTGTGGGCTCTGTTGCAAGTTTCTGCTCATTTCTAGGCGTTCGAAGGTAATGTGTGGTGAGTCACTCAAAACCTCTTTTACGCATAATGGACCGACGTTTTACTTCCCCATCCGATGGAAGGCGTGATCAGGCTAATCTCGTCTCGAAAAATGCCACCGGGTCCATCTGGGATTGAACCCAGGCCTGACAGGGGTGAGAGGCTAACGCTTACCACTACACTGCCGAACCCGGCTCACACATCCTTACTCAATATAATATTAATGATTGCAGCAGTACATTCGAGCATCCCCACGCTGACTTTTACGCTGATTAAAGCGGCCAGGCCTACTGCATTGCATTAACCGCAGAGAGCATTCTGTGAACGGAGCACATTTCACAGAACCTACAGGGAAGGAAGGATGCGTGGACATACCGTACCGAACTCTCCGGAGAGAAAATCAGGTGCACATCCCTACACAAACACGCACATAAATTTGTTCAGTTTTTGAAGCTGAGGCAATATTTGAATGTTTTTTTTTCTAATTCTAATCTAGTATTTCATTAGATTGTGATTTGTTTTTTTCCTGCTCCAAATCGGACCAAACCTCACGACGACCATAGCTGCACAATTGCGGAAGTTGTGCGCTCGAGTTCATTACTCGAAATCCATAAAAGCCTACATTAGAGGCACTCTTCTGCGAGACCTCAACTTTGCTCTTGTGTCTATGTACTCTCGATTGGTCGTCGCAAAGTCTCTATGTTGCTTTATTTAGGTGCTGCTTTTTGGCATTGAACCGAGAGGACACCACGCTCGTTATGCTGGCTGCTTAAAACAGTGTGACAAATGGATTTTGAGGCTCAGGGTCGAGGTCAGGATAAATTCGTGGTTGTTTTTGCTATTAGATCTTATTTTGTAATTGCTTCCAAAGTTTCACTAACTTTTGAAAATTCATTTTCAGTGTTGTAAAATAAAATCTATTGTGTGAATATCGTAGTGTTTAATCGTGAAGACTTGTATCCTGGATCGGAATTTGAGCGTCGTTAGACACTAGAAAGCGGCGAAGAATTATGAGTAATTTAAAATCTGCCGGCGTTCCGCGATTCCCTTACCCGGCAGTCGCCGCGAATCCAGCGGCTCGCATTAATTGTGGCTTTTGTTGTTATTATTAAATGAGTGTGTAATAAAAATCGAAACTAAACGAGATGCCAACCGGCGATGCCTCACGTCGTCTTCGTGCCCGTGGCAGCGCAGTGTGATTGAGGCGAAGAGTGTGTGTGTGAGTGGGAGTTCCAAAGTCCGGCGCTCCTCAGTGTCCGAGGGGGCGCCCAGGGAAGTGAATCCAATTATTATTGAACAGAAGAAGAGAATCAAACTCGAAACTTGTTGCGAATCGGCCGCAAACCGACCGCGAGTCAACACTGTGCAAGTGAAAGTGCGCGAAAAATACAAAAAAAGTAACGAAACGAAACGATCGGCGAACGGTCGGAACAGGTTGGAACCAGAGCGGCGGTGGCCATGGACGGCGTTCGGGCGTTGGACATTCTGCCGCTGCTGCAGGAACGCTTCGCGCTGCTGTCCGGTGGCCGGGATAACCGCGGCGGACCGATCATCTGTTTCCCGGCCACCACCAAGCGCGAACGGGTCAAGCCCGAGGACATCAAGCGGGTGGTCAGCTACCTCATCGGGATACCGAGGTGAGTTGAGGGATAGTTTTGTATTTAAGTCCACAGATCATTGGAAGATGTCCCAATAGTCAAAGTCCGAAGGCCAACGTGGACCAACCATTCCTATTTAATCATGATGCGATAGTTCTGTACAAAAAGGAAGATTTGATCTTGTATGTATGTATGTATGTATGATCCCCATACCCGCAGGCAACTTGGTCCTGGAACACATGTGAGCGCTAGGTGAACAATTCGATCATCTTTTACTCCGTAATCTGTACACCCACGTGCATAAGTTTTTTTGCACGAATTTTAATGCTACAAATGCCGGCGCATAGAACAAAATGGTTTCCCTCATCCCTCCCCAAACGCCGGAAATTTGTAGCGGGTGTAGGGAAACTTCGCATAGACGCCCTTGCTCCCATCACGTCACTGAGGGTATGGAGCGACGAGAAATTAATAAGCATGCCCCCTCAGTCGAACCTTCATTAGAGAAGCAGGCAATCCACAACTCACAGCGAACGACCAAGGGAACACCCTACCGCGTATATAGTAAGATTGGCGTGGTTGGTCTTTAATGAGTTGTGAATATGTTAGAATATATGAAGAGTTGCCTGTATTAAAATGGAAAGCTCTCACCAAATTTAATAGTCTTCATGTTTTGTTGAACTTGAAATCTTGTTAAAACTAAGTGCAGCGAAAATAATTTTGCAACGTTGTTTTCTTGAGTTACTAAAATGGATAGAAAACAGCATCAAACAAAAAAAAAACTCTTAAAAAAGATTTTTACAAAACATATAATTTTGTAAAGAAAATTGGTGAGTTTTTTCCTTAAATTGGTTTGCTTTGACTTTTTTTAAGATTAATTAATAATTTCACAAAACGGTATAGATTTTGAGCATATTTAGATTTTATCTCAAAATTACAAAGCTTCAACAATGATTAGAAAAAAATAAGTAAGATCGATTATTTTTGTTAACGAATTTACTGCCGCTCGAAACTAGTCCGTCCCATATGTAATTTCATCAATTTTGATGTAATGATGCAGTTTGGTTCTAAATCATATAAACTATCACAAAAAAAAAAAACAATTAAATATAGTACTTTGATCTAGAAAACCGGAGAAAATCCACTTTTTCGTGAAATTCTAACACGTAGTCTTATGGGCGGGACAAATTTGACATGCATTTTTCTCGGCTAGCTGTTTTTTACAAATGGGACGGACTCAAACAAAACAAGACTTAGAAAATGTGATGAAAAAATGCGTTTGGTAATTGAACAAGATTGTTTTGATTTTTTTTAAATCACATATTTGACACAATAATTAATATCTTGTTAAAAATAAACAGAATAGTTTAAACTGCCTTTATATTTGGATCAGCCAAATTTTTAAAATATTGAGACAAACCATTTATCAATCAGAAAATGTTTCAACGTGAATAATTAAACAAGGCAGCCATGGATATGGGTTGGGTTGAATGGGTTGAACAGTGAAAATTGGGCACGAATAAATCAGGAGCCGTGAATAAATATTCATGACTCTCCATGGACGATTACACTTGTAAACGTGAATAATGTTTATGATTTCATGCAGCGTGCGCATGAAGTCGAGAAAAATATTCATGATTTTTTGAATAAAAATAATGATTACGATAAAAAAAATATAAATGTCACGTAAATGAAAATTCACGATTTCAGGCATAAAATCCATGAAATCATGAATTTTTATTCATGAATTAGATTATTAGATAGTTTACTAACATTTTCCCAAAATATGGTGGAATTTGACTCTACCTTATATGCCAATCGTTTGAAAATATATCCAATCTCACCCCTTAGAGGGGGTGACATTGGGTCAAATGAAAGTAAAATTAAGCTCAAATACAACGATATGGTAAAAACAAGTCATCCAACAGTGTTTCTTGTTCGAGGGAATCGTATTGACATGCTACAATGTTTGGAGTAGAGATTTTCAAACATTTAGGTACTTTTCGAGCAATTCCAGCAAAAAAATTGAAAAGTTGATTTTCGAGACGAATTTTTTGGCCAAAAACGTACCTCTACTTTAGATAGCTGCCAAATTGACAGGATTTGTTGTATGAACGAGATTTTTTCAGCTAAGTCATTTTAAGATGTCCCCTACACAATCATTTTAACATAATTTAATTTCATTTCATTGAAATTGTCAAATCCGTAAAAAATCACTTTGACCCAATGTCACCCCCACTGACGGGTATATACCGGTATGTCTAAAAATCTGGATTTGATTTTTATGTAACGGAAAACTCAACTTTCAAATAAGATTCAAATATTTTTCGATTTATATATAAACTAACACAACTTAACTAAACTGCATAATTTTTAATTGCAACTTATGGGACCCCAAGACGGATCGAATGACGCCAAAACGGACAAAATCGGTTCAGCCAATGTCGAGATAATCGAGTGACAATTTTTCGATCAACATTCCACCACACACACAGACATTTGCTGATTCTGAGTCGAAAGGTATACATGAAGGTGGGTCTAGGACAATGACCTTTTTCGTTCCATTCCCCCCTTGGCTGATTTTCATGAACTTCATCCCCCCCCCCTTTAATTTGGAACAAACTTTACTCAAATTCCATAATTTAAGATTTAATGGTTATTATAAGACAGAAGTTTAAATGAAAAAAAAATCATGCAAAACATACAAATATGCAGTTTGTGAAATAAACTACAAAATGTAGTCCAAAATTGTTAAAACTTTCTTCCAGAGATATTTTGTTCAAACATAGTTAAATTAATCTGGCTGTGCAAGAAACTTTTGAAAAGTTAAAAAAAAGAATTACCAATGGTTAATATAGCCATATAGACCCCCGTTGTTCAGGTAGATATCGAGGCCATGACTTCCGTGAGTTCATGGATGGCCCAAAATATACCAACATGTCGCAGAATGCCTATCGTGGCCCACTGAATCTACTTGAATCTATACCGAAGATAAGTATAGCCATATAGACCCCTGTTGATCAGGTAGATGTCCAGGTCATAACTTCCGGCAGTTCCTGGATGACCCAAAACAATCGAACATGCTGCAGAGTGTCCATCGTGGTCCATTGAAGCTATCTGAAGCTTTACCGACGGTTAATATAGCCATATAGACCCCCGTTGATTAGGTGGATATCCAGGCCTTAACTTCCCGGGAGTTCCTGGATGACCTCATACATTCTAACAGATCGCAGAGAGTCCGTCGTAGCTCACTGAAGCTACCTGAAGCTATATCGATGGTGAATACACCGGTACAGACACCCGTTGAACAGATAGATATTCAATTAGTAACTTCCGGAAGTTCTTAGTTGTCTTGAACGTCCCAATATGATGCAGAGTTTGGTCCCCGTTGAACAAGAAGATATGACCATAATGGTTAAGACCGGTTAAAATTGGGCCGCGTTATTTGAATTTTTCGCGTAAATTGAGTTCGCGTCATTTTGAATTCTTCGCATTAAAAAACCGCGTAAAAAAATTCCGCACAAAAGAAGATCGCGTAATAAGAGGTTTGACTGTATTTCAGGGGTGCTCAAAGTATGGCCCGCGGGCCAATCGTGGCCCGCGAGGTGATATTTTATGGCCCGCGGACCCATTTGAATGATCATGTAAAATGGCCCGATGACCACTTGTAAAGTGATTTTATACTTTTTCAAAATTATGGTTTATTTTATGCTTTTATATGCTAATCTTTTTTTTATTTTTTTTGTTAGTAAAAAAAACTTATGATTTATCAATATTTTGATCCCCACTTCAGGATACAAATAATATGTTCAAAATATTTTATAATTAAAACAATTTCACACGTTTCAATGTGAGTGAAACTAGTAAATGTCGTCAAAACTTTCATCAAACACTTTTAGAAATATCAAAAAGACGTTCAAGTTTGGCTTAGGTAGAATTCTGTAATAGTTGCAAAAATCAAAGTTTTCTTTAATAATTTGCAAGCCACCCTCAAACTTACATTGCACTTCATTAGGGATTCGAACTCATTACAGTTAGATAACGAATCTGATTGACTATCAACTGACAAAATGTGGAAATCGGAGGATCAAGTTTGCAGCAAATATTTTACAAAGCTTTCGTCGATCAACCCACCCCTTCACCATTATTAAAAAATTGACTCGAAAAACCAGGAGCAAAAATATATTTTCAAAAAACATAAAAAATGAAATTTAAGAGCATTCAGCTGAAATTAATTAAATATGCATTCCTTTGCATTTAAAATCATTTGAGCATGTTTGGGTTTATTAAAAATAATTTGAATGTTAGTGAATTTTTGATGAAATAAATAAATGTTGTTTCGCTTTTTTTTTTAAATAATGATTGCAGGTTAACTATACGGAAGCTTAAAACATTTTCCAAATTTTTTTTTATTGAAATGTTGAAATTCTGGATCTCAACGATTTTTCATTAGCTACACTTAATTTATAGAAGAATTGTTCAACATGTAATGTCACCACAATTTTCGAAATATAAAAACAAAACATTTTTTTTTTGAAAACACAAGTACATTCAGCTAAGAACTTTTTTTTTCAAATACCAGAAACAACAGTACCGATTGAAACTCGTTATTTTGTGGTTTCTATTATTTTGAAAAGATTTTTTTTAAATAACAGAAATGTCGGATCATTTACATTAAAATAACGTAATTTATTTTTTTAACAACCTTTTTTTGTAAATTTGGCCCGCAAGCTCATTTGAGCTTCAAATTTGGCCCGGCCTTCAAAAACTTTGAGCACCCCTGCTGTATTTGATAAAACTGAAATTAACGATGATCAAAATACTTGAAAAAAGATGAGAGAACTCACAAAAAATATAAAATCTACTTTTCAAAATGCAATGCAAAAACATCAGGAATTTTTATTTTGAATTTAATTTTTTTAAGAACTGTTAAATTTAAGGAGAGTTTGTACAATCTAAAGTATAGAACTTAAACAGAAAAATGTGTAAAAAAAACTGTTCTATAGAATATATTTAATAAAAACTGCTTATTTTTGAAAGGGTTTAAAAATCCAAAGGACTATTATTTTAAAAGTTGAAATATTCTTTCCAATTTTATAACCTTTTCACAGTAAGGTGAGGAAGGCAAAACACATAAAGGGGCAAAGCATATATGCTTAACTCGATTTTCTCTATTTTAAAACTGAACCTTGAAATAATGCAGCAATTCCATTTGAAAAGAGCATATACCGAAAAAAAAGTTCTCCGATCGGCCATTAGGGTAACCTACGCCGTGCTAGGGTGGTCCCAAAAATGGCAATTTTTGAATACCTAATCCTCATTTTTCAAAAAATCATAACTCCGAACAGTTTCAACCTACTTGGGCAGGCTACCTTTCATTCGACAGGTGTTGAGTTTGGATTTTAGAGAAAAATAGTTATAGGAGTTTAAAAAAATCTATATTCCTAAAAAGATTTATATAAAATTGTATATTCCTTTCAAGAAAAATACTTGATAAAACATATTTTTACACGAATTCTTGGATAAATCTAACCTTATGAAACATTTAAGCGAATTAAATTGTGTTACTTAAACTAAACAATCAAATTATTTCAAATTTGAAATTTTGCAACTGTTACGTATGGTCACTATGGACCAATTATATATTCTGGGGCTTAAAATTCAGGTTATTATCTGTCGAATGCAACCGGAAGCAACCTGCTATGTGCAATCGTTTCGGAGATACAGGTCCTCAAAGTAGGACCTCAAAAAGGACTTTTTTCGGTTATAGCAGGTTCCCAGTGGCCACGGTGTCCAAAACCGGTTCTGCCGGTCATATTCAGACAGTAGACATCCTAGCCTTTCATTTGCGGCCAAGACATCCAAGATCGGTTACAATCTCGAATTTTGGCAGCCGAAAACATTTCTGGGTCCTATAGACCCGGAATACCATTCGTGTATGTAGAAAACGAAGACCATGGCCAGTTTAAAAAGCTTTCTATCAATGTTCCCCATTCTTTACATGATGGCATACTAACTCAAGATTTCATCGACATTTTTCCAATGATAAGCGTTTTAATAACATGATCTACGATTTCAACAAACAGTTTCGATGGATAAACCAATTTGTATAAACACAATCAGATTATTCGTCGTAGTCCGAATTTGATCGTGTTTCACGATGAAAGACTGCCAAAAAATGAAAATAAAAGAAACTTGGATCATCAGTTTTTAGTTTAGACCCACGGCCATCAGTGAGGGGACATTAGAGGGACAGGAAGAACCCACACACGAATGAACCGCACAAAGCACAGACACAGCCAGGGAACGAATCTCAAGCCTCCCTTTTGTTGCCCACTTACACAGTTCCCACGAAATCGTTCGTTGTGAGCGTTTTAACGCCAGACCGTTGAATGAGTGCGATTGGTCCCAAGAAGGCAAGGTTCGGTGGATTGTCTGTCACATCCGTTTGGACGGGTTTGAAATCGAAAATGAATAACCGCGACTTAGTGATCGATACCCTCGATTTAGTGCTTTGATTGGCTTTGAAATTTATCGGAGACCTCATTACCTGGATCTTTTGAGGGGATATAATTACGATATAAATGAATAGAGGGAATATTTTCATTTTTTTTATTGGTTACAATTTAAAGGGATGGATGTCATTTTCATCACATTATAAAACATTCTACCTAAAAATTAAATGCCGGCTCATAAAACAATTTGATTAATTTTCCAATTGCTCGATACCAGCTTTAAAAAGAAATAATTTTACTCAAGATCTCATAACTGAAGACCGTGTTGCCAGATCTACAATATCGTTAATTCCATAGAAACATTTTTCAAATACATTTGTTCATCTTTGGCTGTTTGTTTCCACATCGAGTTAGTAACTCATTCGGGCATAACTGTGCACTCTCTTCAGGGTTGTTTGAATTCTCCATCGATTTACACCTTTATTTGGAAGTTGCCCAAAATATTTCTTCCTTCCATCGATCGTGGCCGGCGGCACAAAGGCTCTTTGCTGCACTAACTGGCCATTTCCCTCCCGCATCCTCTCCCTTGCTGGATGCTGCGTTTTTGAGTCGGTCCCAACACACGGTCCACAGTGATTTGATTTCTCTTCCCCTCTGCCGGTTGATGGCTCTGTGGATGAAATTCTTCAAAACTCGAGAGCTGGGGGCCGTCTCTTGCTGGTATTTGTACGTCTACATTGATTTTTGGTGGAATACCCCAGAGGCATTTCTTGCGAAACCGGCAAGCAAAAGCAACAGGTAGAGTAAGGTAACCAAAATTTAAAATGAGGAAGCGTTCAGTTTGCGGAAATTTGATCGACCAGTTGAAATTAAATCCCTTTTATTTATCTGAAATAATATTTTTTGACCACATTAGCACTTTTGTGCAACTCATTTCATAACAAAAACTCAAAAAGGGGACAATGAACTTCTTCCCACAATTACTCTTCTATACCATGACTGATGGAAGCAAACACTCGGCGAAGAATATCTACTTGTCTCGTCCTTAACTACCATCAGAGACCACAATTCAAGACAAAACGTGGCCATTTCATGTTCTAGTTCAAAATCACTCATTTTTTTTCGATTTTGTTCTCTTGTCCCAAAACTTATCTTTTTATCTTTTGTGTTTTTCCGTCATATTGATAATTCACCAATAAAACCGAATTGAATTGAAAAATTGTTTTTCCGTCATATTGTTTCGACTTTCTCAAAATGTGTTGTACTTATTTTGTTTTTTTAATGATTGTTTGTTTGATTTAGTTTCCAATCTTAAACAATGCCGTAATTTATTCTTTTTCAATCCCAATTCTAGTTTTCACATTTTTGGCCAAAATCGCAAACAAGCTGCCTATAGAACCTCTCGAAAAAGACACTTCTTAAATGTGCCGCCTAGACATACCTTCAAATAAAAATTAATCGAGTTTCACAGAACTGGCTGAATCGATTTAATCCGAATCATTTGTTCGATCCTTCTTGAGGTCCCATAAGTCCTTATTGAGAATTATTAGATTGGTAAAATTCTTCAACAGTAAAGTTTACAAAAAGGTTGGTTTTCAGATAACCTCAAATTTTGAAACTAGCTACTACAAAGTGTACAAGGCGCAAGACTTAACAAATATGAAGCTTTTCCAATACATTCTGTGAGGAAGGCATCAATTCCAGAGTTTATTTAAACATGTTTTTTTTTTGTTTTCTTTATTGGAGTATGTAGCTTACCGGTTCTTTAGAATTTCGCCAAAAAAAGAACAAAGAAAAGACAAATTGCCTACGTAAAGAGGGTTTAACTTGGAAACGATTCATTTTATCAAAAAAAAAAAAAATAAAAAAAAAACACAAAAAATTAATTTTGATTCCATATTAGTTTAATTTCAATTCATTTACAGTATGGCCCATAAAAATCGACATTGTTATTAGGTGGAAATCGGGCATGTTTTGACTATTTATGATGTATGTAGCATGTGTACATGTTAAATAGGTTCCAAACAAACAAATAATGCATTGAAAGTCTTTTCTTTAGCTATACAAAATGTCACAGCACATTTAAACTTAAAATTCTCAAATTTGCTTCCAGCCCAGGTCATATAAAGGAAAAATGATTTTTCTATGTTGATCGTACTGTGGATTTTTGTATGGATTAAAAAGTAAACAGCCTTCACGGTTACTGTTTTTGAGAGTTGTAACAATTATGTACACTGAATTTTACGCATTCTATTATCAACCAGTTATTATACTAAAACAGTGAACTTTTTGAAAATATCCCGATTCTGAAAATGTCTAATTTTTTTGGAGTTTTTGGAGCCTGCAATGATTCAAGGAAAAAAAATAATGCGACAAATGATGGTAATTGACTCTAACAGATGCCCTGATATAACTTTTAGCAGTATAGAGCCGTTGGGCATCCTTTAGAGCCATCATTGACATAGGTTTTAAGTTATTAATTTATTTTGACCGAATCACTCAAGATGATAACCCAAATGGCATGTTTCTCTAAAATGCCTAATTTTATCAAAATTTATAAACTTTTTCGATTGGGCGTATTTAAGAAGGACTTCTAACGATGCTTTTTGCACAGGGTTGGGTATTTTAAATTGTTCCGTTTTTAGGATATAAGGTATTAAATAAAGGTAAATTTTGTACCAAAAATACATCCATTATTGTAGCCCGCCAATAACCAGTTTTGGCGAACTGCATAAAACTGTCATGAAAATATCTTCAAAACATACTAAACTAACACCATGATACATAAAAAAATCAGTTTGTTAAGTACATTTTAGAATGGAACCAATTTTCTGTGGAAATATGCACATGTCGCATTTTTTTATGGGCCATACTGTAATTTCGTTTTCAAGCATTACTTATGTGAAGTTACTATCCTAAGCTGAGATATGGATCACCTTTGAACAGCTGATTGATGCAAGGTTGGGAACAGAGATTACGAGTGCTTCAAGATTCGAGTAAATCTACTGAAGGAAAAAAGTTGCAAAATAATGTTGGAAATAGCGAGTCCAAATTCAATTCAAGCTTTTTCGATTGAATTTTCGATTTTTTCAAACATTTGTAACTTGGCAAAAAACTAAAAGTCCATCGTATCCTATGGCTAAAAGATTGGCACTTTTTGACCAATAAAACATATCAAATATAAAAAAATCTATGGTGGTAAAGTTAATCAAAATTGAGTTTTCTCAAATCACACAATTTTTTTTTTTTTTTTTATAGCTTGTTGTGTCAGTTAACAAATTCCCCAAAAAAACAAGTTTCTGAGTGCCTTCCGTATGCCCAAAAAAACTATTTTACCTAATCAGTTTTTCCATACAAAAATGGTATGTGTAAATTCCAAATTCTGTATCTAATGAGGAATTTTTGGATCAATATGGTGTCTTCGACAAAGTTGTAGGTTGTAGGTATTGATTGATGAGAACGACACCAAAAAAATATAATCGGACTTTATTTTTGCTGATTTTTAAAATAATTTTTTGCCATTAGAAATAAGTTTGTAAAAAACACAATTTCAAAAAATTCCAGAACAGGCAAAATAAGGTGCTTTTCAAAAAAAAAAAAAAAAAACTGGAAAAGGCCAAAAAATGTTGATTTTTTTTTTATTTAAAATTTAATGTGCAACCCAAATTTACTTTGGTTAAATTTTGAAAATGCACATAGCCATTTTCAGGTAACTTTTCAAAAAAGTCACGTTTTTCAATTTTTAAAAAAATTAGCCTTTGTTTACCCAATTTTGAAAAATATATTTTTGAAAAGCGAAATAGTATTGATTGAAAATATTTGAAAATATCACCATTGGACCATTAGTTCCCGCAATATTGATGATAAAAAAATGCTAATAGGGCAACACTGAGAAAGTTATTTCTTTATCTATGCATTGCCATAGGGCTATCCCAAAGGCCGCCAACAAAATTTAAAAAGCACATTGTGGTGAATTTTATCAGCACTGCTAAAATATATTTTTTCAAAAATGGGCAGTAATAGACGTTTTTAATGGTTAAATTGCATTTTAAGGTAACTTTAAAACCTTAAAAATAACTTAAACTTGAAAACGGTGCACTTTACAAAATTTTAATGGCAAATTTGATTTTACATAAAAAAAAATATTCAAAAAAATGTTTTGACCTTTTTTCCTTTTTTGGTCAAAGATTTTTGCCTGTTCTGAAATTAACTGAAAAGATTGCATTTTATTCCCTAAAAGTCACAAAAAATATTGTTTTTATGAAATTAATTTAAAGTGACAAAAAGTGATTTAAAAAAATCAGCAAATTGATTAAAATTATTAAATAATGTTCAATTAAATCATGCCTTTGTTCAAAATTTCTCAACTGTTTGTGGTCTTAATTATTCGTCTATGCCGCCCCTATGGAAACATTTGCACACCCAACAGTCGTCGATCGCTTCAGGGGATTTAAATCCGGAAACGACGTTATAGACTGCTATCTCAGTCATTTACTGTAATGATGTCTGTAGAGGTACATTTTGTTTTTGGAAAAGAAGTGTAGTTTCTGCAAAGCAATACTATTTTCTTTTATGACGAGCGTTTTTGTGAAGTAATGCAGTGTTTTGAAATTTTATGTTTCATAATTTTTTCATATATTTTACCAAACAGTTCACTTTTGGGTTTTTCCGCTAGTTTTTTCTTGACTTGCTACAATTGCAATTCCCTCAAGAAAAGTTCCTCGGTCCCTTCAACGTGAATGGGCCCAACTCTGCACATTTTTATGTTCGCATTCTTTTTGCGCTTCACCGCGCCATGTAAAGAAAACGCTCGTATTTTTCATTATTTTTTCCATTTTTTTACTTTTTTTGTTTCAATTTTTGCAAGCCAAGTGTGACTCGCGGGGGGCGCTTCGTTATGAAAGCCATCGGCATTTGTGTGTGTGTATAATTGATATTCACCTCCTCTGCTGCGAAAGAAAGTGACGCTGGACGTCGGAAAAGCGAAATGCGGCAGCAGGGACGACGATCGAGGGAAGGAGAAAGGAGATGTGTTTTGATTGGGGCGTTACTTGCAACGCAATGCGGCCAACACGAGTCTTTTTTATTTTGCAAGGGGAGGAAAAATGAGGAAGTGCATTCGAAATGGTCGGAGCGATCGATTGACTCGGTTTTGGAGCGGTTTAAAAACATGGTCAAATTAAGATGTTATGTCCGAAGCTAAAAATGTGTAAAAATACATAATTTCACATGTAATTTTACATATTCCACTTGAGTTAAGGTTAAATTACAACGATATATTAAAATTGACTACCTTTATTTTTTTGTTTATTGAGTATATGCCAAAAATGTCCGAAGATATTGCAAATTTCTTTACGTCCCTAAGATAAAAGTGTTTCAATTTTGTTGATCTTAAGTGTGATTTTTTTTCTTAAACATAAAAATTTGTGCTTTCACGATAAACCGATTGAAAGAACCCGTGAAATGCTGTGTAATCAACCCAGACAACATTATGGTAATTTTATATCTGAGAATGGTTACAGATTTTTTGTCAAAGAAATGTGTAAATTTACATCAGGAACTGATGAAGTTTATTGAATCTGTTATATTTAAAAATACTGTGTATTTTAAAAATCAGAATTGCAAATTTAAATCAACTAAAATTTAAAATAAAATATTATTTCATTTGCGGAGTTAAAAGTAACATTTGTAAACATTTGTAAATTAGATTTAGGTGAATTTATGTTTTTTTAAATATTCATAATCTTTTTTCCAATTGTTCTATATAAATTTTTATGTTTTCCTTCAAAATTGACGCATGGAAATCATAATTTTTTAATGATTTGGGCACAATACTGCTTTAAGAAGTTCAAACATCATTGCAAATCTTATTCAAGGTGAAATCAAAAAAGGGAAAGCACCAAAGAAATGAAACGGAATTTGTCAGCAGCTCAAATGAGCTTTCCATCCCATTCACGTTAAGCGCAGCCCACCTCTCAACGAAACTCTGGTTTTCAGCATTTCTGGCGGTGCCCAAAGACAAAAGAAAATCTGGCCAGCCAACAGAGGCAACGGAAAAGGCGGGTAACCCTCTACTGTTCAGGGGTTAAAATATATTTTTGTTTATTTTTTTTTGAATGTACTTTTATTTTCCTTTTCTGTTTTTCAAACCTTTCTGTATTTTTTTCTGATTAAATTTGATATACAATATCGATTTATTATAAAATAATACTTGTTGAGGTTGTTAAGGGTTAAACCCTCGAGGACTCGAGAATAAAAATAGCGCCAGATGCAAGCCTCAGCACACATCATACATAATTCAGATTCTGCCAGAAATCATATAATACCTTGTCGATTCACGGTTCCGTTCCCGAAAGTGTGACGTGACGAGTAGGTGTGAGTGGGTGGTTGGTGAAAGAACAACAAAAAAGAAACGACATTGGCTCGTGTGCCATCCTTCTAAAATTTCGTTTGCCAAAATCTACTCCAAGCTAGTTAGCAACAGTCGAACGCCGGCTTCCGGTGAAATTTTGTTTAATCATTACCCAATTTTAGGGGGCCTAGCGGTACCAGCGGCCGTTTTCAGTCGTGAGTTTATATTTTGGCTGCCACTCAGGTGACTCAATCAATGTTTGGGGGTTTGTCGTTGTGCATGTATAGCCTCTACATGTGCAACACTAGAACGCCAATTTGGAGAAGAGGATGCAGTGCCGGAAATGCATCGCATTTGGGGACGTCAAAGTTGATCGCCATAAAGCGCAAACAGACCATAAAAATATAACGATGGCATGATTCCTTTTTTATTGGCATCGTTATTAAGATTGTTTGGCTTAGCCCGAAAATGAAAAAAAAAAACGGCTGCCAGATTCTTTTGAATTGTGATGTTTGGGGGACAAGCATTAAGTGGTTATTATGTTCGATTTCAAAGCTTAAAAAAAATAATGGCGTAATATCCATTGGGAATATGCTGCCAAACTGCTGGCGACCTGTAGTGGTGAAATATTGAGATTATTTATTTGGAAAATGTAACAGTTTATCAATCAGTCGAATTTGACTAACAAAAATTATAACAACTTGATTTGTAATCGAACATCGGATAGAAATGACAGTCTGCAAATTTAAACGTATTACGTAAAAAATTTCAACAAAATAGTGAAGTCATGCTCCAATAAAACTTTAACTTAACAATGGTTTTTAAGATTTAGTCCCAACCTGGTCGTAGCACCTAAAAGAACCTAATAAAAAAAAGTTCGAAAAAAATGGTTTTTAGAATTGTCTGACCATTATGTTGATGAATTACCGGTTAAAATGAGCTGTCTCATATTTGTGCGAGATACAATAACATCCCAAAATTAAGGAATATTCAATTTCCAGAAAGTGTTTTGTTGCACTTGTCAAAGTAGTCTTGAAATGCAGTATTTTGTTGAAATATTACTGCTACTAGTGAAAAGCAAGAGAATTGCTAAAATAATTCCTTTAAATCCCTTTATTTAAATTTTGAAGGTTTTAAATTGGAAGGCCATGTTTTTTTTTCGTTCACAATTTTTGTAAAAATATCCTAAGATGTTACAAAAATCCTCACGAAAAAAATTAGGATGGTATGTCTCTCCCAAGAAAAAATACAAAATTAATTATTAAAACTATTTTTTAAAGTGGTCTAAACTTCAACATTTTCAAAGACCAATCATGAGAATTTGAAAAAAATGGTCTTCCCCATATAAATCCCCATAGACAATTGAATCGCTTTGCGCAAAGTGAGGACTAAGCCAATCGTTCCCAAAATTTGGGGAGTTGTTTAGGATGCCAAAAAGAACTGAAAAATAGCTGTGCTGGAAAATCAATTTTGATGTTACACCTTAATGACCCATATTTAAATTAGTTTTTAAGCAAAGTTAAATTTGCAAGTGAAAAATTGATTAATTGATTCTATAAAACGTGCCGTTTTCAAATTCACAGAGTTAAAAAAGTTGAACTTTGAAAGATTGGAAAAAATGATTGTCGAACATAACCTATTAGATGTAATTTTACCACATTGTATGTGGAATAAGTAAAATCACACATACACAGATTTCAATTTACACATTTTTAAAGTCATGGAAAAAAGTGTAATATTACACATTTTTCCATGATTTTTTTTACTGTTTTTATTGATATCGGAGATATTGTTTAAAGGCTAATTGGAAAACATGGAATCTATATATCATGCCCGATTTTCAAATTGCAGAAAATTTTCAGAAAGTTTTTCAAAAATCGAAAATATTTGTTTTGTTCTTGAATAGCTATAAGCATTAGGGTGTTTCAGCCAAACAAAAAAGTTCTTAGATTACGGCAAACCGAGGTTCCCCTTGTAGAGGATACTCATAGGGACTCTCATGCCAAATATCAGCCCATTTGGTTGAGAATTGGCCTGTCCCCAGCGATTCAAAGTTTACATGGAAATTACTATGGGATTTTTGTACTTTTCGTTCAATCGTTCCTACAGGTCTGGGGACAACATGGATTCACTCGGAATAAAGACAGGTGTGTAGGGGATGGTCCAATGAACAAATTCCAGAAGGAATTAGGGTTGTTCATTCTGTCCCCAAGGTGCGCATTGAATCGACGTCCGGTGTCTCCAAAACCAACGAATCATCCTTCAAAAGCATCGCATTTCCTTAGTATGCTATGACGGCTAGGTGAAAACCACGACGCCCCATATCAGACGGTGAACACGTGGAGAGGCATCGATTGCATTATTATTACAAAATCATCATGCTACGTTATTTAGTAGAGTTGAAATCCTCACAGGAACATCAATAATTATAATTTTATTACTAAAGGATGTTTCTGAGCCAAAACTTTAGTGTATGCTCTGCCACGTGTTCACCGTCTGATATGGGGCGTCGTTGTTTTCACCTAGCCGTCATAGCATACTAAGGAAATGCGATGCTTTTGAAGGATGATTCGTTGGTTTTGGAGACACCGGACGTCGATTCAATGCGCACCTTGGGGACAGAATGAACAACCCTAATTCCTTCTGGAATGTGTTCATTGGACCATCCCCTACACACCTGTCTTTATTCCGAGTGAATCCATGTTGTCCCCAGACCTGTAGGAACGATTGAACGAAAAGTACAAAAATCCCATAGTAATTTCCATGTTAACTTTAAATCGCTGGGGACAGGCCAATTCTCAACCAAATGGGCTGATATTTGGTATGAGAGTCCCTATGAGTATCCTCTACAAGGGGAACCTCGGTTTGCCGTAATCTGAGAACTTTTTTGTTTGGCTGAAACACCCTAATAAGCATGGTGTCGATTTCTGGAAAAGTCAGGGAAAACCTGGAATTGTCAGGGAATTTTATTTGACCTGGAAAAGTCAGGGAAAGTCAGGGAATTTTAAGCTGGGTCAGGGAATTTCGATGATCTTAAAAATATTACTACAAAATTTCATTTCTTTTTGAAAATTCGCCCTTGATGATGTATTTGAATGTCTTCCAGGCCAAACTTTGCAACATTGATAATATTTAATTTTTTATATTGGTCAGTCCGAAAGGAACGCGAAACTCCATATAAAAAAGGTTATGAAAAGGGTCACGAAGAAAAGGAACAGCAACGAAAAATTGCATTTGGCATTACTTTGCGCGTTGCTTGTTTGCAATATGTTTAGGTTTAAAAATCAAATATTTAATATTTGCTTTGGATTTGCGTTCAACTGAAATTTAAAAATTACTAGCGCACAGGGTGGGACAATATGAGACAGTTGCCCCACCATCCTCAAAGATTTGTTCTAAAAATGGTCGTTTGCTCAACATATAGAGACCATAGAGAAAATCATACATTTAGTCAGAAAAATTGAATGATTAAAAAAATCAAAAGTAAAAAAAATCGAACATTAGAAAATTAAAAAAAATCTTAAATACTAAAGCTCAAAGATTCTAAATTTATATTTTTTGAATTGTTGATTTCTTAAATTTTTAAATTCTTATTCTAAAATTCTAAAAAAATTGCAAGGTTAGAAAATTTTCCAAAATTTCACTTTAGTATTCGTTATCTAAATTCTTATTTTTATCAAAATTAAACTGAACTATGATTTAAAAATGATCCAAAGTTATTTAACTTTGTGTAATCTAAAATGTAAGCAAAATAGTGGTGGTAAAATGGAATAAAAAAAAAGGAATCAATACAAGAGATAAAGAAATTAAACAAAAATTTATGAAATAAACAGGGTTGTTACGGACGGCGCGAATTTCGCGCGGTAGCAATTTTGATTAAAAAAATTATAGAGAGATAAAATTACTTTCAATTTATAAAGAAAAATATTATCAAGAATCAGGATAAATTTTTTTTTCGTTGAGTGCAAAAACTTCAATCTCTTATTAATTGAATTTTTTTCCGAAAATTTTTGTTTGTATTTTCTCAATAAGAAACATCGAAAGATGAAGATGAAGATTATGAAGAGATATTTTTTTTAAATGTGTTGTTGAAGATTTCTTAAATAAATGTATTACTACACTCAACTCATTTTTAAACATACTGACTCTGAATATTTAATTTCTTTTAAGTTTTGAGTAATGTTTTTTAACCTTATTTAGTATTCTTATATACTGGATACATTCAATTTTAATCTTGTGAATCTTAATCATAATTTAAACTTTTCCTGAAGATACAGATATTGGATGTAACAAAAATTATTATTTGGGCATGTTCCAGTGGGTGTACTGTGCTTATATCCCAAATATGAGCTTCATTGGACGTAACAAAAGCTGGCCTCCGCCTTTGAATTTTAGATGGGATTCAACCAGCAGAAATATTTTTTTTTAAATTTAAACATTCTTGAAGAAAAATAAAAAAAAAAACAAAACATTAAAAAAATACAGCTCCAACATTCCAAATTAAATTATTCAGATTTTAGGAAATTAAAATTAGGAACAATAGTATTAAAAAACCAAAAAAAAATAAACGATCCGAAATTTTCAAATTGAAAATTAAAAAATCTGAAAAATTAAAAAATATCCATATTTAAAAACAATTCAAGAGAACAAAATACTTATTTTCTTAAATTCTTAAATTCTTAAATTCTTAAATTCCTCATTTCTTAAATTCTTAAATTCTTAAATTCTTAAATTCTTAAATTCCTAGGTTCTAGAATGCCGTCATTTTTGTTACCATCTTAGATTACAGAAAACCTGTTAAAATTTGAAGTATTTTTGGAAATAATTTTTTCGGTTAGAGAAATTTTGAAAAGAAGATGTAGGAAAATTTGCTTCGATTTTTCTAAGTGACGCTTTGGTAAGATCATCGAGTATGAACTGTATCTCAAATATAAAATCTCAAGATCGAGGATTTATGACAATTTTAAAATTTTATTAGTTTTCTTTATTAAGTTTTGATTCTGTTTTTAGATTTAAATTTCTTAATGTTGAAATTTTTGATTTTTTTTGCCAAAATGTTTGTTTTTGGCTTTTCCCTCTAGTTAACCTAATCCTAGCAAAAATACATTATCAGCGTTTCAAGATTCTGCGTTCTAAGATTAAAAAATTGAATTTATTATAAAACTCTTTGATATGTTTGTCGCAAAAATATTTTTCTTAAAATGACGCGGATTTTGCGTGGATTGGGTTTTGAATTTATAAAATATGGTCTCTTCGGAAAAGTTGTTTCAACTTTAATTAAGATCCAACATCCGAGATTTAAGGGATTGTACAACTACATTTTAAATATTTATCCCAAACAACATTCAAGGGCTTACAAGGTGGAGTTCTCGTGGTCAGATTGAGCTTAGATTTGGAATCTGTTCCAAAACACCCAAATATCAAAGTTTGATAAATAATGACTTTTCGAAAAGCTCGAACAGGTTGTATTTTGTTTGTATTTTTATAAAATGTATTGATCGTGTGATTGATCGTCTGTAGGCTCTGGTCAAGGTAGAATTTTTTTTTTAAATTTTATAGCTAAAATATTTTTTTGTTAAATTATTTAAGAAGATGTTTTCTTCAAATTTCCAGAAAACTGTTTACTTTAAACACAAACATTGTTGAAAAAAACCTAGATCTTTTTTAAAACCGTAAACATGTGCTTGAAAAATTCAAACCTAATTGTATATTTTTCTTATTTTTTCATTTTTCTAAATCTATCTTAAGGTTCTGCAAAATTACATGTTTTTTCAAGTTTTTGTCTCCAAAACCTTTTTTTTTTTATAAGAAAAAAATGGTTGACAAAATATTTTTTTTTAAGTTTTTTGTAGAATCCATTGTTAGAAAAATAAAATAAAAAGGTCATTGAAGTTTTTCAATATCTTAAATTTCCAATATTCAAAAAGGAAAATGCTTGAAACCATAAAAACGCTCTAAACAATATGTTAGTAAAAAATAGAAAATAAAAAAAAATTGTGGTCTGGAGAGGTCAGGGAAAAGTCAGGGAATTTTATTTTGGGATTTGGATCGACACCATGTATAAGTTGGATTCGGCTCGTTTTATCGAAAAAAAAGAAAGTACTTGTAGCTTGCAAAAAGTAAATTGCATTAATTTTTTTTTAATAAGACTGCATTTATTTATGAAAAGTTATGATTTTTTTCATTATTTTGTAACTCTGTAAAAAATTGCCTACACTTCTTTGAGGCTCGCAACTTGCTTATTATCATGCTTATAAATTGCTCGTCCCTCTATACCCTTAGTGACGTGATGGGAGCAAGGGCGTCTATGCGAAGTGTCCCTTCATCCGCTACAAATTTTCGGCGCTTGGGGAGGAAAGAGGGAAATCATTATGTTCTATGCGCTGGTATTTTTAGCATTAAAATACGTGCAAAAAAAACTTATGTACGTGGGTGTGCAGATTAAAAGGAAAAGATGATCAATTTGTGTACCTAGCGCTCACATGTGTTTCAGGACCAAGTTGTCTGCGGGTATGGGGATCATACATACATACGCCTGGTCCGGTGGTGTAGTGGTTGGCCCCACTAGCATTTTTCGAGACGAGATTTGTCTGATCAGTTCGAATCCCGGAGTGGACGGAAGCAAGTTTTAAAATAAGTTTGGATTGACTCACATTGTCAAGCCTTCGGACACCTAGTTTCCAGTAGGAATTCAAACGCCAAGTCCATTGTGTAGAACGAACATAATTAAACAATATTATTAATCTTATTTCAAAAAGCTGTACAAATATTCAATTTGTTTCTTTTCTCTATTAACTTCCAGCGATGAAAGCAAAAGCCATGGCTTCACGATCGTCATCGACATGCGCGGCAACAGCAACACGGCGGCGAGCGCGAAGATGATCTTGAAGGTGCTGCAGGAGAGCTTCGGCCAGGACCACATTCACCAGGCGGTGATCATCAAGCCGGACAACTTTTGGCAGAAGCAACGGTCGGCGATCGCGAGCAGCAAGTACAAGTTCGAGACGACCACGGTTTCGATCAATCTGCTGAGCAAAGTGGTCGAACCGTCGCAGCTGACGTCCGACTTTGATGGGTTCCTGCATTACGATCACAACCTGTGGATCGATTTGCGGGTGGCGTTCGAAGATTTTCTGTGGCAGGCGAGTGACATTCTGGACCGGATCGATGACCTGCAGGAGGACTTGCAGCACTCGGACTTTCCGGAGGACGTTAACAGTGCCAAGCACAGCAGCGAAGCCCACAACGAAATGAAGCGGAAGGTGCTGAAGCTGCCGATCGAGGATCTGGATCTGCAGGGTCAAAAGCTGCTGGGGAAGTTTACCTCGTACTCGAATCGGAACGACGAAAGTTGCCACTCGACGTCGTCGCCCTCCAAGTGTCACAATCCGGATATTTCTTCCGCGCTGAACCAGGTTAGTACGCCGATGAGGGTCGTAAAAAATAATCCGCATTTCCCAGAGTGTAAACAATGTGGTGGTGGCGGCACTAGAGACTATTTTAAAATCCGCTCCAAACCAGCGTAAAAGGTGGCCAACACGAACGCCAACGATGAAAATTGGACCACGATCTGCGAGAAAAAAAAAATAGAGATGGACGATGACGGGGAAAACACGAAAAATTTCACTCTTGTTTATTCATTACAAGCGATGGCAATTAATTCGGATTTAAGCTGATTCTTGTATACACACTCGCACACCCTCACACTTTTATTTTTCCCGGCCGGCCGCCGCCCATTTGGCTTTGAGAGCCGAGCCGGCTGCTGATGAATTGGTCGGTCAGCAGAAGAATGGGAAGAATGGGCGCCATAAACGCCATGCGAATGAGCGCGCGCGAGCCGGGGGCATGAATGACTGACGGTGGAAATTATCTAATCAATTTTTCCCCGATGCTTTCAAAATTGTAATCTCGCGCGCTTTTTTCTGTTTTCTGCTTTTTGATGATTTGTTGGAATCGCTAATAAAGAGTGTAATGACGATCGCGGACCGGACCCCTTTTTTTTGCGCTCTCCGGTATTGCGCATTGCGCGCATCATTAATGGCCGTTTTGGTTGGATCGAGTTGGATTTTTTTTTCTCTGTTTGGTGGTGTCATTATCGTATTGCATTACCGTCGATTACATATCAGTGCACTTTTTTTGCAGTTTGAAGTCATTGAACGCAATGTTTTGGATGGAACAAACAGTCTGTAACATCGCTGATTTGACTGCTTTTAGATTGTAGGATTGATGCAATAGTTTTATAAATTTTCTACTAGAGTAGCGATTCTCAACGGGGGTACCGGGCCTACTTGATTTACATGGCAGGGGGTACCAGCCTAGAAGAAGGTTGAGAATCGCTGTACTAGAGGATGTCTAAATGGCCGAACAGGTTTCCCTTGTGCACTTGTCCTAATTGAAATTAACAATAACAATGACCAACCTGAGGAGGCGGAAATAACTTTTAAATAATAACGAATAACAAAACCTTATGTAAATAACATAACATGGCCTAGTATTGAAAATGAAACATTTGTGAATTTTTATGATCTTTTCGAAAAAAAACATTTTGAAAATTTTAGAATCAAGACTAACATTTCAAATGGGCCAAACATTCAATATTACGCTCATTTGAAATGTTAGTCTTAATAACAAAATTTTCAAAACATTATTTTCGAAAAGATCATAAAATTTTACAAATGTTTCAGTTTTTAACATTGAAAATTAAACAATTAGTTGTTGAGATATTGGCATTAGAAAATGGGGATTGATGATGAGACTTAGAAAACTTCAATTTTCTTGTTTCTTTTTTTTAATTGGCTGTATTTCAGCAACTAGAGATCCAATCTTCAATGTTTATTAGGCAATTTTATTGGAAATTTTCTAAACTTTCCGAAAAAAATGTAGGAATGGACAATCATGAGCACTATTAAAAAAATCAAAAAACACAGATTTTTCAGTCAAAATTAAATTTTATCACACATTTCTTTTGATAGTGGTTTCCGATCGTCAATCTATCTGGCTCATCGGCAAGGTCTTTTGATACCCCACCCAACGATAATTCGTATGATAGATTCGGACGATATTTTTATCAAAATATCTGAGACTCGGTCGACCTGGTTTCAAAATAGTGTATAAATAACACTAAAGTGCTTATAACTTTTAATAGGGTTGTCAGATCTTCAATCTTTTAGACTCATTGGGAAGGTTTTTACAATCTTCCGGACTTTGGTTATAATCGTTTTGTAGCATATCTTTTGAAGTACTTAACTGCCGTTCTACGCATAATTGTCCCATGTCAGTTTTGGACGATTTTGACTTTATTACATTTTTAAGCTTAGTTTGACGTGTACTTTAAGAAAAACACATAAAATTTGGTACTTTGTTCGGAAACTCATTAAAAACAACACCAAGTCTGTTTGTCCCATCGTCAAACTTCTACGCATAATTGTCCCACCAAGTATTTTCTTACACGGAATCATTAGTTTTACTAAGCATTATGTCTTGTTTTCCTGTTGGAGATCGAAGCAATCTGTGCCTGTGGTCGGACGCATTTTTCGTTTGCTGTCATTTTCGACCTTCCGATAATTTTTAAATTTTATTGAAAATGAGTGAAATAAGTTAAAATACGAAGATCTCGATACTTCTCGGGTGCCAGTCATTTACAGTGGAAGTGGTGGAACCAATTTGGAAGCTTTTTTTAATGGAACTTGAGAAATTTGGCCCTGCGACAACGGAACAAGAAAGGCAGGCCGCAGGAACAACAATTGCGAAGTGGCCATTAACTCAAGCGTTCCTGTGGGTCGAGTTCCTGCAACATAACATCCAGGACGGCGTTGGGGACGTGTTTGATGGCTGATCCTTACCGACAACAACGTCAATCAAGAATAACTGACGAAGATAGGGGTGATGATCATCGTCCAAGCACTTCAAAGTCGTGTGGTGCTTGCTGTATATCGTGCTGGATCAGGTCTACTGCCGGAAGTTCTGCTGATTAAGGCAGATTCAAGACAAGAACTCAAGAAATCTAAAGATTCATGTGGAACGTGGCGAAACGATTGGAGTGAAGCTGTTTTTGAAGATTGCGTGTTTTTGGTGAGAGCTTTCCATATTTTTTTTCAAATAACCCTTTCATCAATTCTAACATTCATACATTCCAATGAAGACAAGTACGCCATTTTACTATATACGTGGTAGGGTGTTCCCTTGGTCGTTCGCTGTGAGTTGTGGATTGCCTGCTTCTCTAATGAAGGTTCGACTGAGGGGGCATGCTTATTAATTTCTCGTCGCTCCATACCCTCAGTGACGTGATGGGAGTGAGGGCGTCTATGCGAAGTGTCCCTACACCCGCTACAAATTTCCGGCGCTTGGGGAGGGAAGAGGGAACCCATTTTGATCTATGCGCCGGTATTTGTAGCACTAAAATTCGCGCAAAAAAAAAAACTTATGCACGTGGGTGTACAGATTACGGAGTAAAAGATGATCGAATTGTTCACCTAGCGCTCACATGTGTTCCAGGACCAAGTTGCCTGCGGGCATGGGGATCATACATACATACATACATACATACATTATGTCTTGTTTTCCTGTTGTATAGCAAGAGAATCACAAATAAGCGTGATAAACTGCTAACTGGGGCGATTAGGGACACATACACAGAAAAAAATATTCCTGTAGATTTACATTATTTATCATGTACCAAAAGGTATCATGATAAATGATGTATATTTACATCAACTTCATTGGAAATTTACATGACTTTCATTGTAAATATTGAAATTGAAAACCTCGTAGAGTCGTGTAAATTTCCAATGAATCTAATGTAAAAATACACGAACCAAAAAATTCCGCTTTAGATTCCAGATTCAACGGAGCAATACATATGTTATCGTCCCGCCCGTGTGGATCAATCGGACCGCGCACTGGACTCACAATCCAGAGGTCGCCGGTTCGAATCCCACGGCGGGCGCTCTAAAATTCTTTGTGTAAATATGGGTATTCGGCGCCGTCGCTCCGTGCCATACTTTCATACACTTAGGAGCCCAGGGCGGCGAAGTCCTTGTAGATAAAAAGGAAGACACTAGTGGTTGGTACTAGCAATGGTGGCCGACAGCTATAAAGTCAACTTCGTTTCAATACATATGTTATTTGAAGAATAAATCAACCTGGTTGAATGGAAACCTCACCAAGGAAAAGTTTAACCAGAACTGTAACAAAAAGCGTCCGAGGGTTAAAAATATAATTATTTGTTGCAACAATGCTTTCTCTGCTCAAAAATTGAAATTAAACTATAAGCGGGCATTTAAAAAAAATCCAAATTTTTAATGGGCATAAGAGCATTGCTGATATGGCCTTTTAATATTAGTAAACAAAACTCTTTAGATGAGGTCGAACCGCCTTGGTCGAATCTAATGTAATTTTCAAAAGCATCACGATTTCTTTTAGCATGAATGCATATTTGAAACACAATCATGCTTATAGTTTTGGTTTATTATTATTTCAAGCTAAATACAAAACAAAACTATGCAACTCCAAGTTAGAAAAGCAAAACAAATGAAGGCTTTTGAGAAAAGTATCAAACTCTTAATTCAACAAGGTTTGAAGGAGGGATGAATTGTTTTATTTCTACTCTAACAAGACATTCTTATATGTTTGGCCGGTTAAAGATTTGGTTGTATTTCCATCCAATTTGCCAATTCTCACTATTTAAAACATTAATTTACAAAACTTTTGATAGAAACTTGTTGCTCATTCCTTCTGAACTATTTATTGCTTAACTCCAGTTGAACAAGCTTTCTACAAACTGTTATCGAAAGTCTAAGATTAATATTACGTGTTCGATGGAAATACATGCCGTTCCCTTATCGTGATTAAATTTTACATGAATAGCAATTTGAGAACAAATTTTCAAGAATCTAAGTGTGATTAGCAAAACAATAACACAGAATTCTTACTTTACTCACGGTTTTTATTGAAACGTCATCGGCTGACCATAGCTGAACCTGTTAGATTACCATGATCATGTCGTCGACTGGTTCTGCCAAAACTGACGTCTGATGTTGGTGCCGTGGATCGTTTGCCGCACGCCTTTCGCGGGAGGAGTTTTGTTCGGTAATAAGCATGCGGCTCATGGACGTAAATCTTGAAAATGTACGCATCCACGAAGGGCCCCTGGAGTTTCTGGAAAATAAATTGCGTTAAACTAAGTGCCAAGGTAATTCTAGGGTTCAGCTTACCTTCTGAGCGTGCCGAATCTGTTGACCATCGGGGTAAAACCGCTCTAATTACAAATACAAATTTGACCTCCAACGTACTGCTCGATCGCGCCGTTTCGTTTAGCTAGGTGCCGCCGTACCGGAAGCGAACTCATCATCGAAGGCTACAAATCTGCGATGATAACGAAACCGCAGCAGCGCACTGTTTACTGGAGGTGGATAAAAAGAAATTCTCGATGATTATTTTGAACGAAAAACCTTTTACCAAAAGAAACTTATTACACTGAGTGCGACGGGAACATCGTTCCCGGCTGGATGCTATTGCTCGAGTTGAGGCCAGGATCAAAACCGTCACAGGCATGCGAGATCCCCGACATCAAGATTGACGCTCCGTCCGATATTTTATGCCGTCAGCAGAACCGGACAAAATAGTCCTACGTCAAAAGTGAATCAGCATCAAAATAAACAGTGCACGCTGAAACAAAAGTAAGACAAATCAGACTAAAGCTTCATCAAGTTACATGTTTAGAAGCTAACAATAAGTTTATATTCAGTTTAACCCTTGATAGACTCACGAAATGACTACTTTCTCCTCAACGTGCAACTCAGGAGAAATATTTTGACGTTTCAAATCTTGACCAGAATAATTACTACAGATTGTCAAGGGAAACAGATTGGCCAATGTTTGACAGATCCAAACGCGCTGGACACCAACCGCCCTTTACGCCCAGCAAAACTGGCAGTGTTGCAAGCGCAAAACATACGTTGCCAGTGCCGATTTATTTTGCATCGACCAATCTGTTTCCCCTAGACAATCTGTAATAATAACTGCTGTAACAGTGATGTAACCATGACCAGAATAATAACTGCTTTTTATGCGGAGATTGTGTACCTTCCTGTGATGTAGTGCAATTGCCACATTATTGATTCTCGGGTTCCAGTCGCGACGCGTTTTTCGAGTTGATGTGCCCTGCCCAGTAGTTCCTATCTGGACCCAGTTCTTACGATGCCGGCCGAACCGATACCTTCACCAACAGCATCGGTCAACCTTAGATTTTGGTTCCACCGAGTCATTGTCCTGCGTGACCTCGAACAGCTGTTCGAGAGTAAACACTAGTTTGACGGCGCTAACTACTTCGCCACAGCTTGTCGTACCGGAAACAACTCGAGCCGTGATTATTGAGGCTATCTTTTGGATTGTCCCACCTAGGAATCCCAGATGCATTACTATGCAAGCCGATTCGTTGCAGTGTTTTTTTTTTGTGGAAGATGCAAAAGGAAAACGGGGTAATTAAACACGAATATATTTTTCAGTAGGAAAAAAACAAGAGATGCGCTGTTGGCAAGCAGTTAAATTGCCCAATATTTTTCGCTTCCACCCTCAAACGTCTAACCATACAAATTTGCTGCCGATGCTTTTCCGGATCCGGCAACAAATTTGTATGATTAAGTTGGAGGGTGGAGTCAATGTAAACAAATCAACTCGTTCATCGCCAATAGTATCGAATATTTACCTATTTCGACGCCGATTCTTGAAGATCGTGACGACGCACTTGATAACTTGCACCATTTCTACTGACAACTCATTCAAACACTTATTTCGACAAAAGCCGATTGATCGTAAAACGTAAACAATCTCTCAACAAAGCACCAAACAAAACTGTTTCGATTTCCTTGCTGTCATCCGCAGCAGCACTCTTTGCTTGAACTTTACATGTTTCAAAAAAATACATTAGCAACATTTACATTATTTTCTTCATTTACATTGTTTTGATTTGTCAAAATTGAGCAAACGTGGGAATATTTACATGCGATGCATCAATTACATGAGATTTTATCTTACATCATAACCAATTACATGACATTTGACTTTTTACATTATATTTCAACATTACATTGTGTAAGTTTACATTAGAAACATGGTTTACATGACATGGAAATTTACATATTTTTTTCTGTGTAGGGCGGATAGGAACCCACGGGACAATTATGCGTAGAAACACAGAAATCGGTCGAAAAATTTCAATCGCGTTTTTCTCAGTTGCACTTTTTTGAACATGGGACAATTATGCGTAGAACGGCAGTTAACTACCTGCAATATCTACAACTTTGCCGAGGACACCAAATCGATCAGGAAATTCCTTCAAAGTTACATATTTTAAAATATTTACGTACCATGAACATCTGCCAAAATTTTATGGAGCCTTGTATGGGTGAACCAATGACACAACATGGCTTTGGTGGTCATAGGATAGGAAAGGCCCCCACAAAGTTTGAACCAAATCATAAAATATTGTTCCCCTATTTATGAAATCCCGCAAGATGCCTTTAATTTGAAGTTGTGGCAACCCTATCACTAGATTAAAATTTTTTAGTGAGATTCACAAAATTCTGTAAGTGCGTTGTGGGTTTTGCTCAAAATAACTGACGGAGTTTAAAAGTTATTTTGGTTAGACTGCCGTTCTACGCATAATTGTCCCATGTTTAAAAAAGTGCAACTGAGAAAGACGCGTTTGAATTTTTTTTTGACCTTTTTTGTGTTTCTACGCATAATTGTCCCGTGGGTCCCAATTCAGCTTAGACGTCCCTAATCATACCAGTTAGCAGTTTATCACTCTTTTTTGTAATCATCTTGCTATACAATAGGTAAACAAGACACAATGCTTCGGAAAACTGATAATTTCGTGAAAGAAAATACTTGGTGGGACAATTATGCGTAGAAGTAAAACGTTGTAGTACTAGATTTTATGTGTTTTTCGAAAAGTAAACTTCAAACTAAACCTAAAAATGACAAAAAGTCAAAATCGACCAAAAATGGTATGGGACAATTATGCGTAGAACGGCAGTAGATGTCATTCACGTTTTTTGGAAACTTTATTGTTTTACATAACCGCTAAACAAACACAAAACGTAACCCACATCGCTAGTATAGTAGCATTACATCACATTGATGGAATTATCATCTGCTAACTGTACTGGAACCTGTGAAATAATACAGCCACAGCCGCATATTTATACACCTCGCAGCTGTGAAGCCTTTGAATTGACGAAAAATTTGCGGCTTTAAATCCGCCCTCCGCCACCTGGCTTAGCACCTATCAATTTTTTCCTTTTTTATTACCCTCCACAAGTCCGTGTTCGCCGTCGTCGTCGAAAGTGCAAGTGAATCAATTATGTATCACAGCGAGTGTAGGTTTAGGTGGTGGCACTGCGCTCTTTTGACGTACGTAATACATTCGACGTGTTGGGCTATTAAACTTAATCATCTTTTGTGGCGCGCTGCCTCTTTGTTTTGGTTTGGCGTACAATGACCGCGTTTTGTGTAACCCCGAATTCAACTAATGCCGGGTGTTTTTGCTCTAAATTTTGCAGGTTCTTCAGCAGCTCGAAACGGTACGGAATGCCCAGCAGCAGCTGTTGAACATGTGGCAGCACAAGAAGACCACGCTGGATCAGTGCTTCCAGCTGCGGCTGTTTGAGCAGGACTGCGAGAAGATGTTCGACTGGATCCTGCACAACCGGGATGTGTTCCAGGAGACGTACGTGGAGATTGGCCACAACTACGCGCTGGCCAAGAACCTGCAGGAGGAGCACCAGCGCTTCGCCATGACATCGCGCAACGTGAGCTTCAACATAAACCGGATATTGGCCGTGGCGGGGAAGTTGATCGAGAGCAGTCACTACGCGGCGCAGCACATCCGCACGTTGGCCACGCGGCTGGACAAGACGTGGAAGGACTTTGTGACGACGCTGGACGAGCGGACGGCGGTGCTATCGCTGTCGGTGGTGTTCCACCACAAGGCGGAACAGTACACGGAGAGCGTGAGCAGCTGGGCGGCGGCCTGCGAAGCGACCATTCCAACGCCGACGAACGTGGAGAGTCTGGAGACGGCCATCCGGACGCACCAGTCGCTGTACGAAGCGATGTGCCAGGCGTACACGGAGGTGCACTCGACCAGCAAGAAGCTGCTGTACCAGCTGGATCACCTGGTGCAGGTCTGCAATCAGCCGCCGGCTGTCAACACGAGGAAGAATGTGAGTTCAATTTTTGTTGTTCTGATTATGACTGTGATTAACCCTTCTCTTCTTCTCCTTTTAGGACAACTCTCACTTCAATGGTGGCAATCCGGCGGCTGACTACAGTGAAGGTGCGTCCCACGTGCTGGCCGTAATCCACCAAATCCTTGGCCACCACCGGGCCCTCGAAAGCAAGTGGCACGCAGGGAAGCTGCGGCTGCACCAGAAGCTTGCGTTGCGCCTCTTCCAGGAGGACGTGAAGCAGGTGCTGGATTGGCTGCAGAACCACGGCGATGTGTTTCTGCGGAAGAACCGCGGCATTGGGCGAAGTTTGCAAAAGGCGCAGATCTACCAGACCAGTCACGAGCATTTTGAGAACGTAGCGCAAAATACGTACCGGAACGCGGAGAAGCTCCTGGCGGCGGCGGAAGAGCTGGCACGGTCCGGGGAGGTTGCGCCGCAGGAAATATTTTCGGTTGTGCGGGAACTGGAGACGAATGTGGCGTCGTTTGCGGAGCGCGTTGAACAGCGGAGGAGGAGACTGGACCTGGCTGTGTTGTTTTACACCCACGAAAAGGAGATTTCCGCCTGGCTGGAACAACTTCATACCGAAATGGCCAACGAGGAGTCGATGGATCTAGCCAATGAGCATTTGGACGGGACCGAGCGGATGCTGGAGCAATGCAAGGAACAAGAGGAGAACACCCTGAAGACGTGCATTCAAGCTATCGCGCAAGGAGAGGCGCTCCTGCAAGAACTGCGGGCAATCGAGGAGGAAGATTCGTCGGGATCGCTGACTGCGGTGCAGAATGCGTTGGAGCGAATTCAGAAAAATCGGCTGGACCTCGAAAATCTGTGGCAGCAGCGAAAGATGAAGATCGACATGTATTTGCGACTGCGGATGTTCGAGCGAGACGCGCTGGAAGTGTGCTCCCAGCTGGAGATGTGGGCCGAGGAACTGCAGCATACGGATGTGTCGCGGGACTTTCAGAAGACCGAACAAGTCCTTAGGTTGCACAACGAGTCGGTTAGTCAGATGCAGACCACGACCTATCAGATGATCAACACCGGCCAGGAGTTGATGCAATTGTTTGAATCTTCAGGCGTGCTAATCATGGCCGATCCTCACACGACGGCGCAAACCCGCGTCCAGTATCTTCTAGAGTTTCTGCACGATCGTGAGCTGGACCTGGAAGATATGGCCGAGTCCAAACGAATCAAGCTGGAACAATCCATGCAGTTGTGCCACTTCCAGAACGACGCCAATCAGGTTATTTCGTGGATCCGTAACGGCGAGGCGATGCTGATGGCGAACTTTTCCATTCCAAACAGCTACCAGGAGGCGGAACAACTCCGCAAGGAGCACGAGCAGTTCCAGGTGGCGATCGAGCGGACGCACACCTCGGCGGTGCAGGTCAAGTATCGTGCCGATGCACTCATGAACGCCAACCACTACGACCCGCAGAGCATAAAGGACATTGCCGACGAGGTAACCAAGAAGTGGCAAAAGCTAGTCACGTGCGCCGAAGAAAGGCACAAGCTGGTGACGGCGTCGTTGAACTTTTTCAAAACGGCCGAGCAAGTGTGCAGCGTGCTGGACAGTTTGGAGAAGGAGTACCGCCGCGAGGAGGACTGGTGCGGCGGCGGTGGATCCAGTGACAAGGGTCAGCAGATCGTGCAGCTCATCTCGAAGCACCAGGAGCAGAAGGAGGCCTTCCTGAAGGCTTGCACGTTGGCACGAAGGACAGCGGAAACATTCCTCAAGTATGCGGCACGTTCGCTGCAGTTTTATCACATAAAAACGACTGTGAATAGCGAATCTCGGGTAAAATCGATCTTGGATAAGCTGCTGACGCAGGAAACTCAGGTGCTCGAATATTGGACGCAGCGGAAGAAGCGGCTGGATCAGTGCCAGCAGTTTGTTCTGTTTGAGAGATCGGCGAAACAGGCGATCGAGTGGATCCATGACACGGGAGAGGCGTACTTGTCCTCCCGGAACAATAAGCTGTGCAGCAGCCGAGAGGAGACTGAAGTTCTGCTGAAGGAACACAATGAGTTCAAGGGAACAGCTAAAGAGACGCGTGAACGGGTCAAGCTGCTGATACAATTGGCGGACTCCCTGGTGGAGAAGGGCCACCATGCCCACGCAAGTTCCATCAAGCAGTGGGTGGCGACCGTCGATAATCGCTACAAGGACTTTAGCAGCCGGATGGAACTCTACCGGGCTAATCTGGAGAAATCGTTGGGCCTACCTGGAATACAGCAACAGGACGACAATAATAGTAGTAGTAGTATTAATAGTAGTAACAGTAGCCTTAACTGCAAATCCATATCCTCCTCCACGACGTCGGTGTCGACCACGTCCACGAGTGGCATCTCGTCCGCGTCCTCCACCACAGCCAACGCGTCCGTACTCGAATATCGCCATTCCGATCCGTCGCTGGAAACAAAGCTGAACGCGGCAGCGGCCGGCCCGGGCGGAGTCGGAGTGCCCAAAGAAATGAACGAAGAAAAGCGCAAATCTGCTCGCAAAAAAGAATTCATCATGGCGGAACTACTCCAAACCGAACGCACCTACGTGAAAGACCTCGAAACGTGCATCAACGTGTTTGTGAGTGAACTCAAGAGTGGCGTCAACGTACCAACCAACCTCGTTGGCAAAGAACACATCCTCTTCAGCAATATCGAAGACATCTTCGCGTTTCACGAGAAAATCTTTCTCCGCGAGCTGGAAAAGTACGAAACCATGCCCGAAGACGTCGGTCACTGCTTCGTGACGTGGGCGGCCAAATTCGACATGTACGTGTTCTACTGTCAAAACAAACCCCAATCGAACGACTACATGGTCCAGTTCGGTGGAACCTACTTCGAAGAAGTACAACGCAAACACAAACTAGAACACTCGCTGCCGGCGTTCCTCATCAAGCCGGTGCAGCGAATAACCAAGTACCAGCTGCTCCTAAAAGACCTTCAATCCTGCTGTGACGAGGGCCAGGGCGAAATCAAGGACGGTCTCGAAGTGATGCTGAACGTCCCCAAAAAAGCCAACGACGTAATGCACCTCTCACTGCTCGAAGGTTGCGACGTTCCGATCGACACCCTCGGCGACGTAGTTCTGCAGGACTCGTTCCTCGTGTGGGACAACAAGCAGATTCTCATCAAGAAAGGACGCGAACGACACGTCTTCCTGTTCGAACTGTACATTCTGTTCTCCAAAGAGGTCAAAGACACCAACGGAACGGTCAAGTACATCTACAAGAGTAAGCTGCTCACGTCAGGTAAGACTCCCCTACTCTAAAAATGATCCAACAAACTCAAACACCCCCTTTCCATTCCCACAGATTTCGGCGTCACCGAGCACATCGAGGGCGACGAGTGCAAGTTTGCGATCTGGACGGGCCGGGCACCGATGCTGTCCGACTACCGGATCGTGCTGCGCGCAAACAGCCTCGAGACGAAGCAGATGTGGGTGAAGCGGTTGCGGGAGGTCATCCAGGAGACGTACTTCTCCGGGACGTCGTTCTCACTGCTCAAGTCGCCGGCGAAGGTGGGCACGAAGCAGCTGGGCCAGCGGCTGTCCAAGGACATTGACGACACGCTGAACGATAACGACCAGGATGGTAGCTCGCTAGCGAGCTTCGGGTCCGGCAACACTACGGACAGTGAGAAGGTAAGTGGAACGGGTTTGGGATGGATTTTTGGTTGATGTGCGTTCCGTTTGGCAAAATGTTATTTTGACTGTGTTTTTAGACACGAGTTTCAGCAGTGGCATGCCAATGCAGCATAGAGTGATTCGTATTTGAATAATATATAAGTCATATAAATATTAAATAACACATACAATTCGCACTGATCCCCACCGATTCTTGCTCTTCTTTACTGGACCAAAGTGGCCAGTTCTTCCTCCAGGCACCTGGAACCGGTCACAGTAAGGTCAGAATTGATTGTTGGGCACTAGTAGTAGGCTGAAAAAAAAAAACGGAATCGACGTAACACCTTATAATGTGGCCCTCTTAAACCTTGCGGTTTCATCAACGGATCCACAGGCGTGCATCGTTCTTTTTGCGACAAGACTCCGCCTCCCGGGTCTCCTAAGTGTGAAGGTATGGCACGGGGAGAGGGCACCGACTACCTATATTAACACTTAGAATTGTTTGCGTCCACAGGGAAATTTTATAAAACCGTCGGAATAAAAGTTCCTGTCAAAATCTGGCCATATCTTAGTTTCCCGAGGTCTACCCTGGTTGAAACTCCCTTCAATCGATTTCCAGGACTGTTTTACATAAGAATTTTATGACAAACAACTTTGTCGAAGACCGCAAAACGACCCGAGTTAATCCTGACGAGTTATTAACGATTTAAAGAAGACGTTTTTGTATGAACAAATTTTTTTTCACCAACTTTTACGATTTATAGCGACCCTTAAAACTTAACCGATTTTATGCTCATTATTGCCTTAGGAATCAAATCAGGGGATATCCCTGAGGTAAGTTTTGGCTGATTTTAGCGTGACTTATTTTATGGATGAAGTCATAGTAAAACTAAATTTCGACCGATCCGGATTTACGGAACCGGTAGGTCACCTGGCCCTTACATTAATATTTGTGATAGTATAGAAAAAAAACCCAGGAGTGACCTGAACGGTTAACATTTTACAATTCGTCAAAGTTGGGGTCTCGAAAAGCAGCGGTCTGTAATAGTGCTGCATTTTAATGTTATCCCTATATGCTTACATCGCTTTGCAGCAATCATTTGTTTGGGTGTATCCAGTGATGAAACTTCAAGACTGATTTAAAATAGATAGTAGTTTATGCAACAAGTTGAACAATACGCGTGTCGTACATTTATCCAACAACGTTTACCGAGCTGGATAAATACGACGAATGCTGAAAAAATCGAGTTTTGCAACAAGTAGCATACAACAAGTTTTGCAATTCGGAATGGAATTTTAGGTCAAATGCTCATGTGTTTAGTCAATTAACCGTTCAAATCAAAACAATATTGAAAAGTATTACTTTTCGCTACAAGTTCTGAATAGTTAGAATTTTTAGCATCCATTTCTGTCCTTTTAGCTCTTGTATCTAAAAGTATTACTTTTCGAATCTATTATTTTTGGTACAGAAAAGTAGGCCATTTCGTCGTTCCAAAATGATAGAAAAAGTGCGTAGGGGCAGGGGGGGCAGAATGGACCATGGGGGCAGAACGGGCCACCCTTGGTTTTGGGCTTTAGAATGGATTTAGACCAACTGTAAGGCAAGGGTCTTATAAAGGACGTCAAATAACTTCACCATACCGAAAACGACGTTTGAATTCATAGTATTTTTCGAATTATGAGCAAAAATGTAAATTTATTGACAAAACCACGCAAATGTTGTTTTTTTGGAGGTTTTTAAATAAGCTTTCTGAAAAGTTGGATTGTTTGAAAAAGTTTGCTCAATGCTTATAACGTTACTAGATGCTACTACCAAGGTATACAAACAACAACGGAACCTGAAAATCATTTAGAGGCTTGGTGGTGGAAGTGTTAAATTAAAATCCACTTGGGGGCAGAATGGACCACCCTTTTCCTGCCTTATAAAAATAATCAAAAGTTATGAATTTTTGATTTAATGGATTATGTCGCTTCTGGTAGGTTCACAAACCATGTTTAATGCAACAAAAGTTGATTTTTTAGTTGTTTCGACGCTTAGTTGCAAAAAAAAATCTTTTTTCGACATATTTACACTATTTTCAAAAATCTTTGTTTTTTAAGTTACTATTTTTTATAAAAGTGATCAAATTTCATGGAAAGTATAATGGAAAGGTCCCTCAAGTAATTTCTTATCACCCTTCAACGTTGTATTACAAGAAATGGCTTGTTTTCTAAGGTGGCCCATTCTGCCCCGCAGGGTGGTCCGTTCTGCCCCGCACCCTGGAAAGTTAGTCGAAAAAACTTTTTTTTTAAAGTGGCTCAAAAATAGTTTTAAGTAAAAAATTTTCATCAACCAATTATATAACATTGAAGGGAACATTCCAAAGCATAAGCCTACTACACTGGATTCATAAATTTTTATGTGTTTCTATGGTTTTTGGTGCATTTCCCTTAGGCGGTCCATTCTGCCCCCCCTGCCCCTAGTTTTACGAACAAATTGCAAAAAATTGTACCTATTTAATTCGGTTCAAGCGTTTCGATGCCTGAATGTGAAATATCGTTGTTTTGATTTTATAAAACAATGAGCATTGTAGCTACTTCTTTCAACAAATAATGTAGAAATTTTTTATCCAATGTCTAATAAAAGATACATTTTCTTTGAACACCTGTGTTTGGACCTTGGACTGGGTCGACGGAACGCGAGATCCTGAAGGAAAGGAAAGACGACCGCGGTTACTACTAACTAAAACTATTTGTTTATTTGCGTCCGTTCCGTTCGAGTCGTGAACAAGAATGCACGTGGTTTGGCCGCTACGCGTGAACTGTCAAAACGCGCAGGGTTGCCAATTAGACAGATGGGAGAGTTGCTCCAAAGCACCGGAACAACCTGCCAAAATGTTATTTGATTTTAGCAGAACAAGGTACAATGTTTATGTCACTCTTTCAGAAGCAAAAAAAAAGAGTCAAAAGGTAAACTGTAATGTTTAATAAAGTACTCTTTCTGGATGATAACTAAGATCAAACCCCCTCTCCCTAAACGGGTGCAAAAGAGGCTCATAATTTGCACATTTGCTCCCAAACGCACGTTTCACCCAAACCATCAAATTTTCCCGCACCCGGCCAGACATTACACAATAATTGAATTCAGGGTGGCCACTCAAGTCGGGAAATCGGGAAAGTCGGGAATAAGTCGGGAATTCGCCCAAATTCGCAAAAAATCGGGAAAAAGTCGGGAATTTAAGATTTTTTGTCAAAAAGTCGGGAAAAGTCGGGAATTCTTTGTTTGAAAATAATTCTTCAACTTTTGAATAATTTTATTTTTTTTTCAATTTTTCAATTGAATACACTGAATTCTGCTTTAGTAACTTACTTTAAATTTAAGGTTTGTTTCCACTCTTTCAATATATTTGAGTATGGAAAAGATGTATAAGACATTCAAAATCTTAATGAATATTGGATGCCTTTGACACAGATTTTCATAATATTTTTTATGAATCCAATGATCTCTATTAATTAATGTTTTATCATACAAGAGGTAAAGTTTGGTAACAAATAATCCAAGATTTTTTTAGTTTTTTGCAAAATTGTTCAAAAAGTTTGTCTCTTCAAACATTTTGCTTAAAATAAGTGGGACAACACAAATCAAATCATGATGATGAAATTAAAAATTTTTTTTTTAATTTTTTGTCATTTTCAGTTGAAACGAAGTATCAAAAGTACACGTTTGCCAATTTAAAAAATAACATGGAAGTTATAAGTATTGTTGATCTTTCGATTATATTTCAAAGACTAATTGTTTGTGTTTCTACTCTGAATCATAATAATGAATTTCCATTTTTTAAGTATTTTTTATTTGTTGTTCAGTTTCTGTATTTACAAAATTGCCTATAGTTGGATTTTTTCTTAATTCATTTTGAATTTTTTTTTGTGATTTTCTTCTCGGGTATTGACTTTTCTTATAGAAAGTGTTATGTTTGAAATCATTCTGTAGATAAGAAATGCCTATTATTTGAGCATTCTGGAAAAGTCGGGAAAAAAGTCGGGAATTTGAAAATGGGCTTTGAGTGGTCACCCTGACAATAGGTGTTTGGCGAAGAACGACAATTTACTGGCACGTTTTCCCCCCAACCACACAAACACCCCACAGGGAACCTCACAGGCAAGAATGGGGAAAAGGGGGGTTTGAGTCCATAAGTGACACTTGGGGAAAATTAAAAACCCTCCACGGGTCGGTTTTGTGGCACGAAACGATACACCGAGGGGCGAATTATGCTGTTGCGGTGATGATTTTGTACTTTGGATCGTCGAGATGTATTCCCCCTTTTGCCATCATAATAAATGCATGGTACACTGCAACCATCGTTGGAAACAATGGGGTTTCAGATGGGTAAGGTGGCTTCTAAACCAGCTTCCTTCGGTACTTGTTTGAATTTTATTTTATGGTAGTACGCTGCGAATTTTCTCTAAATTCTGTTGACAATATTTATTTTTAACTGAAATGTAAGGGAGCAATTTGTTTTTGTATTTTTTTTATTTGGCTCAAACTTTGTGGGGGCCTTCCGTATGACCAAATAAGCTTTTTTGTGCCATTGGTTCACCCATACAAGTCTCAATACAATTTTGGCTACTGTCCATACAAAAATGGTACGTAAATATTCAAACAGCTGTAACTTTTGAGTGAATTTTCTGATCAATTTGGTGTCTTCGGCAAAGTTGTAGGTATTGTTGAGAAATATTGAGAAAAAAATAGGTACACAAAAAAAATTGCAGATTTTTTAATCACCTTTTTTTTACAAAGAATCAATTTTCCAAAATTCGTATTTTTTGATTTTCGAGATTTATCGATTTTTAGGGGACGAAAACCCGCAACTTTTGAGCCATGGAGAAACATGGTCAAAAAATCTGCTGCCGAGTTATGATTTTTTGAAAAATAGTGATTTTTGGAAAAAAATCGAAATTTCATGCAAAAACAAGTTTGACGCAATTTTTTAATGTAAAATTGAATTTCCAATCGAAAAGTACTTCACAGATTTTTTGATAAAGGGCTCTGTTTTCAAAATATAGCCACCGAAAATTTGATTTTAGCGAAATATTTGCAGTTTTTCGATTTCTAAAAATAGTGACCATGAGTAACCATTTCAATTTTTTTTACAGCGGCTTTAAAAATAAAACATTGGTTTTTTAATGGTTTTTGACAATTTCTGTATGACAGACTTGATTTTTCAGTCTCGTAAATATTTTTACCGGAAAGCTCGTCCAATTTCCCATAAGATTGTCTTAGACTACATTTCAGTTGAATGTATGGGCTTACAGATATGTGCTAATTGCATTGCTCATAACTGACAACAGAATATTTTTTTCAGTGTAGTTCAGTTGGTGGTAGTAACCAGGATAGTAAATTAGCTTAATAGCATAGCATAGCATAGCATAACGGGTCTGCACCACGCTGTAGGGGGTGCCACAATGGTCAATTCAATATTCTTAGACAATTTGATTGCTGCCCGGTACAACCAAGAATATCTAAGAACGTAAATTTCCACACTGTGCTCCAAGGCTACGCCCATACAGTCCCGTGGGGATTTGGGAGGGGATGTTTTTGTTGTTCACTAGTGGCAAAAGTGCAGGGAACCCATGCGACTTTTAAAAGTGAACGGAATATTTTTGGGAGGTTTGGAATGGGGGTTAAGGGAATTTCATCGGGCCGATGAAAATGGTTGAGTGCGTAATGTATTTAATGATTTGAATGTTTGTAAGTGAAAATGTGAGTCTGTAGTGTATTATCTAATAAGCATATAGTTTTGTAATAATGATAAATAATAAATATAATAAATATAGTAAATAAAATAAATATAATAAATATAATAACTACAATCAAGATGATTCCAGGAAGCTGTAAAAAAACAGTTATTTAAAATATAAATGCTCCAGATGGTTCCCATGCTGTTTTAGAAAGTTTCGTTAATTTAAGCAGTTTGATCATATATGGTATGAGGAGATGGTATATTACAGGATAGGAATAGGATAAGGAATAATATGAACATTTAAATAAATCATATAGTGAGTAGACAAATTTACATGTAGACATTTGATTTAAAATAATTCCAGGAAGCTGTAAAAAATGAAAATAATTTTAAAACTAATACTCCAGATGGAAACACAAATTAAACAACAAAGACACAAGAATCCTAAAACGCGGCTTCGCACCTTCCACATAATTCGACATGAACACGATCACGAATACAGCACAAAAAGAACGCCACAAAAATCCATCTTCCCGGCGCTGCTGCTCACACGATAATGACGCGCAATAATATTCATTAGCACAATGACCCCCCCTCACCGCATGCATGATATGAACACGATCACGAATACAGCACAAAAAGAACGCCACAAAAATCCATCTTCCCGGCGCTGCTGCTCACACGATAATGACGCGCCAACCAGGATAGTAAATTAGCTTAATTTACTTAAATTAGTGGTCAGAGACAATCTTATGGGAAATTGGACGAGCTTTCCGGTAAAAATATTTACGAGACTGAATTATCAAGTCTGTCATATAGAAATTGTCAAAAACCATTAAAAAACCAATGATTTATTTTTAAAGCCGCTGTAACTTCTCAAGGATTGAACTCAGGACAGTGGTTAGTATAAAGCCTATTATGTAACATTGTCTGGAGAATCGACTTCCGTATTTGGTTTTTGATAATTTTATTTGGCTTCAAAAGCTAAATTTTCGGGAAAATTTAAAAAAATAATAACTTTTTGTCGTTTTTAGCTCTCTTGAACTCAAATAAAAGGTTTTGGTAGGATTTTCAAATGTTGTTTTTAATGTTTTATCAACACATAATAATTAACCCCTGATTGAATGACTATTAGTGAGTGATGGTAGAACTTTCAACTTTGTAAACTATCCCAAGTGCAAAAAAGAACATTTTCTCAAATCGTAACGTAAACAATTTTCATGACTTTCGCAAAACTTTTTGCATGCTTTCCAGCTAAATTGAGCCATAAATGCAAAGTGATAAAGAGAACGCAAATGGGACTTACTTACGTTTATGACCGGCCGCAGTGGTATGTGGAAGTGTGTGTTTGTGCGTTAGTGTGTATATATTTGCGGATGTGTTGAGACGCTTAAGGATAAGCAAAGCACACACGAAGGGAACCGGCGGTGGGAAGAGGAGGACCATTTGGAGAGGGGAAGGTTCAAGTAAAGGAGAGTACCTCGCTTTGAGACTCGAGCGTGATAAGATAAAAGGCGAGAGAATATATGCTCAACCTGAGAGGCACCAGCCAGAAGAGGCCCCAACACACCGGGCACAGAGATTTGCGTTACATAATAATTTCATCTGGCTTCGCCCAAAGCTTTTCCGCATTGACGGAATGAAATCCGGTGCTGCTGGTGCAAAACTCGAGAGCACCCACTTACGGTGCAGCGACATAATCTTTTTATTTCATATTTCATGCTCGTCTCGTATTCATACACACGCATACCGGGAATTCAGGGCAAAAAGAATTCTCCGCGAACATTTTCCTGCAGTAATGCATGCTTTTACTGAGGCTTAATTTTTTTTTGCTCCTCCCAGGGCCAAGTACGTGTGGGAAAACAGTCATATGGAAACACTTCATTCAGCTTCTTTTTAGTTTGTCTCCACCTACAGTTTGCAGAAAGAAAACTCTGTGTCGAGTTTTCCTCGAGGAAATGAAGGAGAAACATTTTTGAATGGGAAAGAGTGATGTTTTTGCCTGTTTTCAAGCCTTTATTTTTTGTTAAAATTTAGCGAACAATTTTCGTATAATTTATGACAATGATAACGTGTACTACATATTTGCGAATTCACTCAAATGCGTTCGACAATTGATTTTTTTAAAGTTATCCTCAGACTGATGAAAAAATGGGGAGGTGTTTTGATGCTGCTGAGGCAAATGAAAAATCCGTTATCTAAGGATCAATTTTTATTGAAACACAGTATTGATATAACATACTACTAGAAAATCAAACTAAAAAAATATGTCTACAACTTTGTAGAACATTGTTACACTCTAAAAAATAACCCTGCAATGTTACAAAACCCTTTTCTGGGGTTTTGCAGATTTGAAAAGTACATTAAATTTTCATATAAAATGACATGTCCTAAAACCATTTAAAGTTAAGTAACAAAAAATGGCAGAATTTTTGAAACTATATTTGTTTTTTTTGTCTGCGCCATCAAATCGGGCGTTCAATTTTGCATAGTATTCCATTTGACACCAAATTTCCAAACCATCACTATTTCAGGCTGCAAATTATTGAAAAACACGTCTTTTTTCGACCCACCGTACCGCCCCTTGTGCCACGAGATACCAAAAAATGGAGCTCGGATTCGTGATCCGGGACAAAAGTTATGCAAATCAAAAAGGGGACGGGGCAACTTTTTTCCGATTTCGTGTGAGTTGGTGGAGAATTACCCATGGAGTGACTTTAATCAAAATGTCGTTATTGGACCAATACAATAATGAAATAATCGAATTTTCTAAAAAGCAATTCCAGCCCAAAACAGGATTTTTTTAGGTACTTTTTTCTTGATCCTCTCGGATTTCAATGAAACTTTGTAGACATGTTATCCTACGCTTATGTAAGCTATTTTTTATGGTGTATATGGAGCCAATTTCACTAAATATTTTTGTAATTCGTAATTCAAATATTTCTGTATCTCGAAGCCGTTGCATCGTAAGTAAAATTGTCTGGAGAATCGTTTCCCGTATTTGGGTTTTGAAAATTTTGACGTATAGAGCACTTGAAAAAAACAGTTTCAGTAAATGATTTTTGTATTTTGGTGAGTTGCTTCATCCTGCATTTTTCGTGAGTCGTTTTGTAACATCTTAGGCTATTTTCAAAACATTTTGAACGAAAAGAAAATTGTTGGCTCACCCTCAAATTTGACTTTTAAATGTAAGAATCAAAAAATCTCATAAAATTGGCGTGTTTTTTTCTTTCAGTGTATTTTTTCGAAAAGCCCGTCAAATTTCCTACAAGTTTGTCTTTGACCGAGGCTTCCGAGATACAGAAATATTTGAATTACGAATTACAAAAATATTTAAAACGCTTACGCCCTTCTCAAATGACATTATCGAGTGAAACTGGCTTCATATACACAAAAATGGCTTACATAAGCGTCGGATAACATGTCTACAAAGTTTCATTGAAATCGGAGAGGGTCCGGTACAACCGATTCCCTATTTGGCATGGAATTGCTCAAAAAATGCAATAAGGCGTTATCTGAAGAAAAAAAAAAACACACACACACACACACATACATATGGATATGTCGTTTTTTCACGGATTTATTTTTTATTTTAAAGTCCAAATTTGCCTGAAATATCACAACTTAAAAACATCTATTAAAATTAGCATGGTCCAAATTTCAGTATGTTTATGTCAGTTTATGTCTCCCACTGTAAAGGTATATATATTTTTTTAAATCAATTTGTTCAAAGTGCTGATAGGCCCAAAAGAAGGACTGTGATAAAATAGGCATATCTAAGTATTGACGATTTTTTTTATTTTTGCAAAAAATATTTTTTTTGCGGCGCTGTACCTTGGAACTTCATAAAAATTCAAAACATTTTTAAACAAGCCCAAACATGCTGAATATGATTATCAATGCAAAAAAAAATGCATTTTAGATTGTTTTCAGTTTGTTAGACTTGTATTTTCATAGAAATTTTGAAGTTCTTTGGAAAAACAATTTTTTTTGCCCCCTAATTTTTAAGACCAAGCGGAAATTTGAAAAATATTTGCAACGGCCTAATGTAAATTGGCAACTTGAACATCAACATTGAAAAAATATTCGCAACAACCTAAATAGGAAAATTTTTATTTTGCAAAACATGGACAATAGCCATGAACGGCCTGATAATTTGATTGTATATGTGGGTATGTTAAAGATGGCTAATAATTCCATCCTCCCTTGATTCACCGTGCGTCTCCACCAAAGCTGTTGCCCCATAAACATAAAGTACACTGCTTCTCCATAAGCTAGAAAAATCCTTTTTCTTCCAATGGGCTACAATTTTTATTGCAGCGAAAATAATGCAACCATTGCACAGGAATTTAAACGAGTTTAAGTGGTAAACTATTGGTTTAACTCACTCTTTATTTGCTGAAGCTTTACTCCTTGTTTACCTTCCCTTTGCTAGTTTGGCACGAGCTTTTTTTTGTTCGCTGCTGCTCTTCATCCTGCAGCAGCATATGATGGACGATCATGCCGGCTGTTGGATGCTGTTGGTGCAGGGAAGCGCGATGCGGTGGTAATAGTGATGGTGATGATGATGATGTGATGAGAGCATATTTAGACGCAAAAACGGAACAAAGCCGTACGGAATGTATAAATGGAAAATACTTTCAACGTCCAAGCCCCGGCTATTTTTAGCGCCTCGTGACACACGACGATGATGACGACGGGAGAAAATAACCACTGACCAGAGTGTTAAATATGTGTCTTTCAGGGCCCTGTCAAATTTGAATGATTTGGCGCTGTGAGTTGAAATGGAATTAAATCTTAGCCCGCTTGGTAAGGCTGGAATTTCGAAATCTGTCAGCTGAGGGAACAAGAATACAATGTTGCAAAATTACAAATAAAATTTCATCATCGAAATTTCCGAGGCTTGGTGCGAAAGAAGTACCTAAACATAAATTATGTTTTTTTTCTTGTTAATCTTGAAAGTTCTATCATTCCGCCGGGCTCTCTTCAACTCTCTTCGGAGGCTGAAGACAAACTGCTCTGCACTGATCTCCGACTGACTGACCAAACAGGAACGCGTTTGAATCTGCTCTGCCTTTGCCGGCGCTCTCGCTCCCACGCAATCTCTTTGAGCAAACCCAAACATTCGCTCTTCGCACTCCTCTTCTCGCAAATGCGATGCTCAGATCGGTGTGCGCGGTGATTGGATTTTCACTTTCGTTTTTCACGCAAATTTTCTCACATTGACACTGACTGTTCGTCGCCGTCCTCACGACATGATATCTTTTAAAGTTTTTTTTTTCGGCAGAGGTTGCGTGCTGCACCTGTTCAAACAGATATCAGTTCAAACGACTTGCAAAGTTTAACCTTGTTAAAAAATTAACCGATTTTCCCTTTAAAATTCCGATGTTTGATTATTTGAATAACTTTTACAAAAAAAAATCAATTGTCAATCGAGTTCTTAGTAAGATAAATGGATGGTTTTTCGCATTTTTTTCTTCTTATTTATTTTCCGTCAATTTGATTAACTTGAGCATATCAAAAGAATCGTTATAAATTAGACGCCAAGGTCTAAGAATAAAAAAATCCGGCCTATTTGAACCTTGAATTTAAAAAATACCCAATTCGATTAAGAGTAGAGGGTGGCGAGCGGGAATTCCCGGGAAATCGACCATTTTTGGACCTCTCGATTCCCGGGAAATTCGGCCGAGACCCTTGGGAAATTTTTTACTTATAAATATCGAAGCAAAATGATATAAACTAATCAGAAAAACATATGAAAAATTCAATTGTTTTGAACATTGAATGATCAATCAAGTTCGAATAAACCAATGCTTCTCTTATCTTCTTATTCAGAAAGTGTAAATTTTAACTTATCAAAATTCCAAAAACTATAATTGAGAGGAGCACTTCGGATAATCGAAACTTCGGATAATCAAAACTTCTGATAATCGAATCACGATTTTTTTTTCGTTTTCTTATTTTTGATTGTTTAGCTCAAGAATGACCCCTAAACTACTCTGAAGTGATTTAGAAATTTTTAGTCCAAGATAGATAGCGGCCAAAATGACGGTGTGAAACATTGAAAAATGCATTTTTTTTATTTAATAGGCAATCAACTATTCAAATTTTACTAAAACGGGGTCGCAGAACTCGAATTAGAAATCATAAGTAATAAAATAAAAAAAAACAAAAGATTTTTTTTTTGTTCGTGATTTGATTATCCGAAGTTCTATACAAACCTTCGGATAATCGAACTTCGGATAATCGAAACTTCGAATAATCGAGGCTTCGGATAATCGAGTCTGGACTGTATTAGTTATTTTTTTTACAAAGATCTTTGTGCAACTTTTGAAAAATCACTCAGTGCGAATTAAGATTCGTTAATATTTTAAATTACAATTTTGAGTCTTAAAAAGCTCAAGAAACGATTATGTATTAGCAGATTTAAAAAAATCAAAAGGTTTTATATAGTTCCCCAAAATAATGAGGCTACCTGAATAAACGTTTCATAGAATTAGTATGAATTGATTGTAACAAATTCATTACTTTTCATTTTAAATTTTGCCACTATTGGCATAGTCAAAAAAAACTCCCGGGTCCCGGGAATTCCCGGAAAATGGACAAATTCAACTCTCGATTCCCGGGAAATTGAAAATCTCGAGAATCGTCACCCTCTAATTAAGAGCTAATGGAAAATCAAGTTCTCCAGTCTACAAATGAGTGCATCACACTGATAATAGTTTCTAACACATATTTTTCAAAAGACGTAATCATGTGTTTGATAACACTTATCAAAGACATAATCATGTAGGTATTAGAAACTGTTTTGTGCTCTGATCATTTGCAATTTTTGTTTGAAAAGGAGAAATTTGGAGACAGATTGAAACATTTTTGTACTGACTCAAGAAATTTTCAAATACGGTAATGTGTAAATTAACAGCTTTTTTTGTGTAATTTTACATATGATCATGTTTGTTTCAGAAAAAAACATTCAAATCTAGATTCAGAATGTATCAATCAAAAAATGGGTTTCTTTGTGTTGTTTGTAGAAGCATTTTACATATCGTGATTATTTTTTTCATTTCAAAAACAAAAATTTAAAAAATCTCAGAATATTCCACTTGAAGGTACAAATTTTTGATTATTTACAGAAAGTCTAATAAATTGACCCTAATAAAATATACAGCTAAAATCTATTCCCGGTTTTTGTGGAAAGTTACATAAAAAAATTTAACCAGAGCATTTTTCAACCTTCAAAAATGAGGCTTGTTGAACAGTGCGGGCATTTTTTTTTATTTCAAAAGAATTTCTATATGTAATAACAAAATTGCATGTTTCAGGGTTAACGTAAGGTTAATGTATGTGTTGTTGAGAGCAATTATAACATACAAGTTAACCCCGACAAACTTCGTCTTGTCTTTTTTTCGTTTATTGACGTTTTTAGCTTTTTTGCTTATTCAGCCTCCTGTGATCAAAATTTGATTTCACGTAACTTTTCCCATCAAAATCAATAAAAAAAAAACGAAGCGCACCTCGATCCGACGCTCCGAACTGATTCGCGTTCGAACAAAACCGTCGAATTTTTTTTATATATATAGATAGATTTGGCCAATCCGGAACAGATCTTGGTTGCCGTAAACCGGGGTGACATTGATGACTTTGAATGGTTTCAGATTATTCCGCAAAATGATGAGTTCAAATTAAATACGTACAGAATGGTATGGCATCATAAAATCCGTTGTAGGTGGCATGATCCCATACCATTCCATGCGTATTCAACTCTTCATTTAGCGGAAAAATCTTAAACTTATCAATGTCACCCCGGTTTACGCCTTTACGGTACCCTTCCACTGAGAATTTTGGCTAGAGCCTCGACTCGATTCAGGCTCGATCTCGAGTCAGATCGACAGGAACAGACCAAATAACAATTTTAGAATAATCGACATCGTGCGACATATCGATCCTAATAAATTAGCATGCCAAGATCCATGCCAACAATTATGTAGGTTGATCTAGTGGACTGTATTTTAAGGTCGATTTTTTCCTTCGATTTCGGCCGGAATGAAAGACGCGTGCGAATCGTACGGTTACGAGCTAGACAATGAGCGGTTTATTCTAAAAACTAGGTGTGCGCAAAAAGAAAGCAAAGAATACAATTCAAAGGTAGCGCAGTTTTGGTTTTGTAGTAGTGTGCGTTCGATCTCATCGAACATTCTCCCCGGGCGTTGAAATGAACCATTTCAATTCTTCGCCAGCTGCTCCTCCGGTCGCTCCTCCGGCTGGACCTCCTGGTCCAACGGTAGAAGACAAATCTCGTGCACTGCACGCTTCAGCTCTCCCTTGGGCGTCCTCAGCGTCACGACTCTGGTCACGTTGTCCTTTCCCGGATGCAGCGCCACAATCCGAGCGAGAGGCCACTGCATCGGTGGCGTGTTGCGGTCGATGATCAGCACCAGGGCACCCGGCTTGATCGTCGTTTTCTTGTACCACTTTTGGCGGTTCTGTAATTCTGGAAGGTACTCCTTCGTCCACCTCTTCCAGAAATGTTGTTGCAGCGTCTGGACCAGTTGCCACCTGGACAGCGTGGATTCCTTCAGGGCGAGGTACGACGGTTCCGGAATTGCTTGTAACTCTCTCCCAATCAAAAAGTGGGCCGGGGTGATGGCAGTAAAGTCGTTCGGGTCGTCAGACGATTGCGTTAACGGCCGCGAGTTGAGCACTGCTTCGATTTGGGTGAGAGTCGTGTAAAGTTCTTCGAAGGTGAGTCGGCGCTCTCCAACGATCCGCTTGAGGTGGTATTTCATCGACTTCACCCCAGCCTCCCAAATTCCTCCAAAGTGTGGGCTGCGGGGAGGGATGAATCGCCACTCGATGTTCTTGCTGCTGCAGAAACTGTCCAGGTTCTTCTGGTGTAGCTCATTCTGGAAGAGACGAGCCAACTCTTCAAGTTCGTTGTTGCCACCAACCAGGTTGGTTCCGTTGTCCGAGAGAATGGTGCTGGGCACACCACGACGGCTCGCCATGCGCCGCAGCGCAGCGAGGAAGGCGTCGGACGAAAGGTTTGATACAAGCTCTAGGTGGATAGCTCTTGTACACAGGCAAACGAAGAGACAGACGTATCCCTTCGTTATCGTTGGTTTCCTCACAGCAGCGTTGGATTTGATCCAGAACGGGCCAGCAAAATCGATTCCGGTTCTGGCGAACGTTGGTGCTGGCTGGACTCGGTATGAGGGCAAATCCCCCATCAGCTGCGACGTCTTCGTTGGGTTGACCCGGAAACAGGTGATGCAGCTGCGGACCACCTTCCTGATCGTCGTCTTCACATTAAGCGGCCAGAACCTCTGTCTGACTACGGCGAGAAGTCCCCGTTGGCCGATGTGCAAGTTCTCCTCGTGCAGGTGCCGAATGAGGAGCTCGGTTACCGGATGCTTGGCCGGCAACACCATCTGATGGCGACTGTCGTACGGGATGAAGGCGTGTTTGATGCGCCCACCGACCCGCAGGAGGCCATCGACGTCAAGGAACGGGTTGAGTCCGCACAGCCGGTGCCGTGCTCTCTTGTCGTCCAGTAGTGCAGCAATCTCGGTGTGGAACGCCTCGGCTTGAACCAGCTTCACGATAATTCCTTCCGCACGCTTGATCTCCTTCCCAGTGAGCCACCCTTTGGTCACCTTCTTGCGCTTTGAAACGATGAACTCTGCAAATCGAGCGACGTAGGCCATGGCGCGCCGCAGCTTGAAGAAGTCGCTCACGTCGTCGAAGGCTTTCAATCGTTCAACAGCTGTCAAAGCGAGCGCAACCGCTGATTTCAGTTCTGGGAGTCTTTCATCGGGAATCATCGGTCCGGCGTCAGTTGTCGTCGGCACTGCAGGCGGGCCATCCCACCAGATGGGGCTCTTCAGCAGCTTGTTCGGAGTTGTGCCCCGGGAGATCAAATCAGCAGGATTGGAGTCAGTGCAAATGTAGCCCCAGCGGAAAGCTCCAGTCAGTCGCTGAATTTCTGCTACTCGATTGGCCACAAACAACTGCAGATGTTGCGGCGGCTTTCGAATCCAGCTGAGTACGATTTGGGAGTCGCTCCACAGGTTGACTGAAGCGAACGTCGTACTTGTCGACGACAGCACCTTGGTTACCAAACGGGCGAGCAGTAGCGCCGCCAGCAGTTCGCCGCGCGGTGTTGAAATCTCTTTCTTCTTCTTGGTGGCCTTGGGGAGCAATCTCGACTTGCTGCATACCAGCTTCATGACGGTCGATCCGTCCAGTCGAGTCAACCTAGTGTAGATGCAGGCGCCGTAGGCTTGGTCCGACGCGTCGCAGTACCCGTGCAGCTCCACGAACTGCATCTCCTTGTAGAGAATCCACCTCGGCAGGCGGAGTTTCTTCAGAACCGGCAGCTCACGCCGGAATGACTGCCATTGTCGACCCATGTTCGGGGGAACGAGTTCGTCCCAGTCCGTCTTGAGAGACCCCACTCCGCGCAGGATCAATTTGGCCGCGGTCAGGACCGGTCCGATGAACCCTAGCGGGTCGAAGATCTTAGCAACCTGGCTGGCGACCTTCCGCCTAGTGAGTCGCTCGTTGCTAGCTGGCTCGAAATCCACCACGTCGAAAGAGAACGTGTCGCTCGCCGGTTGCCAGGCAACTCCGAGTGTTTTTACGAGGGCGTTCAAATCGAGCTCAGCAACGTTCAGTTTGGCTCCTTGTTGTGCTTCCGGAATGGCTTCCAGAATCGAGGGCGCGTTTGAGCACCACTTGTGTGCGGCGAATCCACCGCATCGCAGCAACCCGACGATCTCTCGTTGCAGTTGAAGTGCGTCGTCCAGAGACTGCGCACCCGTCAAAACGTCGTCGATGTAGCAAGAGCTTTGTAACACAGCGGCAGCGCGTGGAAATTCTGCTCCGTGGTCGTCGGCGAGCTGGTTCAGGGTCATCGTCGCTTGGAACGGTGACGAGGCGAGACCGTACGTTACGGTCAGCAAATCGAAGATCTTCAGCGGCTGGTTCTTGTCGTCTCTCCAAAACACTCGCTGAAATCGTGCGTCGTCGGGGTTGATCCTCACTTGGCGATACATTTTTGGGATGTCCAGGGTGAGCGCGAACCGGTAGCACCGGAAGTTCAGGAGTATCGCTATCAGATCGTTTTGGACGGTCGGTCCGGTCATCAGGGCATCGTTTAGTGAGACGCCGGACGTGGTCCTGGCGGAGCCATCGAACACCACCCGCAGCTTGGTCGTCGTGCTTGTCGGTTTGATGACACAGTGGTGCGGGAGATAGTACGCCGGTCCACCGTTGTCTGCATCTTCCGTGCGGACCTCACGCATGTGGCCCAGGTTCTCGTATTCATGCATGAATGCGGCGTACTGTTGTTTGAGTTCCGGTTCTCTGTCGAGTCGCCGCTCGACGGTCAGGAAGCGTTTCATGGCCATCTGCTTCGAATCGCCCAACTGGTTCTTCCGCTCGTTGAACGGAAGTCTGACGATGTATCGTCCTTCGCCGTCCCTCTGGTGAGTACGGCGAAAATGCTCAAGACATTCGGCATTCGATGCCGTGTCGCCGGGTCCGGGGGCCAGCAGCTCGTCGCTGCCTTCGATCGTCCAGAACTGCTTGAGGATGTCGCTGAGGCGGTCATCCTCAGTAACCGTGCAGAGGGTTCGAAGTTTCGCTGGACTTGCACTGGACACAGATCCTCCGACGATCCAGCCAAGTTTCGTGTCACGCAGCGTTGGCAAGTTCGGCCCCATCTCGATTTGCTCGCTCTTGATGAGGTCCCAGAAAACATCCGCACCGATCAGCATGTCGATTTTGTTACGCTTGAAGAACGCAGGGTCCGCGAGTTCAGTCCCTGGCGGGAGCGGCCAGTTGCGAACGTCGATTGAGTAGGACGGTAGTTCCCCGGTGATCTTCGGTGCGATGAGCGTCTCGAGTGCCAAGCTGAATTCGTTGACTCGTGACTCGATACGGACTTCGATCTTGGATCGAATGCGCGTGTCCGAACCGTTCAATCCGCTGACGAGGAAACTGGCGGGTTGTCTTTCGAGAGCGAGTAATTTTGCGAACTGTTCAGTCACGAAGTGCGTTTGGGACGCTGAGTCTAGGAGGACTCTGCACGGATAGCTGACGCCTCCACTGCCGTAGGCCAGGACGACGGCAGTTGACAGGAGCGTGACGTTCACGGATCTCTCGACCTGGGCACAAAGCGTTGCGGTCGTCTCCGATCGGGTGCTGCTAGAACCAGTTGCCTGTTCCGTCCGAACCTGCGGCTCTTTCGACCGGCACAAATCCGCTTCTTCGTTCTTGGACGACGGATCTGCCGGCTTCCTGTCTCCGACGTGCAGCAGAGTGTGGTGGCGTTTGCCACACTTCTGGCAGGAACTCGATGAACACTCGCTGAGGCGGTGTCCGCGCTGTAGGCAGTTGTAACAGGAACCACTTTTTCTCAAAACACTGTACTTTTCTTTGGCACTGTAGTTCTTGAACTGATCACACTTCCACAACTCGTGGTCACTTTTACACACTGCACACTTTTGCTCCGTCGTTGACACCAACGTGTTGCTTCTAGCCACCGCACGGGATGGCTTCGTCGCTTCCGAGTTTGACTTCGTGTTGACCTCGATCTTCTCCAGAATCTTGCAGCGTTCCTTGAGAAATGCGATCGTCGCTGCGTACGCTGGAAGCTGACCAATTTTCTGGCGAGTCTCCCAGGTCTTCCTGGTATCTTTGTCCATCTTGGCAGACAGAACGTTGAGCAGCATCTGTTCTCCTAGTCCCACGACTGGAAGGTCCAAATTCTTGAGGGCGTTGACGTTCTTGGTGCACGTATCCAGTAGCTTCCGGAGTTCTTCGGCACTCTCCTTGGTGATCTTGGGAAGGTTGAAGAGCGCCTCGATATGTTTATCGATGATGAGGCGGTTGTCCTCGAATCTCTCCTCCAGACTGGCCCAGGCAGCATCATAATCATTGTTTTTAATGGTCTCCTCATCGATGAACCCCATCGCCTTTCCCTTCATACAATCCTTGAGGTGATAGAGTTTGATTGCCGGGGACTCCGTCTGGTAGCGCGCCATGATCGTCGTGAACATACACTTGAAGGATTTCCAATTCTCGTAGTTTCCATCAAAACTCGGAAGCGGAACACTCAACGGCGGCGGCTGGAAAGCAGCGGCAGCCGCATTCGCCGGGACGAGCTGATTCGCCGACGCCAACGGTAGGCGCTGCTCCCGTTTGACGGCGGTTTCCAACAAGGTCTCCAGCTTGATGCTGACCTCGTTGTACAGGTGCTCGAACTCGATGTAACGGTTCTCTTGTTCCGTTCTCGCATCGTCAGAGAGGGGCAACGCGACAATTTCATTTTGGATGGTGTTGTACTCGCGATAACAAGCGTCCACATTTTTCGAGTTTTGACGCAAAAACGGAATGTTTTTGAGGTTAGGATTTTGCCTTCCCTCCACTACGTCGACCAAAGCCGTGCTGATGCGCGTCAATTTCGACTTCACTGCCCCTCGCTGACGGACGAGAGCTTTCACTTTTTCTTCCATCTTCCTTTTCTGCTCTTTTCGCTTGTGCTCCAGAATCTGCTCCCTGATGGGGCTGTAGAACGTCTTCTTTTCTTCCTTTTGTTCTTCAGTTTCCCGAGCGCGAGGCTGGTGCATCGTTTTCCATGCTGGGAACACTGATCTTTTTGTTCGTTTTCACTGAAGCGGGCTCTGGCGAATGCAAGATGGCGCCGCTACACTCGACCGACACTTTCGCCGAACCGAATGCTCATTTTCGCGATTTTCCGTCGAAAATCCACTTTTCCCGTAACGTTTACCGGTTCACCACTTCATTCGGCACAGAAGGACCAGAAATTTATGTAGGTTGATCTAGTGGACTGTATTTTAAGGTCGTATTTTTTCCTTCGATTTCGGCCGGAATGAAAGACGCGTGCGAATCGTACGGTTACGAGCTAGACAATGAGCGGTTTATTCTAAAAACAAGGTGTGCGTAAAAAGAAAGCAAAGAATACAATTCAAAGGTAGCGCAGTTTTGGTTTTGTAGTAGTGTGCGTTCGATCTCTTCGAACAAATTAAAAGACGATATCTGGCCGTTCCCCGACCCTGGAAGAGGTCAACTTGCCATTTCGGTATAATCCAGTCGTGGGACATATCTTTTTTTTATTAAATTGCATGCCAGGATCGTTTGGTACGTCCACGCATCCTTCCACCCCTGTAAATTCTGTGAAAGGTGATCCGTTCACAATATGGAGGAAACAAAATATTATAAACCGAGAACACCCATAGGAGATTTATACGTAGAAAATTATGTTTCACCTTCCTGATTAAGAAAATGTTTTATTCAAAATATTATAACGGTGAAAATAGCATTTTTCAGAAAAAAATGTTTTTTTCATACTGATGGAGACGATTTGAAAAAAATAATTAAAAAAAAATCTTTTTTTTAGTTTATGCTAATCAAAAGTAAAAGAGATGTCAAACATTTTAAAAGACGACATATCGTCAGCTGTGTGCTATCTTGTGACATAGACCATTTTGGTCGAAAATGAGTTAATGATGATGTTTTACTATACTTAACAAACACTACAAGATGCTTTAACCCGATTTTGGAAACTCGCTTCCGTTTCCCGGATATCGCAATACACACTTGTGACATAGACCAATTTATCATCAAAATGATTGTGCACACTTGTGACACGTCATACATGTTGTTGGAAAATGTGGATTTTTTTTTGTTTTTCACAAATTTATGTGGAAACACATTTTCTGAAGGCAGTGCAATCCTTTGTTTTTGAAAATGTACTGAATAAGTCGGTTGAACTATTGATTTAAGTCTCTTTCAGTTTGTATGGAAATTCTGTGCACACTTGTGACACGTAGTACAATTTTACTTTCGAAACACACTTGTGACACGTGCTTTTCAGATTTTTGATTACATAATTTACTGTATCTTTTGACTGGTGTAACCAAATTAGTTGAAACTTACAGCGTTTGTTAAGCGATAGTATACGAACCGATTGCTTCAAAAAATTTGGCTCTACTAGTCATAGTGTTGAAAATATTTATCATCGAACTTTAAAAATCGATTTTCTCGAAAAGTACTAAATGGTCGTTGTCACAAGATAGCACACAGCTGACGATATATTGAGGCTTATTAATAGTCAGGACCCGGTGCCTGCAATTCCCGTTACAGTTTATATGGAATTCAAATAAGAATGTAACAGAAAAATCAGGCGTCGGGTCCAGACTGTTAACAAATTATTAGAATTTACTTGAGCCACCATGCGCCTCCTCCCATGGTTTATATTGGAAAACATTTTTTCCTACCTATTTCAATGAGAAAATCTCCAGGTGTGACAACAATGCGTATTGGGCAGTCTAAACTTATAAATTAAAGAACGTGTAACGTGTTAAGATTTTGCTTGTCCAGCAAGATGCGCACAAGTTGATCATCAATTTTCAAAAATCGTCGGCGTGCCACCCGAACTCGAATGTTAAGGAGCATGTCTATTGCAATACATGTTGTTGTCTTTAAACTGCGTGTTTCTGTATTGAATACAGATCACTGCTGCAGTAATTATGTAGCTTCCTCGACCAAATTTTATCAAGATAACTTTTTTTATCGATGAAATTTATATAATTTGTAATATTGTTGAGCGCATTATTTCCACTCGAGCAGCCACCATGACCCCGTCATTCCTGTCTAGATATCAAAGAGCTGTCGTCGTTGTGCCCGAAGCTCGAAGCTATTGGGTGAGGTTATGTGCGGCGACGGCGGCGACATTGGTGGAAGGGGGAGGTCGCTCTCGCGTACTCGGCGTTGGCGTTTGCGTTACCATTGCCGGAGAGCAGTGCGAGTACACGCGAGATGAAATTGCATGTTTTGAGACGGATTGAGGGGGGTGGACACACATTATAATGTGTGACATGCCACCAGGAGCAGGCCCAGCCGCCACATACACGTGTAAGCGCTCTCTGACTCTTCGCTTATTTAAGTTGAGAGCGAGAGATAACAGAACTTGAGAGTGGGAGAGTCTTTCTCCTGGTAGAGGTCTAAGTTGTTGACTCTGGCGACGGCCAGTGCGAGTTTGATTTTTTCGCAGCTCAGCGGCACAACAAATGCTCATAAATTAGTGTTTCCGCAGAACCATGTCCGATCGGTCGCAGGTTGGCAATCCGGGGTCAAACCGCACGTGATTTGGGGGTTTATCTTGTTCGGAGGGGGAGGATCTACACCCCCTGTTTTAAGGTGGTGTTGAAAGGGTCCACCGGAGGGGTTGTTCCGGAGCCGTCCAAGTTCCGAACCCAGGACGAGAAAAAAATATTCTTTTATCATTCCTCGCTGGTTGTGTGTGGGTTGGGGTGTGTGTGCTCGGTAAAGTACCTTCCAGGAGGATTAACTAATTTTCCTGGCCCGAAGAGAAGATTAGGAGTTACGTAGCTGACCTTCCCTGCTCTCAAGGGGTTGCAGCAGTACGGGGAGGTCGCGAGTTGGTGAAGATTGAAAAATTGCATTCCAAAGTGTGTTTGTGTGTGTGTGTGAGAGTGGTTGACGAAATTACATCTCGAATGTCACCCCAAGACGCCAGTGCCAAGGGAATCCGAACCCGAAGAAATGTTCCCTGCAAAAGAGAGGAGCAGGAGAAGAAGAAAAGTGGGAAATTTCATCTCTTCGTCAAGGGATAAAATGTGCAGCTATGTGCCGCCCACTCGATTTGTGGAAGGATCCTAATTGCTTGAGAAGGAGTCCTTACACACATTTCACCGGGGAAGAAGGTTAAACCCAGTGTGGAAGAAACAACTGACTGCAGGAAATACCCAGGCGAATCAGCCAACACAAATCGCAAACAAGAAAGTATGGCGCTTGGTGTGAAAAAAAGAAGATTACAAGAAAGGAAAAAAAAAGTCACACAAATACACAAACTCAGAACGACAGAGTAGGAGGAGGGGTGGCGCGGAACAGAAAGGAAAATATAACCGAGCAGATGAAAGGAAAATTGGTGAAAAACGCTAATAAAAAACGAAAACGCAGCGCCAGAATGGGAAAAGAGTCTGTTTGTGTGTGTGTGCGAGAAAGAGAGAGAGGGGAACAGATGAAAACTTTCGCACTCTTGGGTGCAAATTAAAAGAAGCGAAATATCTCTTGGGCAAAACAGCTCTAATGGTCACTTTTTGTGGCGACCAAACGAAATGAAAATCTGAAAACCTTTGCCTGTTCGACAGAGTCCAACAGTCCAATTAATGTTGTGTGTGTGTGTGCGTGAGTGTCTCTGTTTTCACAGCCTAGATCTGTGTGGATAATTCTATGTGACCTTTATTCTCGTCGCAGGATCAACAAGAATTTCTCTCGGTGTGTAGAGGTCCCCCCCCCCCACCATTCGCGGTTGTGGTTGTGGTTGTGTTTGTGATTAATGAATTAATTATTAAATCAACACGAAAGAATAATTCGTGGTAGTTGCACAATGTTTCACTGTCAAATCAATCACACCCACAATATTTTCGGACAAAAATCTAACCTTGTTCAGCAAGTTTTGGAAGTGTATTTCAATAAGTTCAATACCATTTTTGACTCGCTTGTTTAAGGCTCGAGAACAACGGGGCGAGGCTATATTTACGACCCTCGCGTTGACGTTTTGCAAAATAAACTTCACACCTTCAATATGATTGGGCGCAGTCTGCACACCTTTGTTGTTAGATTTACAATAAAGATAAACCGCGATGTGTTCCTCCTCTGTTTTTGACGAATTTTTTTTTTTATTTTCACGAGTTTTCTTTAGAAACTTTAACAAGAGTCTTTTGAATCATGATTTTTTTCCTTTTCATTCTTTATCGGTATAATGGCTGAGCGGGCTAAGGCTCCAGTCTTTACTGTTGGGCTTGAATACCGTCGGTTTCAATTTTTTCGTGTCCACAAAAATTGTACATGCAGTGTGTAATATTAAGTTTCTTTTTTCACGAAGGGGAGGTGCATGCTTTTTAGTCAAATTTGTAAAACTTTTTTTTTCTAAAAGTGTAACTATTTTTTCTGAGAAGTGCTTAGCAATATCTACAACTTTGTCGAAGACTCTAAATTGAACAGAAAATTTGTTCTTAAGATACAGATTTTTAAATATTTGAATAATCTACACAGCAAAAAAATGATGTTTTTCAGAATGTTGAAAATTTGGTTGGTTGCTAAATATGAATATCAATAAAATTCTATTTCCATTGAAATTTTGATGTTTTTTAAAAAAATATTTTTTTTTCTCCCTGATTTTTCGGTTTAATTTTAAAGGGGGTGGGAGGGCGACTTATACTTTGAAAATTATTTGCAACGGCCTTATTTGAATTTAATTTTAACCTTTGTCCGAATTTTTTAGAACAATTTGAATTTCCAACAGTTTTTTTGTGTTTTATGAAGAATAACTTTTTTTAAGGAACATGAATAAAATTGATAATTGAAAAAAAAAGTGTAAGGAAAAATTTATGTAATTTTTTCAGAACAACTTTTCAACGACATTTTTTTACTCAAAAAAAGCTTAAAAAAGAAATGAATCCTACTTAAAGTAAAGATCGCCGCAAATATAAAAAAATACATAAATAAAAATATCGCAAAATGATTCAAGAAATCCAAGAACAAAATTTTATTTTTCGTAAACTTCAGTATTTTAATAAAATTCGCAAAATAACAAATTGAAAACCTGAGTGAAAATATTTTATTTTTTTTTAAATTAAGGAGAAGAGCAAAAATAAAAATGTTAAAAAAATTGCTTTCCGGTAAAAATATTTACGAGACTAAAAAATAAAGTCTGTCATATAGAAATTGTCAAAAACCACCAAAAAACCAATTTTTTCAACATTTTTATTTTAAAAATCTCTGTAACTTCACAAGGATTGGACTTAGGACAGTGGTCAATATGGAGACTTTTACGTAAAATTGTCTGGAGAATCGATTCCCGTATTCGGTTTTTGAAAATTTTGACGTTTAGAGCACCTTTCAAAAAAAAAAAAAAAACACAGTTTCAGTAAATGATTTTTGTATTTTTTTAGGTGAGTTGCTCCATCCTGCATTTTCGTGAGTCTTTTTGTAACATCTAAGGCTTTCTTCACAAAAATTTTGAACGAAAAAAAATCGTGGGCTCTCCCTCAAATTTGAGTTTTAAACTTAAAAATCGAAAAATCTCATAGAAGTGGCGTGTATTTTTTTCGGAAAGCCCGTCAAATTTCCTACAAGTTTGTCTTTGACCACTTTTTGATAAGATGCAACGGCTTCAAGATACAGAAATATTTAAATTCCGAATTACACTTAAACACTTACCCCCCATATACACAAAAATGGCTTATATAAGCGTAGGATAACATGTCTACAAAGTTTCATTGAAATCGGAGAGGGTCCGGTACACCGATTCCCTATTTGGCATGGAATTGCTCAGTAAAGATTCAAATCTAAACTTAGTTTCAATAAATTTGATGATTGCAAACTAAGCTTATTGAAATTATGTTTTTCGTCTACAGTTGTGATAAAGAATTATAACTTTTTTTAAGAAGGCCTGTAAAATTAAAATGTATTTTTCAAGTTAATGATATAAAGAAAAAAATTTCAATCGACATAAACAATTACAATACAATTTTATACAATTCAAAATGAAAATATACCAAATAAAGAAATTTGGATAGTTTTCATTAAACTTCTTTGTAAAAATCAATTTATAAATGAATTCAATTCGCAAAACTATTTCATTAATTTGTTTTCTTTCAATTTTTACCAAACATTATGTCCGGCCCGCCTTTGCTTCAGAAAAAAACGTATCTGGACCGCAGGTCCAAAAGGTTGGGCACCCCTGCGCTACAACTTTGTCGGACAGACCAAAGCTGTACAACTAGATTCCTAAATTTTATCAGCAATTTAAAAAAAGTGGTTTTTGCATAAAAACAAATGTTTTTTCACTGACTTTAGCCTCTTGTTAATCCTTACCAAATTCGCTAACATTTTGCGCAGATGTTTAAAATAACCCAAAAAACAATTTTCTGTTTGTGTAACATGGGGTCATTCTTTCTGGGTTAATCAATTTAACAATAATAAGTTCTACAAGAAAACGTAGATGTTATATAAATTCTGCTCTACATAGCATGAATACCATGCGTCTCCAAGAAAAGTATGGTCTTTTTGTTAAACAAGTTTTCCTACCTACTTATATGTAACTACTCGTGAAAATTGCATAGATTCGTATCAGATTGTAAATTTTTATGCAAACAAAGCGTGTTTCGATTTTCTCGCTTTCAATTTACTATTTTCCACACATGAAAATAATATAAAAAACAACATTCACCGTGAGGCCTCATGAGGGGATTCACACATTCGATTCGTTCCAGCATGTGTTTCGTCCGGTTATCGCGGTGGCGAACTGCTTTTTTGTTGCTATTGTTGTTGTTCCCGATAACGGCCCGTACAATCAGTCTGATATCGCGTGTCCCGTTGCCTTGTCGTCCGTCCCTGTGTCCATTTTTGGCGTACTGGAGTTGGACTGTCAGTTTGACACTGCCCAGCACCAGTTTGTGAAATCGATTATTGCGCCGGGGGTCCACTAGAATGGAAATGTTTGTTTGATTTTTGTTCTCGCGAATTTCGTTGACTTGAATATGTTGTCGATACCTGGAATTGATTAGTGTTGCGGCTGGAGGCAGCTGCGCTGCCCATGTTCGCATAAATGTCCCATATGTAAAAACAGCAAACTGAGAAAAACGCATTTGAAGTTTGTCCCATACATAAGGCTACGTGTTAAGTTTTTGCGAAAAAACTGGATTTCCTCCAGATTTCTAGAACAAAGTACTGGATGTTATATGCTTTTCTGAAAGAGCACACGATTTTGAACCAAACTGCATCAATAACTAAAAATCGATGAAAATGCATATGGGACATTTATGCGATCAGGGGCAGTGCGCTTCTTATAAAAGAGGTTTTTCCATAGAAAAAGAAAATTTTAAAACAAAACAGCTTGTCCACGCGATGTGCAAGCGCTGCGATATCTTTCATTAAACCAAGGACATTAGTCAGTTAGTTCGAAAAATAGTTGCAGGTGTTTACTATTGCACTGAATAGTCTGGAAATAATGGTCAACCCCGCTTTTTAAAGAACTGCAAGCATAGTACAAAACAAATCCCCCCGTTTGAAGTGTAGGGGAAGGTGGGGCAAGACGACCATATGGGGCAAGAGGAACAATCGCTCGTACGGCCGTATTTTTTACAATTTTGATTATTTCCAGTATGAGGAATTGTTGCTAGCAATGCAATTAGCTGATTCTACTACCACATAACCGCCAAAACGACGTAAACGCCACGGAGCATTAGATTTAATGAAGGTTTTTTCAAAATCTTGTTTTCTTATAATATTTGGAAAGCACAAAATAAGGCTTAGGATTTGTTTTAAGGCTCATTTTATCAAAATGCAATTTTTCCTAGATCAGTTGTGTCCCAACCAATGACTTGCACCTATTATAAAGTATGATTTATCATTTGGTTATTTTTGTTGAGAGCTTTTAAAAAATCTTGTTCAAGTGGGGCAAGTGTACCATATGGATTTTTAGTATGGAAAAAAATACGAATTGCTGCAACAACATATTTTATTGGGAAATAAATACATAAACGTACTTAAAAACCGATAAACAATTGTTAAAAAAATTGTCCATACAAAATATAGTGATATTATGAAAATTTCCTTTTTTTCATCTAAGTAATAATTTTTTTCATAAAAAACGATTATTTTTTTAGTAAAATAATATTATATAATCTAAAAATTAAAGAAACGTTTCAAATACATCCTAATCTGATGTATCTAAGTGATAACAGTTCAATTGTTAGCAAATTAACATGTTGTTTCATGCATTGTTTCTCTTGCCCCAACGGGTTGTTCGTCTTGCCCCAATAGTTGAGTAGAACGTACGGAAAATCAATTTTTTTAAAATAAATTTCTTGCTTTAAAAAACAGGATTTTTTAAAAACTTGTTCTATCAAAGTCTTAGTTAAGACCTGAAATAAGATGATTATTAAAATATCCAACAGATTTTTTACGTTTTTAATGGGTTACAACGATCATTTCCTTAGCTTGTTACACTTGCCCCACTTTCCCCTATTTATATTTGATATTTTTTATGTGTCTCACTTGGTCATATCGAAATCTGTTATATAGCAGCTGGAAAAAAATAATTATAGTTGTGTGAAAAATAGGAAGATAAATACCATCGCAAGCGGAATCGCGAGTGATAACGAATACCTGATAACAACACAGCTCGAAGTATATACCTACAAGTGATAACTTTGTGTACAACTTGTGTCCACAGGGTAGGGCAAAAGAATGATGACTGGAAATATTTGTCCATTCTGCCTTCGATACTTCAGATCACAGTAAAGTAATAGAAGAGAATGTGTTTGTGCCTAATGCACCCAGCCGGGAAGAAATGAGTGAGTGCCAGAAAGGAGCTTTCGAGCGGAGAAAAGTTAAGGAATCAACCATTGTGAATGTCTTTGTATAAATGTTTACGAAAATCGCGCTGACACTATGTTAAAGTCCAGCAATATTGATAAGGATGGAGGAGGAGACGGGCTGGTGGATGCTACCGATGGTCACAGTGGGGGTGGAAGTGGAGGTGGAGGAGGGGGAGGCCCTTTATCATTCCTGGCGAACTTTACCGGGGGAAATAGTGGTTCCGGATCGACGAAGAAAAGCGGGCGGAAAATCTCGCTGCCCTGGTTCCGGCAGAGCAGTGTCACCAGCCATGCCACCCTCGCCCGGCAGCACACCATCGATTCGCCGGGATCGTTCCGGTTTTTTCGAAAAGTAAATATTGTCACATTTTTTTGTGTTTTTTGGCACTGAAATAATATACTTTTTCCAACCCACCATTTTCTAATGTCGATATCTCAGCAAATAATGGTCCGATTTACAATGTTTAAGTATGAAACATTCGTGAAATTTTCAGATCTTTTCGAAAAAAATTTTTTTATAAAAATTAAATCAAGACTAACAAATGGCTACAACTTGAAAACGGTGCACTTTATCAAAATTTCACTCAAGTACTTTTTGATTGCAAATTTGATTTTACATCGAAAAATGAAGTTGAAAAATTTTGGCGACCAATATTTAGGTTTTTTGAAAAAAATATTATTGATAAAAAAATCATAACTCGGTCAAAAATTTTTTGCACATCCTGGAAATTTCTGAAAAGTTGGCATTTGATGTCCCCTAAAACGTATCAAAAAATAAAAATAGTATTTTTTTGCAAATCAAGTTTTAGTGACAAAAAAATAATTTTTTTTCCGTGTATAATTTTTTTTCAGTGTATTCCTTATCCATACCTATAACTTTCAATTTGCGTCTTTCAATTACGAAAATTTTGCGTCTTTCAATTACGAAAATTTTGGTACCCAGACATGTATAGGTCATCGCTGAAATTTTTAAGTTATCGCAGTTTTAGTGGAAAAAGTTGATTTTTTGCCGATTTTGTCATTTTCGTGATTTTGCGCGCGGCGCGTCGAAAAACACGGATTTTATTTTCAAAAAATCATATCTCGGAATCCTGTTAATGAACTCCTCCCATTTTTAAGTATGTTATGTAAAAATGTCCGGGGAATCCGATAAAAATATTTCCAGACATAGGCTCTTTGGTCCAGACACCGTCAAAACGGCATTTTAAAGTTTCATTCGACCTTTTCATATGTTAGGCTAGATTTTTGAAACTTCTTGATATTTTTCTTTGAAAGGCCAATTTATCACCTTTCATTTGCGTATAAGACAATTGAAATCGGTTGAAATGGCGAGAAGTTATGATTTTTCTAAAAAAGTGGTTTTTGCGAAAATCGACGAAAATGGCCATTTTCAGACCACCCTAACACGGCGTAGGTCACCCTAATGGCCAAACAAAAAAATACGGGTCTAATTATTTCGGCCCCCAGAAAAATTTTGAGCCCGATCCGAGGACTTTTGTTTTTTTTTTTCATGCTGTTTTCGTGGGGAATTGCTGTAAGAAAATACTTTTTACTAAAAAAATCACCAAAAATCAGGGTCAACTCGGATCGTTTAGCACACTTCGGCAAAGTTGTAGGGATTTGAATTTCCTACAAGAATCTTACACTTGGACAATTTTGGATGAGACCCGCGCCACCTGGCAGAAAAATACTGAAACGATGGTTTTCTCCATACACTTTGGCGATTTTTTTCCATATAAACATCAACGATATAAAGCGACCCTTAAACCTCAACCGATTTGGCTCAAAATTGGCACAGATACTTATTTTTGCCTAAGGAATCGAGTCAGAGGGTATCACTGAAGTCGATTTTTTTTATTGTCACGCTAATACACAAGTAGCCTCGACCAAAGAGCCTGTGTCCAAAATATTGTTATAGGATTCCCCAAAAAATACATATGACTGATTCTTAGCACTTGTTTACCAAGCAGTCATTTTTTCAAGTTGAACTTTGGATGGTTCTGATAATTTTCCATGTTTTCCAACTATTTGAACCACACAAAAAACATATTTCCACACCAAAGTTCCTTATTCTAAACATACCTGTGAGCAGAAGTTGTAAAATGTATAAATGCTGGATATTTTTAATTAAGCCAACTTTTTTTAAATAATTGCTCAAATTAATGGATGGAATGCAGATATTTAATCATTCTGAACGGAATTATATAGTAAAATGACTCTTTTATAAGCCCTCTTATTGATACAAGCAGATTCTGCAGGTATAAAATTACACAGGACATTTAAAAAGGGGGTATATGGAAGCGTTGTCCCGTCACGAAAAATTACAGTTGTTTAGTTTGCAATGGTTCGTTAAATCGGATTTGCATCATATTTCGGATTCTCTTTGAATTCGAAAAGCCCTTTAAAATGCTTCTTAGAAATCGAAAATTGGTCAAAAGGAACGAGAGTTGCGACTGACGCAAGTTTGCGTTGTCCCGTCACGCAAATTTTTTGGACAAGGCACGAATTCAAAAAAATGTGCTAATTTCTCGTGTCTATAAGTAAATCGTGTAACAAGCCAGTTTTTGATCGATCTAGACTAAATCGACCCTCCAGAATCCATATTTGCCTGTTGATTTTCCTGAGAGTATTCTAGGGCTCATATTCGAGTTCAGCAACCCTTAGTTGAATTTGACCTGTTCATTGCCGGTTACATTTCTGTATAAAAATATCGAATATTCTAGCACCGCCATATTGGCCGCCATCTTGGATTGCACATTCCCTGAATACTTTGGAGTATTCTAGGGGTCATATTCGAGCTCAGCGACCCCAAATTAGTTAAAGTTGACTAGTCAGTAGCGATTCTCACAATTGCTTCATTTCGTGACGGGACAACGCGAGCAAAACCCTCTTTTGCAAAATATCTGCGTTGTCCCGTCACGAAAAGAAGTACCTGTCAAATCAACAAAATTTGACGAAATTGGTTGATCCAGGAAGCAAACTTTTCGTTTTTCATTTTTAAAACAACTGTAGAAAAAGGTTTTTTTCAAAAACTCACTAGGAGAGCAGAGTTCTTCACTTTTGTGTATAAAAATCAAAATGATCCAATTGTACGATGTTGTCCCGTCACGCTACATTTGTATCTCTCTTGACTCAAACTTTGTGTTTTTAAATGTTTGCTGGAGTGAATCTTATTGGAAATTTAATGTACTTTCCAAATTTGTATAAATATTGGTACCTTTTCCCACAGATTTTAAAGTTATCCGCAAAAAACTGAAAACATATGCGTACAAACGTTGTCCCGTCACGAAAGAATCGGTCATATAATATACTCAAAAATAGGAAAATTTTACCAGCAGTGTTTTTGAAAATAAACGCGCTCGCAAAAGAAAAAATTACCTTTTTCAGTAAAATGTACGTGTCCGACTAAAATGTACGTATCCAGAGTTTTTTTTTTGAAAAGAACCAATAAACTATTGTCTTTTATATGTTTATAGGACCTAATAAAAAAAAAAAAAACTAGGTATGTGTATTTCATTACAAACAAATCGGTAAGACGGATTTTGTTGTTTGGATTAAAATACCTATAATCTCGGGTATGTTTTCAAAAGGACACAAGAGCCATCGTAACCTCTAACACTTATTTACATTTTCCATTCTTTGAAAACAAATAAACTTCCAATGCTTTTCAATTTAAAGCTTATGAAGGACGTGCAAATGAACAATCTTTAGCGGTTTAGAATTTGGATTTTCAAAAATAGATCGAATACTAATCGAAAAACCGCTCTGTTAGAAAACTTAAGAAATCTAATCCGAGAATCATAGATTACCGAACATCTGAATTTTCAGAAGTGATTCAGTACTACTTTACGTAAACGGCATAAAATAAATGCCTGGAAATAGAAAATTCATCCTTTCCTAGTATAGCTGCAGAAGCTACCTTTATCGAATTACACAGCAGCAAAGGCAGAAAAAGAGTAAAAAAAAATACATTAATTTAACAGCGTGCGAGCAAATTGAGTGGTGTGATAAGAATCCAATTCGTGAGTGAGAAAAAGAGCACGAGAGAGCGAGGAGATTAGGAGCTTCTCTAAAAGCTCGGAGAGTACGTAGTATAGGTTAGGTACGATTTCCGTTCTGGTGTAAACACACCAGAACCAGACCCGTCGACGCGAAGAAGCAGCAAGGGCGTGTTTGTACGCATTTTCCACATTTTGCGGATTTTCCAGCCATCAGTCAATTTCGTGTCGATGATGGTTCAATATGTGTGTATTTTCGATGCTGTTTTACGTTCACAGTCATGCGACTTTTGGAGAAAGAAGAAGCTGGAAGTACTAATTGCCCTTATCGGCGTTGCCGGGGTGGATTAAACCGGGGGCTTTTCCGCAAATACTAGGGTTGACGGCGGCATGGCTTGAGAATGGGAGGGGGGTGTGGGTTTGCCGGGATGTTCGTCATAACCAACGTCATCAATTTGGACTCGTTGGTAAGATGTGTGTGGGTTGCAGTTCGATGTTTTATGTGGTTGGAGAATGCTAAACTTCTTCTTTGATTGATTATTAGTAGAATATATGAAGATGTATTTTTGGCTACAGTCAACTTGAAAGCTTTTTCAAGTTATTTAAAAATTTGAAAAATTTCGGGGAAGACATTTTTTTTCTGTTGTGTTTTATTTTGTGATTTGTATCGCTTGAAGTTAACTAGCCCTCATCGTCATCGATATTATTGAATTTATTCATCGGGTTAATCGCTGTTATTTACATAAATATGGATATACATAATGCTGGTGTCGCCGAGAACAACATCCTACTAAAAATAAACGCTTGTGCAAAAGAAAGCCTCCGATAGCTGCTGCTGCTGCATGACTGGGTATAATTAGAATGTGAACCCGATAAGCTGCCTCGGTTTGGCACAGTGTTGAAGGAGTACATATTTTGTGATACACACACCAGGCGGCCGGGCAGGTCTCCCTTTAAAGTATTGAGCATTATTATGAGGTTTCGACCGTGTCTTGTTGTTGATTAGAAAAGGTAAAAATACTGCATTACGTACGTTGGTCAGGTTACGGAACGTATTTAAATTTTTTGAATATTTTTATATTTTTTTTCAAATCTAGTTAGTTTTTAAAGTTTTTAAATCTAGACGTAAATTTAACGCTGCGCTAGGGTCTGTTTAGATTAGATTAGATTAGGTAAATCTAGACGTAAATTTAACATTTATCGAATTCTCTGAAGGTAGAGCATCAATTCAAGTGGAATATGCCTCACTTCAATATCAAATAATTGTTTACAGAATCGGAAAAACAACTCATTGTTGCGTGTCCTTAACTATTTTGCCACGATCATTTAACTATAATCCACCTAAAAATAGCTCCAGTTCCAGTGAACATAAAAATCGATACACCATCACTTTTAATTATTCATATTAAATCAGCTGAGTGCAGCATGGGTCGGAACTTTCCCCTTCGTTGCCCATTTATAATGATCTGTTGCCAAATGGAACTGCATCCACAGTGTTGTTTATTGATTATTTCACATCATTAGTGTGGCGTATAACTCTATATTCTAATCAATTTTCTTCTTTCCCCTTTCCCAGGGTGGCTTAGCGGAGGTGACGTGGGTGATAGCGGACTATGTCGCGACCCAGGGCACCTCGGAACTGACGGTGACGAAGGGCGCCCAGGTGGAAGTCATCGACATGAACTGCACCGGGGCGCCCGAGTTCTGTCTGGTGCGGCTGCCGATCAACTCGACCGACAGCCAGGAAGGACTGGTGCCGGTGTCGGTGCTGAAGCCACTGCCCTCCTCCCACAGCAAGCTGAGCAGCAAACAGCAGCAGCACCAGCAGCAGCGGGACCCGGACGCGTTAGGAGGTGAGTTTTTATTTTAATTTATTTATTTGAAGAGGACACCACATGTTGTACCTTCAAATCATGCAAATTAACATTTTTAATCGATTTTGAGTAATTTTCCATATGATTGTTTTAAGAATTGAAGAAACTACAAATTGTCATTGAACATTGGTAACATCTCCTAGAATAATCTCACTGTGAAGAGGACAGTTCTGGCTCCTCCCCCATAGCTCACAGTTTAATGTGCATAATAGCAATATAACTGTACAGTTTGGAGCAGTTTGCTATAAATAATTGCGAAATACTTCGGATTTCGGCCACGACCGCAACCGCAGATTCTGCAAAATTACATCCGTAAAGAATTGAAATTTAAGTGCGGTGCTCAAAATTGTTTGAATAATTCCACCCGACCGAAGCCAATAACTGTTCAAGCTTGGCTTCCAAATTGCACCTTCCCGGGCCGGCCGCACTTTGTAATCCAAGTGTTAATCCTGCAAATGTATTCTTCAATTAGGATGATTGGTCTCGCCGCGGCTCCACCGCTGCAGTACTGGTTGACTGGTTCGCCTTGGTAAACAAAGTGGAGCCGTGAAATATTGGCGATTTTCCTTTAGTGAAAATGAACGCGCATTCTTCACACCCATGGATTCGTTCGGCCAAATTCGCACATAGTGCTTCTGGCAGTGTCCCGAGAGTCAATAATATCATCGGGTCCAAGAGTTGCGGTTGTGTCGTTTCGTTGGAGCCACTCCGCCTGGACTCGTGTTTTGCGATTATTGTTGGTGTTTTTCATGGTGATTAATATTTTTGACATCTATCTTCCGGCGAGGTCGGTTCGGTTCTAAACATAGGTAAATAGGTCAGGCCCATTTGTCAACAAGGTTGGCTAATTGCACTCTAGATTAATGCGATTATTCTTCTTTAATAATTTATAGTTGAATGAATCAAATTTAAGTTTCTATTTATGTTTACATGGCACTATAGAACGCAGCTGATTGTTTGAATGTATACTGGAGAATAATAGGACGATCACTGCCAGTATCGATGTTTTCAATGTCGAATTCTGATTCGAGTCGTAAATACGACGAGTGCTGAAAAATCAAGTTTTGCAAAGAGTTGCTTACAACATTTTTTGCAATTTCGAAAAACGCTGTTGAGCAATTCCAGCCCAAAACAGGAATTTTTTAGGTACTTTTTTCTCGACCCTCTCCGATTTGAATGAAACTTTGTAGACATGTTATCCTAGGCATATATAAGCCATTTTTGTGTATATGGAGCCAGTTACACTCGATAATGACATTTAAGAAGGGCGTAAGTGTTTTAAATATTTTTGTATTTCGTAATTTAAATATTTTTGTATCTCGAAGCCGTTGCATCGTATCAAAAAGTGGTCAAAGACAAACTTGTAGGAAATTTGACGAGCTTTCCGGAAAAATACACTGGAAGAAAAAAAACACTTCACTTTTATGAGATTTTTTGATTTTTAAGTTTAAAAGTCAAATTTGAAGGTGAGCCCACGATTTTTTTTAGTTCAAAATTTTTGTGAAAATCGCCTAAGATGTTACAAAAAGACTCACGAAAAATGCAGGATGGAGCAACTCACCTAAAAAAATACAAAAATCATTTACTGAAACTGTTTTTTTTTAAGTGCTCTAAACGTCAAAATTTTCAAAAGCCAAATACGGGAATCGATTCTCCAGACAATTTTACATAAAAGTCTCCATATTGACCATTGTCTTAAGTCCAATCCTTGTGAAGTTACAGCGGTTTTAAAAATAAAAATGTTGAAAAAATAGGGTTTTTTATGGTTTCTGGCAATTTCTACATGACAGATTTGATTTTTCAGTCTCGAAAATGTTTTTACATTGCTCATAACTGAAAACAAAATATTTTTTCAGTGTAGTAAAGTAACCTGGATAGTAAATTAGCTTATATCTGTAAGCCCATACATCCAATTGAAATGTGGTCAAAGACAAACTTATGGGAAATTGAACGAGCTTTCCGGTAAAAATATTTTCGAGACTGAAAAATCAAGTCTGTCATATAAAAATTGCGAAAAACCATAAAAAAACCTATTTTTTCAAATTTTTTAATTTAAAAATCACTGTAACTTCACAAGGATTGGACTTAGGACAAGGGTCAATATGGAGACTTTTATGTAAAATTGTCTGGAGAATCGATTCCCGTATTTGGCTTTTGAAAATTTTGACGTTTAGAGCACTTTTTTTAAATACAGTTTCAGTAAATGATTTTTGTATTTTTTTAGGTGAGTTGCTCCATCCTGCATTTTTCGTGAATCTTTTTGTAACATCTTAGGCTATTTTCACAAAAAATTTGAGCGAAAAAAATCGTGGGCTCACCTTCAATTAAAAATCAAAAATCTCATAAAAGTGGAGTGTTTTTTTCTTCCAGTGTATTTTTTTTCGGAAAGCCCGTCAAATTTCGTACAAGTTTGTCTTTGACCAATTTTTGATACGATGCAACGGCTTCGAGATACAGCAATATTCAAATTACGAAATACAAAAATATTTAAAACACTTACGCCCTTCTCAAATGTCATTATCGAGTGTAACTGGCTCCATATACACAAAAATGGCTTATATATATGCCTAGGATAACATGTCCACAAAGTTTCATTCAAATCGGAGAGGGTCGGGTACAACCGATTCCCTATTTGACATGGAATTGCTCTATTTGAATGTAATTTTATGTCAAACATCCATGTGTTTAGTAAAATCACCTTTCAAAACATACAAATATTAAAAAATGTTACTTTTCGATACTAGTGTTGAAAAGTTCAACTTTTCAGCACCCATTACAGTGCTGAAAAGTAGAACTTTTCAGCACTGGTATTGAAAGGTATTAATTTTCCATTCTGTTATTTTTGGTAGGGAAAAGTAGGCCGTTTCGTTTCTCCAGAAGGACAGGAAAAGTTGACAGTTTCACAGCGGAATTGCTAAATGGACTTTTTCAAACAATTTTTATTAGGAATTTAAACTTTCTCAATAGTTTACTTGTTTAACTTGCAAAATCCCATTTCAAGACAATACTATTATGGAAATCTTGAGTTCTGGAGTACTCAATCAAAAATCAATCTAATCTACTGAATCGTTGACCAGCCAGCCAGTATACAGCTCACAGTGGGAAAAAGGGACCAAAAATTATCGCAACATGGTTTTGCGCAAACCATCGATTATTATACACCATTAGCTTCGTTTCTGCACCAAGGACAATAATCCGATGAAAAATTGCACTGCACGGACGGACCGGTGGCCGGATTACAGGCCACCAGAAGATCCGGATTTTTTAAATGAGTATCAGATTTATCCAATTGTGAACTGATACGCTTTCTTCTACCATGAATGGTCTTGCAAAACAAAAAACCAATAAATATCATATAACCCATCGGAACCGGTTCCACTGATCTCCGGTGGCCACATCCGGAACCGCATTAGGAAACAGCGTGAACTAGTCATGCGACGTATCAAACTTCATGATTTTGGATGCAACAGCCCTCTATTTTCCAATGCCAATATCTCAGAAGGGACCATCCATAAACCACGTGGACACTTTAGGGGGGGGGGGGGGTATGGCGATTGTCCACGATCCATACAAAAAAGATTTTTTTTGTATGGACATTTGTCCACGAAGAGGGGGGGGGGGGGGGTAAAAGATTCCCAAAAAAGTGTCCACGTGGTTTATGGATGGTCCCGAAACTAATTGTCCAATTTTCAATTAAAAAAATGCAATGTTTGTGAAATTTTCCGATCTTTTCGAAAAAAAAAAACTATTTTGATTTTTTTTAAATCAAGACCACATTTGATAAAAGGCCAAATATTCAATA